>NW_005871271.1:1364422-1470090 GCF_000147115.1 Myotis lucifugus | reverse complement strand
GGGTGTGACCAGCTGCATACAGCCATCAGCCCCTCACCCAGGCTGGCCAGGCACCCCAGCGGGACCCCCATCCTGATCCGGGACACCCTTCAGGGCAAACCAGCTGGCCCCCACCCATGCACCAGGCCTCTATCCTATATAATAAAAGGGTAATATGCAAACTGACCCTATAGCAGAACAACTGGGAATGACTGGTCACTATGACACACACTGACCACCAGGGGGCAGATGCTCAATGCAGGAGCTGCCCCCTGGTGGTCAGTGCACTCCCACAGGGGGAGGTCTGCTCAGCCACAAGCCAGGGTGATGGCTGCCAGTACAGCGGTGGTGGTGGGAGCCTCTCTCACCTCCTCAGCAGCAATAAGGATGTCCGACTGCAGCTTAGGCCTGCTCCCCACTGGCAAGTGGACATCCCCCGAGGGCTGCCGGGCTGCCAGAAGGATGTCTGACTGCCAGCTTGGGCCCGATCCCCCAGGGAGCAGGCCTAAGCCAGCAGTTAGACATCCTTTGAGGATGCAAGAGGGCATAGGCCGGGCTGAGGGACCCCCTGAGTGCACAAATTTTTGTGTACCGGACCTCTAGTCCTATATAATAAAAGGCTAATAGGCAAATTGACTGAACGGCAGAATGACCAATCTCTATGATGTGCACTGACCACCAGGGGGAAGATGCTCAACGCAGGAGCTGCCCCCTGGTCAGTGCAGAAGCTGAGCTCATAGCTGGTGAGCACAGCAGCAGTGGCAGGAGCCTCTCCCGCCTCTGAGACAATGCTGGGATTTCCGACTGACAGCTTAGGCCCACTGTCAGTCAAACATCCCCCAAGGGCTCCTGGACTGCGAGAGGGCACAGGCCAGGCTGAGGGAAACCCTCCCCCGCACCCCCAAGTGCACAAATTTCATGCACCGGGCCTCTAGTATAATATGTTAATATTAGGGGAAGCTGGCAGGAGGGTTTATGGGACTCAACTATTTTTGCAACTTTTCTGTCAGTCTAAAATTATTTTCTAGAAAAGGTTAAGAAAAAAGGTCTTATATGTTTTATTAAATCCCCCCCCCAAGATAGAGCCTTAATAATTTATGCAATATTACAGAGAAATCTGAGGAGACAGTAAGTTTCGATCTTGGTTTACAGAATCTAAGTTTGAGTTTTAAAAAACCCTTGGAGAAGTGTCCCCTACATCCACGTCTCTCTCAGGTGGAAAAAGTAAGGTCGGAGAGATTGTCTTGGGCAAACTGGATCTAGAACCTGATTTTTATCTCTCCATTCATTTTTACTTCTCTTTATGACACTGCTGGACTCAAGTCCAAAAACTCCTTCAGTTGACTTAATTTATTCAATTTAATCTAAACTTATAAAGTCTTTTTACAAGAAATGTATGTTCTAATTTCTAATGTGTTTATAACGAAATTATGAAAATCTTGCTCAAAAGGAACATGTTTTGCTTTTCATAAAAAATTTGGTAGCAGTTTGAGAAGCTAAAATAAACTTGACTATAAGATTTAAACTTAGTTCAACTAAACTTCACATCAATTCGATGAACTCAAAGTTTGATTAAAATGTATTGTTCTCTTGGTTAAAGCTACCCTTTTATTTCTTCTCATGTGCAGCTTCTGTCTAGCTGCACTGTTTGCATACAAACACACACACACACACACACACACACTCACACACCCCTCATTAAAACATAAAATGGGTCATTTTATTACATTTGGTATAATTGTCTGAGATGGCTTCATGATATCGCCATGGTCTATTAGAGGCTTGAACAAGACAATGATAATCTTGGCATTCAGCCCATGTTTTCCTCCGCTTTTTATTGCCTGTATGATTTCTGTTCCTCAACAAAACCAGCAATTCCCTCCTCCACGCACCCCCCTACCCCCGCAATGTCTGGACTGTGCATTTAGCAGATGACCTTGTTATACAATCATGTTTAACAGGATGAGACTAGATCATTGCATTTTAGGGATTCCTGACTATCACAGCTGTTTCTTCTCTGAAATGCTTTCACTCAATTAATGTGTACAAGAAACTCCTCTGGTCAACCGTAGTTTTCCAATGAGCATCAGTGTAGAAACCTGAACACATCTATTTTTTTTGTAGGAAAAATAATTTTGGTACCAGAAATGAAAATATTTATGATTCTTATTTATGTATGCATATCAATGACAATATTTATTGTTAAAAAAACTGAGTGGTTAAGCAAAATTATTCCAAATATTGTTTCCACAATAGAGTCTCTATATTTCTAAAATTAATCTCTCATGTCTTTCCATCATACTATACTCTTCTCAGGACACCAGATCAAAATTCCAGAGTCATCTTTAGCATCCCCTCTTCTTCCCACCCCACCTCCTCTATTTTCCATCCCAGCCAGTCATTACCAAGTCTTGTCTATTTTCCACTTACACTATTTTGTCAGTTCCTTCCTTTCAATTGCAGTTGTTATCTTCTTAATTTGGGCCTAATTTATAATAAATTAAAATACCCTAAATGGCTAAGGGAGAGGAAAGAGCATTTTTCATTCTTGGTACCCAGTAAATCACAGTAGTGAGATATGGGAGAAGTCCCTTATGCTTCATCTCCCACTTAGAATGGGTGAGTGGTGGAATCATTTCATAGCTGGGCAGCAACCTTATGATATTAGGGGAATCCTCTAGTGAGGGTCCAGCCACAGGAATATTATGAGTGGTTTTCAGCCAGTAGGGTCTCTATAGCTATGTTCTTACTCTCATAGTCTTATGGGTCTGGGGCAGGAAAAGTAAATATCATACTATAGAGTAAGCTTGGGGACTATGAAAATTGAATAAGCAAAATAAAATCATATAAATGAGTGTGCTTAAGAAAAAGAATACCTCCAAAATATAGTGTTTTAAAATGTGTTTGAAGAGTCGCCATTTATTAAACTATTAGAGGCCCAGTGCATGAATTCGTTCACCTTGAAAGGAACTGTGTGCCACGAGGTTGCAGTGGGCACAGGGGTGGGTCTTGGCCCATCCTCCATGCCCCTGCCTGGCCCCTCCCACCGTGGCCCCCAGTCCCCTGTCTGCCACCAGCCCTGCTCCCGCTGCTGCCGTTCCCACATGCTAATGGTGTGGAGTGATTGGCACTAGCGCCAGCAGCGGGTGCAAGCGGGGCCAGCACCATCAAAGGTGCCAGCAGCGGCTGCTGCCCCATTCACCCCTCAGAATCAGGGGGAGGTGGAAAAGCCCTGAGGGGCGATCGGGACCGGCAGCCACCGCTCGCACCCACTGACAGTGCCAAGCAATCGAGACTGGGCGCCAGCAGCAGGTGTGAGCGGGGCCTTTGCCAGCAGCTGGTGTGAGCGGCAGCTGCCAGCCCCAATTGCCCCTCAGGAGCAGGGGGAGGTGGAGAAGCCCTGAGGGGCGATTGGGGCCAGCAGCCACTGCTCGCACCTGCTGAAGGCACCGAGTGATCGGGGCCGGTGCTGGGTGCCAGCAGTGGATGCGAGCTGGGCGAGTGCCCATGGGACTGTAGAGCGTGGGAGCAAAGAATTTTCAATAACCACCAGAGGCTTGCCCCAATGACAGCGACCGGCACCCCGCCATGGTCTGGCGCCCCTGCTCACCTGCTCCACCATTCCACTGCAGCCAACGCCCGACATGTTCCACGCGCACCCCCTGGTGGTCAGCGCACATCATAGTGACCAGTTGTTCCGTTGTTCAGTCTATTTGCATATTAGGGTTTTATATATATAGATGTTCTATATAATCTCATTTTAACATACTGACATCATTTCATTATATAAAAATTAAATTTCCTCTTTATACCAACATATTATTAGCTTATTTTACAGACTAAGAAATTGAATTTCAGAGAGGTTACGAAATTGTCTCACTCGTACACAGCTGGAAAACAGTGGAGTCAAGTTTTAAATCTATGTCGTCCATCTCCAGCATCCTAGAATGCATGTTTTCAAAATCTTAGGCAGCCTAACATACCTGTAAAGTTAAGCAGCTTTGATTCTATTCATCAGATTGATACTCTTTCCTATTGTAAGCCATTTCACAACATTTTATAAAAAACCTTCTATACCTAGAAAGTGCAAGCACACAACCCAGTGAAGTAGGTATTATTGGCCCCATAAAACCAGAAAAGAAAACAGAAGCTCCAAGAAATCAAATCACTTGTCCACTGCCACAGCTCATCAGTGAGGACTGGGGAGCCGGGACCAGGCAGTCTGACGTCCCTTCCCTTGTAAATGAGATTAAGTCCAAATCTAGACGTGACTGCAAGATTAAGGTTTTCCGCCTTCGTGGAAATGGAGGCTTGAGAGCTAAATGGAATTCATTGATACAAAAATGAGAGAAGTGACATGTCTGATTCCTGAGTTATGCCTGCAAAATTCAAATCTGCTCTGCTAGTTAACAGAATCTAGTTGCCTGCCTATTAGCCAGTTTTCCTCTTGATAGGGTCCCGGGGACTTGGTGTCAACATAAAAAGGCTTTTTTGAATGACATTCTGTTTGTGAGAAGATGAGTAGCAGGGAAAATGGTATAGGATCATAAATCATAAGACACCTATATTCCCCTTTAGGAGGCAGAATCAGGACCAGAACCAGTCTACTAACTAAGAGGAACTCTGAAAACCTCAAGACTATCTTGAGGGATAAAAATTCAACTTAGTGGCCTTTGGCCCTGCCTTAGTGAAGAACATTTACTTGACAGACAGATGGCTATACACAGCATTTACATCATCAGTCACTATAAATTGAATCAGCCTCAGTAGATAAAGGTGTTATCTAGCAAATGGCCCCAAATGACCTTTTTGTAATTGTTAAAATGGGGATGAAAAGGACATAATTAATAAATAGCTTCTCTGTTCCCTGTGCTACTCCTTTCTCTCCCCCCTTCACTGCAGGAAATATTCCTTCAGAGAAAAGTTGTTTCCTATTTCTCTCCTCCCCGGCACCTTTTTAAGAAGACTTCAAAGGAGGTCTGTGGACTGGCTCTTTAATGGACACCGCTTTTATTTCCTTTACATGGTGTAAGGCACTGCTTAATGAATAGCAATAACTTTCTAAAATCACTGTTTGTCTAAAATTGCAACCCAGGAGTTGAATTTCATTAATCACTCTGACATATTTTGGGCAGAAATTACATAGAGGATCTAAATTTTGGATCATTTAAAATAGAACATATTACATGTCAGACCCTCCCCCCAAATAACAAAAGCCATCATTGATTAGACTAGTATAGTATGATCTACAATAATAAATCTAACAAGATGCTCTTAAAATTGCTGTAGGAAGGATGCATTCATATACAAATTTATATAAAATGTAATACTAATCCATGTTGAGCCCACTATAATGTCTATGCTAGTGCCATGAAATATTTCTGGCAAGTTTATAAGAACATGTTGCAGGATCTTTTTTGCCTGATCCCAGAGGGGAAGAGAAAGCCGAGTCAGTGATTGGAACGCTGCCCCAAATCAGAAAAAGCTCTACTACATAAGGAAAATACTCAATTAGGGGAGGGGCAGTGGAAAGAGACAAGGCTTTAATAAATAGTTGAAGCTGTCAGTTAACTATTAATGACTTATAAGTATTTATTGAGACCATCTTAACATAACAAACATAAAAGCAAAAACTGAACCATAAAACCAAGAAGTCTAATGTTCTCTGCTAAAAATCCTGATTACTGAAACAATTCTTAAGACCAATCCATAATTTCATATGGCATGCCCAAAACATGAATGATAGCTCTCTGCTTTATGGATTTCTATGAGTCCTCAGTATAAATTAGGTAATCAAAGCTGGTTAATAATATAATAATGTATGTCAATTCTAATTGAAAAAAAGATAGTTTATTGTTTCTATTGCAAACCAGTTAATTTTGTTTCACTTTAAAATATTCAATCTATCTTTGAAAAGTCCAAAATATAGCTGGAAAATACTTATGCTCTAAAAATGTGAGCTTTATGACAGAAACATTGAGGTTCATAAGTTAATTAATATGAGATCAGAAAGGAAAAATGGGATTAAAATAAATTGCTCTAGAAAGGTATCTGTCTTTGTCAATGGAGACCACATTACTGAGGGGTTTCAAAGAAAAACTGCTGTTGCAATGTCGGCAAGTTTTATGTCCAATGCAGTTTTTTAAAAGCCATCTTGCTTTTCTTGACAGGAAAGGGAGTGTTTGTTTTGTCTGCCTTCAAATTCTCATGAAAGTCACTCTGGAATCCTACACCAAGAACCTGTGCGGTGGGTAAGCTTGGCCTCCGCTGTCTGAGAGAGCTGCTTACGCAGGAGGCCTTTCCCAGAGAATGAGCCCTTTCTAGGAGGTGAACTCTACGGAGGGGAAAGAAAGAAAACCTTACCTGGGTAATCATTCTTGTCTATGTCTGAGTCTCCTCTTAAAGTGTAGCCAAAGCCAGAAGGGATAGCCTGGGATGCCCACACTCCTTGCAAAATTTGGGAAGCCTTGGTGTTCAAGCCATGTTTGTTCCCGTTGTAAATGAACACTTTGCCTCTTTGATCCTGGCCTGCAAAGGGCGCACCGATGGCAACATCTAGAGAGACACATGAGCGTATTTTTAAATAAAGAAGAATGTTTTGAAATAGAATTAAGTGCAATCAAAGAGCAGTGCCATACAGTCTAAAGGGCTTATTGTTTCCCATGAAATTTTTTGTAGCGCAGCAAGAGTAAGTTATTTGTTGTCTTTTCTCCATTCAAAATAAAAGGTACAATACAATAAAACCTCGATATAATGGACTAATTCAAGCAAGGGGGTGTCCATTAAACCCAAAAGTCCATCTACATACAGTGGGGCCTTGTCTTACGAGTTTAATTCGTTCCGTGACGGAGCTCATAACTCAAATTACTCGTATGTCAAATCAAAAAGTGAAGGAGTGAGACCTGTGATGCTGGGCTGATGTGGCATTCACTGTGACGTTCGCTGCGCCAACTAGCGGTGGGGTATCTGAAGCTGGCTCGTAACCCGAATTTTAGCTCGCAACTCAAAGCAAAAAATTGGCCCAGAGACGGCTCGTATCTCGAAAAACTCGTTAGTCGGGACACTCAAGTCAAGGCCCCACTGTATATAAAAGCCTAAGCGACCGGCCAATGCACAATGACCACCAGGGGGCAGACGCTCAACATAGGAGCTGCAGAGCGACAGCAACTTTGCAGAGTGCCCTCTCACACTCTGTGATCCCTTGGGGGATGTCGGACTGCCAGTTTCAGCCCCATCCCCACAGGCCAGGCTGAGGGACCCCACCTGCCAGAGGGACCCTGCTCACTCCGCAGATGCCCTTCGAGCCCCAGTGCTGCCCCAGGTACAGCCGGCTGAGGAGGGACTACTGGAGGTTGGCTCCAGGGTGTGTCCAGGCCATCTCACCCAGTCCCGCCCTGCCAGTCACCTTCTAATTAATTTCCTTTCAATGTGCATGAATCCATGCACCAGGCCTCTAGTTATATAATAAAGATTTTCCTAACGTGTATGTTAAAAAATTGACAAACTAGTTACTTTACCTGTTTTTACTTACATAGACACGTTTATGTAATTAAAATTAAGTATGTATGAAAAGTTTAATTTCACAGAAAAGTTTTCTATATGTATTACAGTAATTTTAAATTTCTACTGAATAGGTCTACTAAATGCTTGTATGCACCAGTCACCACGAGTAAACAAATGCACACAGCTGGGGTGTGGCTTAGCACAACTCCGAAGATCTGCCAGCACACTTTCAAACTGCTGCAGAAAGTCATGTGACAACAGAACCAATCACCACTCTTGCTGTGGTATAATCACATGCTAATCATTCACTGAACACTCTTTAGGAGCAGTGACGCTTGGATTTAAGTCTGTAGACTATAGCTGTAAATATGTAATATTTATTTATATCATGAAATCACTATAGTGTTTTTTCAACATATGGCCTATTCGATAAAATTTGTTAAAAATAACAGTGAATTAATAACAAAAGTAACCTGTTGACTTAATTATAAGCAAATCTTAGAGGCATTTTAAAATTAATAGGATGTTAATTTTCACATATAATATATGGACCAGAAATTTGTCCATTAAATCTGAAGTCTGTTAAATTGAAGTCCGAAAAATCGAGGGTTTACTGTACCAGATACTTAATACCAATACCTGCGAAAAGTACTAAGGAATACTGAGCTGATGCAATAGCTGAGGCTATTTTGTTAGAGAAAATTCCTATTCATTCCACAAACTTCAATCAAGAAACCCACTACATGTTGGTTCTTAACTTAAAGGCCTGAAAAGTATGCAAGATTTTGTGTGAGCATGCATGTTTTTCTGAGGACAGGGTACTTACAAGACATTTATGAATTCCTAACTTAACCACAATCCTAAGCTAATAATTTAACCCTACTTTATTACAAACATTGAAGCTGCTTTTCAGCTGAACTTACAGACCAAACACCTGCAATAATGTAAACATGGGAAGTTTTTAATAAAAAGAAATTTTTTTAATTCAGCATCACCTATACATAAGCCATCTAGGTTAATCAGAAGGCCATATACTTACTAACATACGGACATATACTTATTTGTTTTGACTCGGTACATATCAAAGATTCTCTAGTTCTCTTCGAGTCACTAAATCCAAATATCAATTTTTTAACTTTATTTTTATTGTTGACACTATCACAGATGTCCCCAATTTCCCCTTTTGCCCACCTCCACCCAGCAGCCACCCCTTTTCCCTCTGGCCAACACCTCACTCTCATCTGTATCTATAGATTATGCATATATGTTCTTTGGCTAATCTCTTTAAAAATTATCGCTGCCTTTATTTAGACCTGTTATATGACATACAAAATCAACATGAGAAAATTTCCATGTAACACCTATATTAATCAAAACATATAAATTTTAAGTTGCCTTGAGATTTTTGATAGCATATTAAATATCAACTGCATCATACACACTACTGTCAATACTTCAAAATGTCCATGCCACAGTAACATTGAATTATGATACATCAACAATTTCCACACATTGGTGTAAATTACCATTGTATCCATCTTGATTCAGGTCTCCTAAGTGGGCCACCGCACTACCAAATCTCCCGAAAACCTCCATGCCTGCGAGCACCTGCGGGTCTTCAAAGATGAGAGCGCTCACTTGCATATACAGGTAAACTTGACCCACTTCCCTGGGGTTACTCTCAAATTCACGTTCCATAAAGAGAGGGGCCCCAATCAGTATGTCATCCATCCTGTAGGGAACAAAGAGAGAGGTCAGCACTCTGGCAGAGATGAGATTCTTTTTGGTATATTTTAAATCAACTGGATTAGTACATTTCCATTGGTATTTTTCCTTTAGCAAGGGACATTTTACAATCATCATCTTTCATTGATTTGTTATGTCTATGCAGTAGAATGCTGCAAGAAAATAAGGTTATTAAATGATCCCACCGAACTCTTTAATGATGTTAAAAGTGGTTGCTTTAAGAAAACCACAGATATTTCACCTTTTTCACTTTAAGTGCATTTCCAGAAACTATAGATATACAAGTAAAACATATCAGAAGGACCTAAATAGGTTTATCTAAAAGTGGATTAGAGGTTTCCAGAATTTATATGCCTATACACTTAAATTATGAAGTTTTCTTGACAGTAATAAGGCTTAAAAATAAATTTCTCTTCCTATTTCCTATTGTTACCTTCATTTAAATAAAACACAGACCAGAGAGGGTGATAATACTGGCTAGAAAGATAAAATTTCATTCCAAAAGAGAATTTACAATTATTTTTTAAGTGAAGATAGAACAAGAAACTAATAGATAATTCTCAAGGGTGAAAAAAATTCAAGAAACACCTAACCAAATTATTTAGAGATAAAGACATAACCACCAAGAATAAAAAAAAAATGGTTAAAGGTATTTCCTTCACAGAGTCAGATAGCAAACGAAAGAATAAAACAGAGCCTTTTGCCCTAACCAGTTTGGCTCAGTGGATAGAGATCAGCCCACAGACTGAAGGGTTTCAGGTTCAATTCCCATCAAGGGCACATACCTCAGTTTCAGGCTGGATCCCTGGCCCTAGTCTGGGTGCATGCCAGAAGGCAACCAATAGATGTGTCTCTCTCACATCAATGTTTCTCTCTCTGTGTCTCTCCCCATCCCTTGCACTTTCTCTAAAAATCAATGAAAAAATGTTCTCAGGTGAGGATGAACAACAAAAATAAACAGAGTCTTCTAAGCTATTTAGGGTTTTAAAACCATAAACATG
Organism: Myotis lucifugus; assembly: GCF_000147115.1. NCBI lineage: Eukaryota > Metazoa > Chordata > Mammalia > Chiroptera > Vespertilionidae > Myotis > Myotis lucifugus. Next base: position 1,459,861 of record NW_005871271.1, on the reverse strand, counting down.
TATTATTTTTATTTAAAAATTTTAAAGAAAAGTAACATCAACCAAAATTTGTAATTTGATCTGTACTAATGACCTCCACTGAAATTTGTCTGCAGACACCCCGTCCTAGGAAGTGCAATAATGTGAAAATGACTTCAGACAGAAATACAAATCTGCATTTGACTTTTATGTCTATGTAGATTAGATGATATGTAGAAGTTTGTCAAGTAAACTAACTACTAAAATATTAGCATTGATCTAAAAGGCAGGGTTGAGGTGGGAATAGTTACTGAGAGCAAGACACCTCTTTTAAAGCAATCTGCAAGACTATCAACATCACTCTGACTCACCCCTCTCTCCAACTTCTTGCCTTCTGTGTGGTGTTCATTCACTGTCTGTTTCTCAGTATGATTCAACAGACAGCCTGTGTACTGACTGTGTTTAAGATACTGTGATAAGTGATTTAACGAATACAATGACTGTTAGATCAACCCTGTTCCTAATTAACTTACAAGTGAGGTCAAACTGCTACTCATATAACTATAAACAAGGCATAGTAAGAAAAGTATGAGTGTCCAGCTAGTGTTGCTCAGTGGTTGAACATCAATCCATGCCCCAAGAGGTCACTGGTTCGATTACTGGTCAGGACACATACCCGGGTTGTGGGCTCAATCCCCTGTATGGGGCACACAGGAGGCAGCCAATCAATGAATCTCTCTCATTATTGATATTTCTAACTCTCCCTCTCCCTTCATCTCTGAAATCAATACAAATATTAAAAAAGAAAAGAAAGAAGTATAAGTGATTCAAACTAAATGCTGGGGGTTCCGGATGGGAGATAGCATTGAACCTGGGTGGGATTCTGACAGGTAGATCTACAGGCAGGCTTTCCAGGTGATGGTGCTGTGAGCCAAGGCAAGTGTCCCTAAGTGAAGTTAGGGAACACTGAGTGGTCCGAGAAAGTTCCATGCTAGAAGGATGCCTATATATTATTTTATATAAAATCAATATTATATTAATACTAGAGGCCTGATGCATGAAAATTCGTGCAAGAGTAGGCCTTCCTTCCCCCAGCTGCTGGCACCGGCTTCCCTCTGGCACCTGAGACCCAGGCTGCTTCCCTCCTCTGGCCACCGCAGGCACCCGGGACTGGGGCTGGCTTCCTTCTGGCCCCAGCGTCAGCAGGAAGGACGTCTGGTCTAATTAGCATATTACCCTTTTATTATTATAGATAATACTAGAGGCCCGTTGCAGGAGGATTCCTGCAAGAATAGGGCTTCCTGCTGCTGGAGCAAAGCAGAGAAGGGAGCGAAACCCGCTGAGGCAGGCTTCGCTCCCGCCTCCCAGCCGCTCCAGCTGGGTTTCCCCTCCTGCCTCCCAGCCGCCTCTACTTAGCTCCCTTCTGTAGTGCTTCGCTTCCATGTTGTCTTCAGTCTTCACTCCCAGCCAGTATATGCAAATTAACCACCATCTTTGTTGGTGGTTAATTTGCATATCGTGCTGATTAGCCAATGGGAGGCGTAGCGAAGGTATGGTCAATTACCCTTTTTGTCTTTTATTAGATAGGATAAGCAATAAGAAAGCAACCTATTAAAAGTTGGGCAAAAGATCTGAATAGACACCTCATCAAAGACAATATACAGATGGCAAATAAGCATTTGAAAAGATGCTCAATATCACATATCACTAGAGAACTGGAAATTAAAACAATAATGAGATACCACTACACACCTATTAGACTGGCCAAAATCCCAAACACTGAAAACACCAAATGCTGACATGGCTGTGGAGTAACAGAAACTCTCATTCATTACTGGTGGGAATACAAAATGGTACAGCCAGCCACTCTGGAAGACCATTTGGCAGTTTCTGACAAAATAAAACACTCATACCACATGATCCAGCAAACGCACTTCTTAACATTTACCAAAATGAGTTGAAAACTTATGCCTACACAGAAACCTGCGCATGGATGTTAATAGTAGTTTTATTCATAATTGTGAAAACTTGGAAGCACCCAAAGGATTTTTCAATAGGTCAATGGATAAACAAATTGTGGTGCTGACAATAGCAAATGCTGATGAGGATGTGGAGCAATGGGAACTCACATTCATTGCAGGTTGAAATGCAAAATGGTACAGTCACTTTGGAAGACATTCTGAAAGTTTCTTACCTAGCTAAATATAGGTTTACCATGTGATCCCACGATCATGTTCTTATATAGTTACCCAAAGAAGTTGAAAATTTATGTCCACACAAAAACCTACATTTGCCCAAAATTGGAAGCAGTCAAGATATCTTTCAATAGCTGAATGGATAAGCAGACACTGGTACATAATACAATGGAAAAATCTTTAGCAATAAAAGAAAATGAGCTATCAAACCACAAAACAATGTGCAGGAACTTTAAATGTGTATTGCTAAGTGAAAGAAGTCAGTCTATAAAGGCTACTACTGTGTGATTCCAATTCTATGACATTTTGGAAAAGGCAAAACTATAGAGACAGTAAAAAGATCAGTAGTTGGCAGGGATGGGTGAGCAAAAGGATGAATAGGTGAAGCACAGGACATGTTTAGGACAATGAAACTATTCTATATGATACTATATGTGGATATATGATATTAGGCATTTGGTAAAACCCATAGAATGTACAACACAAAGTGAACCCTAATGTACACTATGACTTCAGTTAATAGTGTATCAATATTGGTCCAACAATTATAATAAATGTACAATAGCAATGCATGGTGTTAATAGGAAAAGTGAGTGTGGAGGGGAGAGGTAGTTAGCGTGAATTATCAGTATTTCCTGCTCAATTTTTCTGTAAACCCAAATGTGCTCTAAAAAATAGTTTATTAATTGAACAAAAATGATACTTGCTAAAGTTGAGCACAGATAACTTGAGAATAGCATGAGTTTTTTAAATTAAATCTTTATTGTTGAAAATGTTACATATTCCTCTTTTTTCCCCCATTGACCCCTCCTATGCAGCCCAGACCCTCCACCCCAGGCCTTTACCACCCTACTGTCTGTGTCCATGGGTTATACATATATGCATACAAGTTCTTTGGTTGATCACTCCCCTCCCTCCTCCATCTTCCAAGATTCCACAGTCTGTTCTATGCTTCTATGTCTCTGGATCTATTTTGTTCATCAGTTTATTTTGTCCACTAGATTCCACATATTAGTGAGATCACGTGATACTTGTCTTTTTCTGACTGGCTTATTTCACTTAAACACGTATTTTGCTCTCCAGGTCCCCCATGCTATCCCAAAGGGTAAGAGATCCTTCTTTTGTACTGCTGTATTCCATGGTATAAATGTACCACAACTTTTTTACCCACTCATCTACTGATGGGCACTTGGGCTGTTTCCAGATCTTAGATATTGTAAATTGTGCTGCTATGAATATAGGGGTACATACATTCTTTCTGACTGGTGTTTTGGGTTTCTTAGAATACATTCCTAGAGATGGGATTCCTGGGTCAAATGGCAGTTCCATATTTAATTTTTTGAGGAAATCCCATACTGTTTTTTATAATGGCTTCACAAATCTGCATTCCCACCAGCAGTGTATGAGGGTTCCCTTTTCTCCATCCACATCCTCACCAGCACTGTCATTTGTTGATTTGCTGATGGTAGCTATTCTGGCAGGTGTGAGGTGATACCTCACTGTTGTTTTAATTTGCATCTCTCTGATGATCAGTGACTTTGAGCAAATTTTCATGTTTCTTGGCCATCTATACTAGTATGTCCTCTTTGGAGAAGTGTCTCTTTGTGTCATTTGCCCATTTTTTAATTGGACTGTTTCTCTTCCTTTTGTTAAGTTATATGAGTTCCTTATGTATTTTGGATATTAATCCTTTATTAGATGTATCATTACCAAATATGTTCTCCCAAATAGTGGCTCCCTTTTCATTGTGTTGATGGTTTCTTTTGCTGTGCAAAAGTTTTTATTTTGATGTAGTCCCATTTGCTTATTTTCTCTTTAGTTTCCTTTGCCCCAAGAGATGTATCCATAAGCATATTGCTATGAGAGATGTCTGAGATTTTGCTGCCTGTGGTTTCTTCTAGAATTTTTATGGTTTCACGAATTATATTTAAATCTTTTATACATTTTGAGTTTATTCTTGTGTATGGTGTAAGTTGGTGGTCTAGTTTTGCGTTTTGCATGTATCCATCCAATTTTCCCAACATCATTTATTGGAGAGACTGTCTTGACTCTATTGTATATTCTTGCCTCCTTTGTCAAATATTAATTGAGTATAATGGCATGGGTCGATCTCTGGAAAATCTGTTTTGTTCAATTGTTCTATATGCCAGTACCAGGCTGTTTTGATTACAGTGGCTTTGTAGTATAACTTGATATCCGGTATTGTGATCCCTCCAACTTTGTTCTTCTTTCTCAAGATTGCTGCAGCTATTCAGGATCTTTTTTGGTTCCATATATATTTTTTGAGTATTTGTTCTAGATCTGTGAAGTATGCTGTTGGTGTTTTAATAGGGATTGCATTGAATCTGTATATTGCTTTGGGTGCTATGGAAATTTTAATGATGTTAATTCTACCAATCCATGAACATGGTATATTCTTCCACCTGTGCATATCTTCCTCTGTCTCTTTTTTCAACATCCTGTAGTTTTCCAAGTACAAGTCTTTTACCTCCTTGGTTAAGTTTATTCCTAAGTATCTTAATTTTTTTGATGCAATAGTAAATGGGGTTATTTGTTTAGTTTCTCTTTCTGCGATTTCATTATTGGTGTATAAAAATGCCATTGATTTCTGGGTGTTAATTTTGTATCCTGCTACCTTGCCAAATTCATTTCTTAAATCTAGAAGTTTTTTGGTGGAGTCTTTAGAGTTCTGTATGTTCAATATCATGTCATCTGTGAATAATGACAGTTTTACTTTCTCCTTTCTAATTTGGATGTCTTTTATTTCTTTTTCTTGTCTGATTGCTGTAGTTAGGACTTCCAGTACTATGTTAAATAAGAGTGGTGGAAGTGGACATCTCTGTCTTGTTTGTGTTGTTAGGGGAAATGGTTTTGGTTTTGCTCATTGAATATGATGCTGGCTGTAGGATGTTTGTCATATTTGGCCTTTATTATGTTGAGAAATGATTCCTCTATTCCCACTTTGCTGAGAGTTTTTGTCAAAAATGGTGTTGGATTTTGTTGAATGCGTTTTCTGCATCTATTGATATGATCATGTGATTTTTGTCTTTCAATCTGTCTATGTGGTGTATCACGTTTATTGATTTGGGAATATTGTATTGGCCTTGCATCCCTGGAATAAATCCCACTTGGTCATAGTGTATGATCTTTTTAATATATTGCTGGATCTGATTTGCTAAAATTTTGTTGCGGATTTTAGCATCTATGTTCATCAGGGATATTAGACTGTAGTTCTTTTTCTTTGTAGTGTCTTTATCTGGTTTTGGAATTAGGATAATGTTGGCCTCAGAGAAAGAGATTGGAAGTGTTCCTTCCTCTTAGATATTTTGGAACAGTTTGAGGAGTATAGGTGTTAGTTCTCCTTTGAATGTTTGGTAAAACTCCCTGTGAAGCCATCCAGACCAGAGCTCTTGTTTGCTGGGAGTTTTTTTTATTACTGCTTCAATTTCATCATTTGTTATTGGCTTATTCAGGTTTTCTGATTCTTCCTGACTCAGTTTTGGTAGATTGTATTTTTCTAGGAATTTATCCATTTCATCCACAAAGTCCAGGGTGTTGGAATATAGTTAGTGGTTCATAGTATTTTCTTATAATCCTTTATATTTCTATAGTGTCAGTTGTTACTGCTCCACTTTCATTTCTGATTTTATTTATTTGGCTCCTCTTTGTTTCTTGATGAGTCTGGCTAAAGGTTCATCAATCTTGTTTATCTTTTCAAAGAACCAGCTCTTTGTTTTATTGATCTTTTGTATTTTTTTAAATTTTTATGTCATCAAAAATTAAAATCTTTATTATTTCCTTCTACTTACTCTGGGCTTTTCTTGTTGTTCTCTTTCTAATTCTTTAAGTTTAATAATTTTTCTTGTTTTTTGAGGTATGCTTGTAATGCTATGAACTTCCCTCTCAGGACTGCTTTTGATGTGTCCCACAGATTTTGAGTTGTGTGTTCATTTCCATTTGTTTCCAGAAAGTTTTTTTGTTGCTTTCTTGATCTCATGGTAACCCATTCATTGTTTAAAAACATGCTATTTAGCCTCCATGTGTTTGAATGTTTTTGAGGGTTTTTATTGTAGTTGATATCTAATTTCATTCCACTGTGGTCTGAGGAGATGTTTGTTATGATTTCAATCTTCTTGAACTTGTAGAGACTTGTTTTGTGTCCTAACACATGGTCTATCTTTGAGAATATCTCATGTACACTTGAGAAGAATGTATATTCTATAGATTTGGGGTGAAATGTTCTATAAATGTCAATTAAATCCATCTGATCCAGTATGTCTTTGAGAGTAACTGTTTCCTTGTTAATTTTTTGTCTGGAAGATCTATCCAGTGAAGTCAGTGGGGTGTTTATTTCCCCAACTATGACTGTATCATATCATATGACTGTATCATATCTGCTTTAAAGCCCTCTAGAAATTTTTTTATATATTTAGGTGCTCCTATACTGGATGCATATAAGTTTACCAGGGTTATATCCTCTTGTTGGATCAATCCCTTTAGTATTACATAGTGATTTTTGTTGTCTCTTGTGATGGCCTTCATTTTGAAGTCTATTTTGTCAGATACGAGTATTGTTACCCCAGCTTTCTTTGTTGTTGTTTCCATTTGCATGAAAATTTTTTCCATCTCTTCCCTCTCATCCTGTATGAGTTTTGTTCTGAGGTGGTTCTCTTGTAAACAGCATATAATTGGGTCATATTTTTAATCCATTCAGATACCCGATGTCTTTTGATTTAAGCATTTAATCCATTTACATTTAAGGTGATTATTGATAGTTACTTAATATTTTAATTCTGTATGCCTAGGTTTCTCTTTCTATTTATTTTTATTACAGCACTAGAGGCCTGGTGCACTAAATTCGTTCATGGCGTGTGTGTGTGTGTGTGTGTGTGTGTGTGTGTGTCCCTCAGCCCAGTCAGCACCCTCTCCAATCTGGGACCCCTGGAGAAATGTCTGACTGCCCGTTTAGGCCTGATCCTGGTGGGATCAGGCCTAAACAGGCAGTCAAACATCCCTCTCACAATCCAGGACTGCTGGCTCCCAACCGCTCGCCTGCCTGCCTGCCTGATTGCCTCTAACTGCTTCTCCCTGACAGCCTAATCACCCCGTAACCACTCCCCTGCCAGCATGATTGACGCCTAACAGCTCCCCTGCTGGCCCAATTGCCCCTAACTGCCCTCCCCTGTAGGCCCAGTCACCTCCAACTGCCCTCCCATGCAGCCTGGTCACCCCTAACTGCCCTCCCCTTAGGCCTGGTCACCCCTAACTGCCCTCCCCTACAGGCCTGGTCCCCCTCACCTGCCCTCCCCTGAAGGCCTGATCACTCCCAACTGCCCTCCCCTACAGGCCTGGTTGCCCCTAACTACCCTCCTCTGCCAGCCCAGTCACCCCCAACTGCCCTCCCTTGCAGGCCTGGTCCCTTACAACTGCCCTCTCCTGCCAGCCATCTTGTGGTGGCCATCTTGTGTCCACATGGGGGCAGCCATCTTGTGTGTTGGAGTGATGGTCAATTTGCATATTACCTCTTTGTTATATAGGATTCCCTTTAGCATTTCTTGCTGTGCTGGTTTGGTGGTGATAAACTCCTTTAGCGTTTTTTTTTTTGTTTTTTTTTGTTTTTGTTTTTTTTTTTGGTCTGGGAAGCTCTTTATTTCAGCATCTATTTTGAATGATAGCCCTGATGGGTAGAGTAGTCTTGATTTCAAATCCTTGCTATCCATTACCTTGAGTACTTCATGCCATTTCCTTCTGGAATGTAGAGTGTCTGATGAGAAACCAGCTGACAGTCTTATGGGAGCCCCTTTGTTGGTAACAGTTTTCTCTTGCTGCCTTTAAGATTCTCTCTTTGTCTTTAATTTTTGGCATTTTAATAATTATGTGTTTGGGTATGGGCCAGTTTGGGTTCTTCTCTGTATCTCCTGGACTTGTGTGCCCTTTTCCCTCACCAGGTTAGGTAAGTTTTCTGCCATTATTTCTTCAAATACATTCTCTATCCCTTGCTCACTTTCTTCCCCTTCTGGCATACCTATTATGTGAATATTGTTATGTTTCATTTTGTCCCATAGCTCCCTTAAGCCGTCCTCCTGTTTTTTAATTGTTTTTTTTTTTGACTTTTTGGTTCTCCGATTGAGTTATTCCCCCCTCCCCATCCTGTCTTTTAATTCACTGATCTAATCCTCGGCATTCCCTAATCAGCTGTGTATTCCTTCCAATGTGTTCTATATTAGTGATATGTCATTCTTTATTTCCAACTGCTCTTTTTTCATATTACTATATCTTTTCTCATGCTGTTGAGCATCTTTGCCTTCGTTATTCTGAACTCTATGTCTGATAAATTTCTTATCTCCATTTTGTTCAGCTCCTCTTCTGGAGAATTCTCTTGTTCTTTCATTTGGGGGTTGTTTTTGTCTCCCCATTTTGGCTGACTGGGTTTGTATCTGTGTACTGGGTAGATCTGCTACAACTCCCAATATCTAGTGCAGGACAGTGTCAGATGCTGTTTCTGACTGTCCCTGAGTACCCTGTTTGGGGCTGTCAGCAATCCACAGCTTGTGGATACCTCTACTGGGGCTGTATGCCTTTGGAAAGAACGAATATGGGCACCAGGCTCTTATTTTCCTAGCCCTGAGCCCCGAAGGAGTTCAGGCAAAGGCTGAAAGCCTTTATACATCTTTCTCTGTCTGCAGTTTGGTTGTTATCAGCCTTGATTGTCCTCAGACTATTGACCACAGGGTGGAGTAAGAGGTTTTACAACAGGGTGTGGCAACTGCTTTCCTCCCAGGCAAAAACCTCCTGGATAGCAAAGTTCCATCAGAGAAAGATGTCATCCAAAGCCAGGTGAGGGAATGTCTCAGCACAGGAAACCAGGGTGACTGCCCTTCAAGCTCCAATCCCTAATCTTGGACTCCCATCACACACCTCTAGTCCACTCTTCCCTCCCTATGCTGGATCCCAAGGTGGGTGGCTGCACACAAAATTTGTGCATTGGCCCTTTAAGAGGGTGCCTGCATTTCCAGCCATCTCTCGCTGGCAGACAGCAACCTTACTTCTTTACACAGCCAGGTGTTATGTGAGCACCTTTCCCAGTTCTGGTTTTCTGGACTGGGGCACCCAGCTTGGGGTTTAGACCCCAGAGTTCTCAGTGGGAACCCCCACAGCTGGGATATCCCTCCAGAACTTCAGCTGCTGTCTGTGCTCTGCACTTCCTGCCAGTCTCTATGTGGTCTCCACTTTCGGTCCTTGATTACCAGGGTTCTCTCTAGCTAGTCTTCAGTTGATTTTTCAAGTTGTTTTTTCTATATTTTAGTTGTATTTCCAGTTTGGTTCTGGGAGAGTGCCAGTATAGCTTCCACTTAATCTGCCACCATTTTTAATCCCGAGAATAGCATGAGTTTTGACATCATACTGATCTAGATTTAAAATCTGGTTTTAGTAACTAGCTGTGTCATACTGAACAAGTCACATTACCTCTAAAATGTAGATAAGATAGGAATAGGGTACTTTATTAGATACATCACTTAAGATCTCTCTCTGTCTGTCTGTCTGTCTCTCTCTCCAATATGTGCACATACACACTGATTATACAATAGTTTTTAATACATGATAGGTATTATGAAGGCATTGGGCTAGCCATTGATGGGAACACACAGTATTTTACACTATAACAATACACATAGAAAGGGTTTCTGTTAAAAATGCAAAATGTGCCCTGACCTGTGTGGCTCAGATAGTTGGAACATCATCCTGTACACCAGTAGGTGGTGGGTTCCATTCACAGTCAGGGAACATACCCAGGTTTTGGGGTTGATCCAAGTTTGGGGCACATAAAGAGGCAACCTCTATTGATGTTTCTTTATCTCTCTCCCTTTCTCTCTCAAATCAATTTATAAAATGCAAAATGCATTCTCCTTTTCCATCTCCTATCTTGGAGGAACCAGAAAGAAGTGAAACATAGCTTTGGGGTCTGGGGCTTCAGGGACATCTAGAATAGGCTTTTATTATCTATCCACAGCAGGGGAAATAACACATGGATGGAAAAGCACCTTGAACAGTGACTTCACAGACCTGTAAGAAGGAAGGGAATTGTGAGAGGCTGTGAAAGGCAGGGTTATGGAATGGCTATTATTTTGGTGTCAGATTCCAAAACATAAGTTGGATTGCTATACTTAGATAAAACTTTTTTTAATGGTCCAGATACATTTACTTCAAAAAATTGCCATTGCTTACAATCCTGTTTTGCTCCAGGCAGAGAGGAGAGCAGAAATTGGGCCATTCTAGCCTCTGGCATTCCCTTGCAGGAACCTGGCTGCCTCTCTTTCTGTGTTTTTTTTTTTTTGTTGTTGTTGTTTGTTTGGTTTTCATTGCTGGTATGAAGAAGAATTTGTTAAACACCTAACTGTGTGTGTTGCTGTCTTGTAGTTCAAAGACATCAAAAATCATCAGTTCCCTATTATAGAGGCTGAGTGGGGCCATTTTCTCATTCTGTAAAGAAGGGAAAAAATAATAATTGGTCCCTGAGGGTATGAACATGACATAGGACTGACACAATTGGCTCACTCTATTTATCACTGCCAACACTGAGTTCTAGAAATGAGAAATTATTTGACCTATCATTGTGAAAGACCAACAAATCCAAGGAATCTTTGGATTCTTGGAATATTATAACAGCACTGATTTATTTTCTTGGGAATACATTTTCCTAGATATATAAGGGTAAGTCTTCTAAAATGTTCTAAATGCCAAAAAAAAAGGAGAAGACATTTGTTCTTAATTTATAATTGTGTTCTCATAAGGTTGAGAGACAATAACTGTCTTGGATTCAATTGGTACAATGTGCCTTGTGGAATATTTTGTACTTAGTGTCAATATTTTTTCTATTAGCAATACCACTTAAGAGTCACAGCATATATTACTGTTTAGGCTGGTGTTGTTAAATCTCAATTTGCAGTTCATTAGTGGATTGTGAAATCAATTTAATGGGTCTTGACAAGCAATTTTTTAAATGAAAGAAATATAATAGAAAATATTGGAGTGAATGAATTATACATAATAAGGGTAAATATTGTTCCATGAAGCTTTTGTTTCAGTTGTACATGTGTGTAACGGGTTTCAATGTCAAATGCATTTCCTCCTATGGGCCACAAGGCAAAAAAAATCATTGAAAACCACTGCAGTATGCTATGTGAGTTATTAGGTTATTTCAAAATTTATTTGTGAAATCTTTTTAAAAAAATATTTTCAATATATATATTTTTTAGAGAAAGAGGAAGAGAAGGGGAGAGAGAGAAACATCAATATGAAAGCGAAACATTGATTAGATGCATCCTACATGCCTCCTACTGGGGATCAAGCAGGCAATCAAAAATTTTAATATATTTTATTGATTTTTTATGAAAGGAAGGGAGGGGGATAGAGAGTTAGAAACATCGATGAGAGAGAAACATCCATCAGCTGCCTCCTGCACACCTCCTACTAGGGATGTGCCCAAAACCAAGGTACATGTTCTTGACCAGAATCGAAACTGGGACCTTTCAGTCTGCAGGCCGATGCTCTATCCACTGCGCCAAACTGGTTAGGACTCAAATATATATATATATTTTAATATATCCAATTCAAGTTTAAAGATTTAAAATATTTATTGGTAAAGTTGTTTTCCATTGACCTTCTGATAAAGTAGTTACATAATAGGTTGTGTTCAATCTTAAGAGAATATATATAGTAACAGTCTGGATGATATATATAGTGTATCCTAAAAAATTTATAATTATTAAATCTACATTTGAATAATTATTAAATCCAATGGGTTAAATATGAAAAGAAAGAAACATCAAATAAGCTATCAGAAAAAAGTGTGTATATATTTTGGGGGGGACACCTTGTATAAATATGATATTTATCTATAATAATAAAAGAGTAATATGCTAATTAGACCAGACAGCCAAACGACTTCTGAACGTCATTCCGGATGTCCTTCAGGACAAAGCAGTGGTGGTGGGGGCCGAGGAAGAGGCAGTAAAGGGCGATCAGGCAGGCAGGTGAGCAGTTAGGGATGATCAGGCAGGCAAGTGGTTAGGGGCGATGAGGCAGGCAGGCAGAGGGGTTAGGGGCAACCAGGCAGGCAGGCAGAGTGGTTAGGGGTGATGAGGCAGGCAGGCGAGTGGTTAGGGGCAATCAGGCAGGTGAGCAGTTAGGGTCTTCAGGCAGGCAGGCAGAGTGGTTAGGCGCAATGAGAAGCATGCAGGGTGGTTAGGGGCAATCAGGCTGGCAGGCAGAGGGGTTAGGGGCAATCAAGCAGGCAGAGGGGTTAGGGGCGATCAGGCAGGCAAGCAAATGTTTAGGGGCGATCAGGCAGGCAGACAGGCAAGTAGTTAGGAGCCAGTGGTCCTGGATTGCGAGAGGGATACCTGTGGGATCGGGACTAAACCGGCAGTCGGACATCCCCCAAGAGGTTCTGGATTGCAAAAGGGTGCAGGCCGGGCTGAGGGACCCTCCCCCGCTCCCTCATGCAAGAATTTTGTGCACCAGGCCTGTAGTACATATATAAATATATACATTTACATACATATATATGTATATATAAAACAATGATGAAGAAATAATAGTGGCCCTGACTGGTTTGGCTCAGTGGATAGAGTGTCGGCCTATGGACTGAAAGGTCCCGGGTTCGATTCCGGTCAAGGGCATGTACCTTGGTTGCGGGCACATCCTCAGTACGAGGTGTGCAGGAGGCAGCTGATCGATGTTTCTCTCTCATTGATGCTTCTAACTCTCTATCCCTCTCCCTTCCTCTCTGTAGGATATCAATAAAATATATTTTTTTAAAAAGAAATAATAGTGATCAGATTTTCATTAAAAGCTACCTTCTGTCTGTTTGGGTCATGTTGGTGCTTTGGATGAGATCTAAGATATTATGTAAAGACATTTTATAAAAGTTGGATATATGTGCTAAATTTCATTTTATCTGAAATGTCTAATGTTTAAGCAGATTTCTTTAAATCTCTGTGTATCTTTCACACAGGTTTTATTTATGTCTCTTTTTTATGTATACATCCAGGCAAAGCTCAATTTATCATCCTTTATATGATGTTTGATATAGAAACAATATAAACATATTCCTGAAAAGCAGAGCATAAATACAATGAAAAAGAGATGGTGAGAGAACCCCCAATGAGAATATTCAATATGAAAAATCTGGATTCAAGTTTTCTGCAGCCAAATGGTGTTAATGTGTTAATTTAATATATACATTTTCTGTTTCATTTTTTCTCCAATAATACATATTACATGCTAATGCTCCTGACTCATTTTCAAAATGTAGTTATTTATAAAAGAACGCAGATTAGAAGACAGTATAACTAATCAACCTTAATTCTTTTATGATAGTCAAGAACTAAAATAGCTTATCAATTATATTACAGATCAATTTAATTTATAATCTCTTTATGTTTTAGTTTTCTAGATTATCTACTTATTTCTATCATAATTATCTCTTTTGTATGAGAGAACATACTTAAACTAAATCTAGCACCAAAACATAGTTTCCCAAAGCTGCTTCCTTTCAAATAAGTATTTTCTAAAATGCTCTCAAGTTGAATAATTGCTAGGAATCTTTTAAAACTTATTTCCTTTTGGCCCTTCAGAGGCTAGAAACAATACAATGGTTAAAATTGTAATTCTGTGAATTTTTGAAATAGTATAAATACTGTAAGTTTCAAAAGCCATTAGAAGAAGAAAAAAAGATTTGCTTGCTTGGGCTCAAGATGAAAAATATCATCTCCATTTGTTGCTAAGTTTGTCCAGAAATTCCAAACAGAGTTTACATTGACTGGGTTTGTAGCTCTGGCTATTTTAAGATAACTAAACTAAAGTTAATTTCACCAGCTTTGTTTACATTTTCAAAATAATCACAGGCTTGACAATATCAGCCACTAACCAGCATGCACACAACTGTTTGGTCTAAACTTCTGAAGTCCAACCATAATATCTGGAGATTCTTTTAAATAAAAAATTGAAGAGGGGGAGAAATTCTCAAAAATTTCCTTATTTGATCACATGACTTAATGACTTTTCGTTGTGGTTTTTTTTTTCTTCCTGATTTTGGGATTTTGGAGCATTTGTAGGAACCTTGCTTTTGTTGTATAATGGATAGAAAAGAATGTTCACAATAGTTCTTCATTATCTCTTGGCTGGAGAAAGTTTGGTTCAATCCACAAAACGTGGCGAGTCCTGGCTTCTGAGCACTGAACAACCAACCAACTGAGTGATGTGCTTAATCCTATTCTGCGTCACTGCACACCGTCCACTGGGTTTACCAGAAAAGACACAGAGTGGGGGGAAAGCGGGTTTACCAGTGCAGTTGTGAGTACATTAAACAGAATTTATTGTTGTGTTATTTATTAATTAATGTATTATTTTCCATACAAACAACTGTGAACCTACTTCTGCCCCACCCTATACACATGATATGAATTTGGGCAAAATAAAAAATTAGATCTCAAATCTAGTACTGAACTCTGCTGGGTGATGAATGCTCACTGATACTTCCTTAATAACTAATAAATGCTGGGAAAGCTAGAAAGGGATTTGTAAATTTTAAAAAAATGGTAGAAGCCATAGACTCTGTAAAACTATCTATGAATAATAACCCATGACTCAGTAAAATGTAGCTGTGACTATTTTTCATATAATCAAACAAACTGATTTTCTTATATGCCATGAACTTAAAAACCATTAACAACTGAATCTTTAAAAATCATCAGTCAAGGTCCTGGCTGGTTTGGCTCAGTGCTTATAGCGTTGGCCCATGCACTGAAGGGTCTCGAATTCTATTCCCAGTCAAGAGCATGTACCTGGGATACAGGTTCAATCCCTGGCCCAGTAAAGGTGCATGTAGGAAACAGCCAATTGATGTGTCTCTCTCATATCAATGTTTCTTTCTGTCTCTGTCTCTCTCTTTCTCTCTCTCCTTCCTCCGTCCCTCCCGTTCTCTCTCTAAAAATCAATGGGAAAAATATGCTAGGATGAGGATTATCAACAGCAAAAGTCACCAGTTATTTTTAGCATAATTAAAGAAAATCTTAAAGTTCTTTGGGTGAAATAACTTTGAAATCATGATTTTATATTTTTACAATGTAAAAACCATACTTATAAAAATAATGTAAATTATTCAAATGCATACTTAATAAATAGAAATGTAGTTTTTTTATCAACAGCCAAAATAGAGTAAAACATTTAAAACATAGATATATTTTATTCTTCTACCATAACTTTTATTTAAGGTTACTGGAATCTATATAGACTATTTCTACATGTCTTTAAATATATGTACACACACACACACACACACACACATATATATATATATACACACACACACACACATATATATATATTTCATAGAAAGTAGAATGGTGGTTTCCAGGGGTGAGGAGGTAAAGGAAATGAGATGTTGGCCAAAGGGTACTAAGTTGCAGTTATGTAGAGTGAATAAGTCGAGAGCAGCATGAGGACTATAGTTACTGTTACTGTATTGTATCGTGGAAATTTGCTGAGAGTAGATCTCAGGTGCTCTCACCTCCCTGCCACCCCACACATGGATCACACAGTTGGTTATTAGCTAAATGATAATTGGCTTGAACACAGTGATCATTTTTCTATGTATATTTATATCAAAACACCATGTTGTACACCTTTAATATATAATTTTTATTTTAAAATAGAAAAGAGGTTATTGAATTTCTTCAGTGACAAATATACTAATTTTTCCCATTTCCCAGCTTTTAAAAATGAGAGTATGCCATTATTTTACTCACTTATCTGATTGAAAATTCCTAATACAGCCCTAGGCAGTGTGGCTCAGTTGCACCAAAGGGTCACTGGTTCAATTCTCAGTCAGGGCACATGCCTGGGTTTCAGGCTCGATCCCCAGTGTGGGGAGTACAGGAAGCAGCTGATCAATGCTTCTCTCTCACATCTCTCTCTTTAACCCCTTCTCCATGCCTCTTTTTCTAAAATCAATAAAAACATATTTTTAAAGAAGAAAAAAATTCCTAATACAGATTATAAAACCTTGAAAACTGAAATTATATATTTTATAGAGCTTAATAAAGTGTTCTCAAGTGAGCACCAAAGCCCCACTGAAGCAAGTCTTGCCTCATAAGGGTGTCTTCAGCACAGAAGTTCTCCCACCGTAGACACAGCTGATTCTCACAGCCAATTGGCCTGGAGGTCAATTCCTCCCAGTGATACCTACAACAATCAAGGCTTAACTACAACAAGACTGTGCACAAAGCCCACAAAGGGTGCACCAAGAGTGTCCACCTCACGTAATTGGGGAGGCTGAGCCACTAGGCCCTATAGGACACCTAGCACACAAAGCCACTCTACCAACACAGGGAAGCATAAAAAATGCGGAGACAAAGAAACAGGTCACAAATGACAGAAATGGAGGAAAGCAAGAGACTGGATATAGAGTTCAAAACCACACTTTTAAGGTTTTTCAAGAACTTTCTAGAAACCGCCGATAAATTTAGTAAGACCCTCAAAAAGTCTGGTGAGACCGCCGATAAATGTAGTGAGATCCTCAAGAAATCTAGTGAGACCCTCAAGGTTATGAAAAAGGACCAACTAGAAATTAAGCATACACTGACTGAAATAAAGGATATTATGCAGAGTTCCAACAGCAGACTAGAGGATCACAAGAATCAAGTCAAAGATTTGAAATATGAAGAAGCAAAAAACACCCAACCAGAAGAGCAAAATGAAAAAAGAATCCAAAAATACGAAGATAGTGTAAGGAGCCTCTGGGACAACTTCAAGCGTACCAACATCCGAATTATAGGGGTGCCAGAAGAAGAGAGAGGGCAAGATATTGAAAACCTATTTGAAGAAATAATGACAGAAAACTTCCCCTACCTGGTGAAAGAAATAGACTTACAAGTCCAGGAAGTGCAGAGAACCCCAAACAAAAGGAATCCAAAGAGGACCACACCAAGACACATCATAATTAAAATGCCAAGAGCAAAAGACAAAGAGAGAATCTTAAAAGCAGCAAGAGAAAGACAGTCAGTTACCTACAAGGGAGTACCCATACGACTGTCAGCTGATTTCTCAACAGAAACTTTGCAGGCCAGAAGGGAATGGCAAGAAATATTCAAAGTGATGAATGCCAAGAACCTACAACCAAGATTACTTTATCCAGCAAAGCTATCATTCAGAATTGAAGGTCAGATAAAGAGCTTCACAAATAAGAAAAAGCTAAAGGAGTTCATCACCATTAAACCAGTATTATATGAAATGCTGAAAGGTATCCTTTAAGAAGAGGAAGAAGAAGAAAAAGGTAAAGATACAAATAATGAACAACAAATACACATCTATCAACAAGTGAATCTAAAAATCAAATGAATAAATAATCTGATGAACAGAATAAACTGGTGATTATAATGGAATCAGGGGCATAGAAAGGGAGTGGACTGACTATTCTTGGGGGGGAAAGGGGTGTGGAGGATGCGGGAAGAGACTGGACAAAAATCGTGCACCTATGGATGAGGACAGTGTGGGGGGAAGGGGAGGGTGGAGGGTGGAGTGGGAACCGGGTGGAGGGGAGCTATGGGGGGAAAAGGAGGAACAACTGTAATAATCTGAACAATAAAGATTTAATTAAAAAAAAACAAAAAAATAAAATAAAGTGTTCTCTGTATACAGTAAAAAAAAAATTGTTGGAAAAAATAGCAGAAGGTTCAGGAACTAGTCAAGATGTGTGTGATCTTGGGCAATTCACTTATTCTGTGCCTCAGTTTCCTCATGAGTGGATTTTAGGTTGTTTCACTGGATTTCAGTACTGAGTGGTTGTATGGTTTTAGATATGTTACACATGAAGGCACGTTGAGAAGAAAAAATTGTTTGCTAATCATAAAAATTTTATTGCTTAATAGTAGTATTAGGGTCTACCACAGTTTCTGTGGAGAATGAGTTTGCTGCATTTGAAACTGGAAAACTGGGGAGACAAAATATATAATATCCAGGAAAATTGTGATAAGGATTTGTTTGCTGTAAATCTCATGCAGCCTTAGGATCTCTGCCAGAAATCTGGTCAGAAATTGAGAAAGACAAAAGCACTCTTTCTCAAAGCGAGGCCACATGTGTCTGACCTAGAGCCATCACGGGACTTAGGAAAAGTCACTGCCACACATGATTTTCTGCTGTTCTTTTCTTGTTCCACTGAGGTTTTTGAGGGACTGCAAGTCCGTGTCTCTGTCCAGATGGGTTATTCTGTACCTTCCCTGCGGATGAGTACATCCAGGGAGGTGGGGACACTGGCTGTCACTGCTACTAGTGGTTTTCAGACCCCCATTCTGGGATCAAGTATAATCCCAGACATACAAGATGCCATACTTTTCTTATCTGTGTCTATTTGACAGCCAATAACACAAATGATTATTTTAGAAAAGCAGGCGCTGCAGAGGGGATAGCAAATTACACCTTCATTAGTATAAACTCAGACTTCGCATGCACTAGCTCTCTCTATTTGAGATGAGAGGTTCTCAGTGGCTTCTATGGCATACTCCTTTTTAACAGGACCTCGAATTTACATAGCATCTAAATAATTAAAAACAGCAAATCACATACAAACTGAGAATCTAGGGCACTTTATTTTTTAAAATAGCAATATTAAGATAAGTGTATTTTTAAATGCAGTGTAAAGAGTCCATATGGAGCTCATCTGTGTCCTATCAAATGCTGCAAGGCTCCCAGGGAGAAGCCCTTGCCTTGCTGTGTCACCATCTGTTGAGAGAAATGCATTTACACATATCCCACAGGCCACTGGGTTTTTTTTGTTTGTTTGTTTTCCTTAAAGAATGGGCTTCCTAAATCTGGACAACATGCCATGTTTTAGACTCAAGTTCTTCTTCGGCCATTTTTTTTCTAAATTACTAAAAGGCTCTAATAACAAATGCAGTTCATCCAGGTGGGAACTTGTGAATGGGGGTCCCAACTGCCCCCAACTGCCCCCCCGCCAGCCTGGTCGCCCCCAAGTGCACCCCCTGCTGGCCTGGTCACCTCTCACAGCCGCCCCTCCCCCCCCAGCATGGTCACCCCACGCAGCCTGCTGTTCAGTCGTTTGGTCGTGCCTCACTAACCCCCCTGCTGGCCTGGTCGCCCCATGTAGCTTGCTTGTTTGTTTGATTGTCCCTCACTAACCCCCCTGCCATCCTCGTCGCCCCACTCAGCCTGCTTGTTTGGTCATCCCTCAATAACTCCCCTGCTGGCCTAGTTGTAGGCAGCCATCTTGTGAGGGTGTGTGGGTTAATTTGCGTATTACCTCTATATTATAGAGGATAATTTTGTCTTTTCCAGAATTTCATATAGTTGGAATCATACACTATGTGGCCTTTCAGATGGTCCTCTTTTACTTAATAATGTGTATTTAAGTTTCCTCTATGTTTTTTCATGGCTTGATAGCTCATTTCTTTTTAGCACTGAATAATATTCCATTGTCTGGATGTAATACAGTTTATTTATACATTTACCTACTGAAGGACATTTTGGTTGCTTTCAGTCCTTCTATTTATTTCCTACATAGCGCTCATCATGAGCTAACATACTCTTTACTTGACTTGTTTATTTTTGTCTGTAGCTTCTACACAACCCCCAACTCTCATATAACCTTGATGAGGACAGGGGTTTCCATTCTGTTCTCTGCTATAACCCAGCATGCAGAACAGTGCTAAGATATAGTAGATGCTCAAGAAATATATGTTCAATGAAAGAAAATACAGAGATATTTTCCAAAAGGTACAAAAGTTACTAAATGTACCTCCAGTCATATGCCACCACATAATGTATAAAGTACGTTTTAGCTGTACAAAGGTCACAGCTAATGTCCATTAATAATGAATATAAAGTGCTTAGCCCAGATCCTGAAACACAGTCAGGATTCTTCAGCTATTTTCTTTCTACAAAAATGTGAGCTCTTGGGCACAGAAACGTATTCTGGGCACTGAGAACAATGCCTGGCACATAGTAGGTGCTCCAACAATATTAATTGGATGGATAATATGATGTTTGTCTCATTTTATTGGTTTTATTATTTGATCATTTGTTTTAATTGTCAGGTACTTTTAGTGAATACAAAAGATGTTAAATATTATTTTTGAAGTAATGACTTAAACATGAACATAATTTATTATGTTGTTTGGTCCAAGCTCAAATTTAATTTACTGCCATAATCTGAAAAAAAATTATTATTTTATCTCCTGCATGGCATTACTAGTATGTCAGTTAAACCAATGTGAAGAGGGAACCAAGATGGCAGTGTAAGTACACTCGATACTCTCATCCTCCCACAACCACATCAAAATTACAACTAAAATGCAGAACAGCCATCATTCAGAACCACCTGTAATCTGGCTGAACAGAAGTTCAACAACTAGAGAAGTAAAGAAGAAAGCACACTGAGACTGGTAGGAGGGGCAGAGGCCCAGAACAAGCTAGTCTGACACCCACATGTGGTGTTTTTTTAAATTGGCAGAGATATCTTGGCTTCAGAGGTACCCTGTGAGGAGCAAGGGGTCCCAACCCCACACCAGACCCCTCAGCCCAGGCTTCAAGTGCTGGGAAGAGAAATTCCCATAACTTCTGGCTGTAGCAACTAGCAGGGATTGTGGGTGAGTGACACAGAGGCTGCAGGAGTCCCCAGCAGTGCCTCTTAAAGGGCTAGCGCATTGATTTACCTGGACTCACTCCCTCTGAGTTCTAGCACTGGGGCAGCAGCTTGAAAGGATTCAGGGACATATGAGAGGAACTAAATTGTCTGGCATCAGGGAAAGAACTCAGGGCAGCTTTCTCCCAGACAAAAGTGCTGAGACTTCCCTCAACAGAGCTGACTGACAGGTGCCATATCTGAGTCTCCATCAACCTGGCCCACACTGTTCACCCCACCCTGATGATTCCCTGATATTGCACCCCACCTAATTTGTAGTCACACCCAAATTGTTTTCAGTGTCCTTTCCCAGATGAATGGCCTGTTCTGGCTCAGGTTTTAGACTTTCCTAAAATCTCTCAAACAAGCAGCAGCTGGACTCAGTGTGCCCATAACTCTCAATAAATGGCCCTAAGCCTGGTACTAGTAGCAGCTTGACAAGGTTCACAACTTGGCCTCTTCTGGGCACCTATAAGCCCAACACAAGTATCAGCCATCTGCAGATTACTCTGTAGCTCCTGACAGGCTGCCCCAGGCAGAACTGAGGCAGTGGCTAACTTTGTACCTCCTGGGAGGCCCTAGAGCCAGTGCACCCAGTGGACAGTTTTATACCATGCCAGTTTACAAGGCTACCATATACACGAGTAACACACTCAAAGGGAAAAGTGAATACCAAAGCCCCTCTGAGGCAAGTCCTGCTCCATAGGGGTGTCTCCTGCACAGCACCTCTTTTGCTGTAGTCACAGTTGGTCCTCACAGCCAATTGACCTAGAGGTTGATTCCTCCCAGTGACACCAACAGTAATCAAAGCTCAACCACAAGAGGACAGTGCACACAGCCTAAACAGGGGTGTACCTAGAGTGCCCATCTCAGATGAGTGGAGAGGCTGAGCCACTGGACCCTACAGGACATCTACTTCACAAGGCCACTCTAGCAATTCCAGGAGACATAGAAGCTCTACCTAATACATAGAAACAATCACAGGTAAGTAGCCAAAGTGCAGAGACAAAGAAACATGTCACAAATAAAAGAACAGAAGAAATCTCCAGAAAAAGAACTAAGTGAAACAGAAGCAAGCAAACTACTAGATATAGATTTCAAAACAATGGTTATAAGGATGCTCAAGGAACTTAATGGGAGCTTCAAAAAACTTAGTAAGAATTTCAAGGAAATTAGTGAGAAAATCAAAGACATGAAAAAGGACCAGTTAGAAATAAAGGATACACTAACTAAAACAAAGAATAATTTACAGGGATTCAACAATAGAGTAGAGGATGCTGAGAATCAAATTAGTGGTTTGGAATATGAGAAAGCAAGAAAACACCCATCCAAAAGAGTAAAAAGAAAAAAGAATCCAAAAATATGAAGAGAGTGTAAGGAACCTCTGGGACAACTTCAAGGATACCGACATTCACATCATGGGGGTGCCAGAAGGAAAAGAGAAGGAGCAAGAAATTGAAAATCTATTTGAAAAAATAATGACAGAAAACTTTCCCTACCTGGTGAAAGAAATAGACTTACAAGGCCAGGCAGCACAGTCCAAAACAAGCGGAACCCAAAGAGACCCACACCAACACACAGCATAATTAAAATGCCAAAGGTTAAAGACAAAGAGAGAATCTTAAAAGCAGCAAGGGAAAAGCAGTTAGTTACCTACAAGGGAGCACCAATATGACTGTCAGCTGATTTCTCAACAGAAACTTTGCAGACCAGAAGGGAGTAACAAGAAATATTCAAAGTGATAAATAGCAAGGACCTACATCCAAGATTACTCTACCCAGCAAAGCTACCATTTAGAATTGAAGGTCAGATAAAGAGCTTCACAGATTAAAAACAAAGTAAAGGAGTTCATCACCACCAAACCAGTATTACATGAAATGTTGAAGGGTCTTCTTTAAGAAGAAGAAGGGGAAAAAAGACCAAACATATGAACAATAAAATGACAATAAATACATATCTATCAATAATTGAATCTAAAAATAAAAACAAAGAATCTAATGAACAAAATAAACTGACGAATAAAATAGAACCAGAGGCATGGAAACATGGAACAAACTGACAAATCTCAGAGGGGAAGGGCGGGGGGGACAGGGAAGAAATTAACCAAAGATCTTATATGCATATATGCATTACCCATGGACACAGCCAATAGGGTGGTGAAGGCCTGGGGTGGGGCAGGATCTGGGTGGAGGAGGGCAATGTGGCGGGGGGGGGGGGGAGTGGAGGAGTGGGGGACATCTGTAATACTCTCAACAATAAATATATTTTTTTAAAAAGCAATATGAAGAGAAAAAATATTTTTAAAAAGAGAAAAAAATATTTATGTGCAAATGTTTTATGAATGTATCACTTGCTAAAGGGTGAAAAGAGACACATTAGCAAATTCTTCAATGGCTGTGGAATTTGAATCATCAATGACTATTCAATTAATAAAATTAAAGATAAAACTAAGTAAAAGAGTCCTTTTCTAGAAATAGCAGATGTGGGAATCTCAGTAAAGACATAAACTAGGATTACAAAGAATTCTTTAGAGAATATATCCTCTTGCCCTGATCCCCCCAAAAAAGTTAAGAGAGTCTCAATCTTGTTTAGGAGATATGGAAGGATGTATTTCATTAAGGGGAAAAATATAACATTTTTATGGATAAGTATAATACATGGTGAGTGAGGTGATTCTTATTAACTTACCCATCATTGTTAATATCTGATACTGCAACTGTATATCCAAAATAAGATGCCATCTGCAAAGGACAAAACATAAGATGACATATTTTGTCATTTTCAAAGTCATTTTTAAAGTCATGTCTCAATTTTCCCTGAAATATTAATCTCATTGCAGCACATTTTTGCATTTAAATTCATAGACTCTTGGATATGGACAGAGTCTTGGAGTCATTTAACCTAACCCCTGACCCAATGCATAATTTCCCCTTCTAGTCTCCTGACATCCACTTGGGCACCCTTGGAAGGTGTTCAACAACCAGCCCATTCAATTTGTGGACTCAGTTACTAGAATGTTCTTTACTAAGATTGGCCATTCTGTAACTTCTAGTCCATAAACCTACCTAGTTCTACAGCTTTGAGCCTCACAGAATAAATATAATTCCACTTCCATATGAAATCTCATATGGAAATATTTTTAGCCGGAATACCATCCTGGCCCCTTCTTCTTAGACATACTACATGTGATACCAAAGAGAAGCTGATAACCCAAGAGCACACTGACACTCCTCTTAAGTAGGATTTACACTCTGCTTTGGCCCCTTTATATCATTGAAGAATAAAAAGGAATTTAATTTGGAGGAAACTGCATTTCAGCATCAATTCATATTGAGTTTATTGTCAAGTAAGGTTCCTACGTCTTTTATGAATGTAACCAGTGTGCCACAATCTCCACATGTTCTAGCTCTTAAGTTTTTGTTTTTCAACCTATGCTTTCAAGATTTATAACCTTTTCAGATTTGGCCCTTTGTTTCAGCTTTCCAGGATTTTTTTGTTTCCATATTCTGCCATCCAGTGCTTTAGCCGAATTAGCCTCCCCACTAAAAGTGCGCTCCACAGAAGGCGAAGATATTGGTCTGTTTTGTTCACTCTTCTGTCCTCACTGCCTGACCAGGATTTATCTGACTCAAAGTAGGTGCCAGGTGGAAGACACTCTTTGCAAAGAGAATGCATTCAGGAGTGAACAAGTGTCACAGCAATTCAATCCTCCCACCTCTTTTCCCTATTCCAAACATGTACAGTCACATTCTTATTCCTGGTATGGCATTGTGTGGCCTTTGGCCAGAGGAATTTCATCACTTATGTATTAGGTTCCCAGGTTCAAGATTGCAGAAGTAGGTGGTATTGAGGATGAGAAGTTATAGAAAGGCCAAATTTAATAATGTTTAAGGAGCTTTTAATGTAAAACAAGTATAAAATGTAAAACAAATCTGGGCAAAGGAGAAGACTTGCCAGATTTTTACCACTTGGGAATAGTTGTTCGAAATTCATAAATCCAGCCAACTTCACTATCATCTCAGCCTTATTTCTCCATATTCACCATAGGAGTATCACGAGAGCCATTGTTAAATGCTTTGTTGAAAAATTGCAGAGTAATGGATAGACTACAGCCACAACTTGTGGGGGGAGATGACAAAAATGTTCTGTGTTCATTGAAAAATTCAGGATCACTGACTCTGGCCAATACAGTGGGATGTATGAGAAGCCTCAGTCTCCTCAGATGGAATATGGGAACCCAGAACTCACCACCAGGCACACTACATCCAGGGCGGCAATATAACAGGATTGCTCTCAAATCCCAGCAGTTAGTGGCATTTTGGCTTTTAAGGGTCATAATCTGTTTTTATATAACTTAGCACTGTCTGAAATGATAATGGGCATTTATTTATTTGTTAATTAATTGTTGTCTTCCTCAACTGCCACCCTGATACTGCTGCCTGAGAGCTGGGTTCTTGTCTGTCAGATGCATGGTTATATTCACAGTGCCTAGAACAGCTTCCAGAACATAGTGGGTGCTCAGAAAATATTTTATAAAAAAATAAATTATATAAATATTACTATATGCTATTAGGACCAAGTGACATTATGTGATATTAAAATGTCTTTACCTGTTCACCAGTGAAATTCTGAATAAAAGTCATATCTGTAGAGTTAATGATTGAAACCTGAAAGCATAGAAATTAGATAGGTTACATCATTTGATATAGAATTAGAGAAAAATTTAATTATAACTTAAAGCATTTTTGGAAAAGAGTGATAAATGGTTAGCTATATGTAAAATTAAAATGTAAGCTCATAAGAAGAGTGATCTTTTAAAAATCCTATTGAACTTTTTTTTTTATGGTTAAGTCTGGGGATCCTTTCAGACAAAATGTATGCTTATTACTCGTGGAGAAATAAAATTTGAATTCAAGAATGCTGATAAAAATAAATTTCATGGTCAGTTAACTGATCTAACCAGGATTTTTGTATAGATCCATTTTTTGTATAGCTTCATTTCGTATAGATTCATGTTATTATGAGAAAAGATACTATTCATGAAGCAAAATTATTCCTTTTAATTCTATTTAGCTAACCCCAAATCTGGAAATATTAAAAGTATACTAGACTTCTAAAACTTAAACATTACTTAAAATATTTTTATTTTAAAAGTTTTTTTATAAGGTTTATTTATTTCCTTTTCCTATTTTGGGATCAACTAGTTATAATGGATTTGAATAGTATCTCTCCAAAATCCATGCTGCTATTGGGAAGTAGGGTCTTTATAGATGAAATAAGCTAAGGATCTTGAGATAAAATTATCCTGGATTTAGGGTAGGCCCTATATCTAATGCCTGCAGTCCTTATAGGAAAAGGATTGGATACGCACAAATGCAGATGGAAGAAAGCTGTGAGATAACAATTGATTTTACTATTTGCACCTTAGGAGACATACTAAAATGTTGGTCAGATCAACAGTGGAGTCCTCTGATATTATTCCTAGATTATGCACAAGAATCTGGCTGCCTTCATAGGTGAGTGGTCTGTGCAGTCACACCGAGCCCACCCTTGTGTTAATTCCCACTGTCACTGTCCTGAAAGTCTTAACACTTTTGAACAGGGACCCTGCATTTTCTTGCACTGGGTCCCACCATTTATGTGGCTGGTCCTGCACACAGATCAGGAAAAAAGAACTAGCCTCCCTTTTAATAAGCAAACAAGTACAACTTAGTAGGGGCTTGCTGTATAAAGGGCATTTTAAAGGAGTTAAAAGTTGTATGAAACAAAACATTTCTGTGCATGCATAAGAAAATATCCTGTAGTGAAACCTTAGTACTCACATATCCAAAATTCTGTGCTCCTCTTGGAACTCCAGCAACCAATTCTGGTGATAAAAACGGTCATTTAGAAGGTAAGTTACCTATACCTACTTTACAGCTACACAACAAATCAGTTAAAGATAGTTTTTAAATGAGGACATTATGTAGAGAGCTGGAAGTTTGAAGTCATGGTCTTGCATGCATTGGATTTTGTTTCTGCTGCAGACAATAGAAAACAGAAGTCCAAAGCTGTACTTTGAGATTTAGCCGTCTCTGTCACCAGTCTCCATGTTTCTGCCTCCAGACCATAAGCCTGGCTTCTCTCAGGTCTGCGTGTGATTTCTGGGTTAAACCTCTTACCCTGATTTCTCTAGCTTTCACAGCAGTGACAACTTTATAATAGTTTAAAAAGTTAACAGTTCCTGTCACACTAAAATGTTAAAATAATTTTGGTTTTTGAACATGATATGAGTCTGTCCCCTGGAGATGTTTGTTGGCAGAAGAATTAGGGGGCAACCTGGCAGCCAAGAAAGAAAGATTCAATGATAGAGATACAGGAAACAACTCCGGCCGGAAGCGGGCAGGCATGCCAAGGCACACGGATCTGGCTGTCGATTCAGAAAGAAATGGTTTTGGTTCTTTGCACTCTCATATACCTGGGATGAGTCATTGAAACTTTTTTTCCCAGTCCCTTGCAATAGGGGGAAGTTGGAGTCTCTGATTATCAAAGATCTTTCCAGCTCTCATTTCTATAAATCCAACTATTATTTGATTAACTGGGGTTAAAATTTTAGTTTAATTTAAAGAAGAAGGCCCTGGAAACAGTTCCTTTCCATTCAAATGTCCCTTCCCCCATTCCTGCTCCTAAAGGTAGAGCTCAAATTCCAGCATTAACTCTATCTGGTGTGCTGAACATTAGCAAAGCTGGGGGGTCATGCTGTTAGCATTAATAGAGGAGATTCATTTGGGGCTAGAGGTTGGACTATTCGGTAGTATATTAACTCATTTAATCAATAAATATTTATAAGCACACAGAGAATACACAGTGAACAAAACACAAAACCCCCTGCTCTCATGGAGCTAATAACCTAGTTGGAAGAGGCCATCAATTTAAAAAATAGAGCTAATTAAATGGTATGTTAGAAGCAGATGAGCATAGCAGAGAAAACCAAACAGTGCAATGGTACAGGAAGTGCAGTGTTGGGATGAGGAAGGACTTGTGATGTATTAGGTTAGTCAGGGAATGACTTAAAGAAAAGGTGACACTTGAGCAAAGGCTAAAGAAAGTGGGGAAATAAAGATGGAAATCTGCCAGAACTATGTTCTAGTCAGAGGGAAGAAGTGCAAAGGTCCTGAGGTACAAATGTGTCTGGAATATTCAGAGGAAAGCAAGGAGGCCATGGTGGCTGGAGTAGAAGGAGAAAAGGGTAAAGAGGTAGGAGATGAAATCAAAGCAATTAGTGGTTTCATAATTAGAGTTTTTTAGGTCATTATGAAGATTTGGATTTTATCCCGAATTAGTCAGAACATCATTGTAAGCAAAGAAGTTTCACAATCTGATTTCTGTTTCCCCAGGGCCACTTTGGCTTCTGGGTTCAGGATAGACTCCAGGAGGGCAAGGTGAATGCAGGGGGGCCAGCTAGGAAGCTATTGCTGATACTTAGTTGGAAGAAGCCATCAATTTTAAAAATAGAGGGGTTTTTTTCATTATGTCAGTGGATCAGAGTAGACGCTGAGAAGGAGGTGAGAAGTGGTCAGATTCTGGTCTTAATTTGAGAGTTTAGTTAGCAGGATTTGGTCAAGGATAAGTGGTGTGAGAGAAAGAACACAGTTCAAGGCTGACTTCAAAGTATTTGGTTTGAGCAACTGGGAGGTTGGCATTGCCACTTACTGAAATGGAGATGATGGAGGGGAGAGCATGTCAGTGGGGAAGGTCAGGAGTTCCGTGTTGAGCACCTTAAGTTTAGGATAGCTATTTAGAGAGATGTTGAGTGTTGGACACATGAACTTGGAATTCAGTGTAAGCTGGAGAATTGACACTGGATGAGATTACTAGAGAGAATTCAATGAATAAAGAAGAGTTGCAGTATTTAAACCTAGGTCATGTAGATGAGGTGGGGAAATTAAAGAGCAATCAGGGAGAGATGGAGAAGGAGCTGCCACTGTCTGAGAAGCCAAGGAAAGAAATGAGGAGGGAGAGATTAACTCTGTCAAATGCTCCTGACAGTCACCAACAGCATGGCTTTCGTCAACGTCATTTAATCATCTATATTTTTAATCATAGTACGGGACTACTGGACTAATATTTTATTGCTTAACTAGATTGCATAAGGATTGACATTCATTTGTATGCAATTCTTCAAGACTTAAAAATCTATGCCAAAGTGTATTTTTATTTGTTTGTTTTTCTACAAAATTTCACATACATTCTGGGATTCCATTTATATACATGTTGTGTAAGAAAGAAAATTACATTTGTAAAAGGTATTTTCGGGTCATTTTTACCTTTCTCCCATGTTTCATAAATAACTTACAGGCCACAATGTCTCTCACCTTGCTGAGCATCTCCTGTAAATTCCCCAGCAGCAACTGAATATCCTGTTTTAAAGAAAACAAAAATAAAGACAAAATAATTATATGTTCGAAGCTTTATAAATAAATGAGCTATATCTCTAGAAAAATTAAAGATCTACCATAGTACTGCTTTGTACAGAAATCTCAATAAATATTGTAGCATAAAAGATTAAGGTTCTATAAAGAGAAAAATTAATCACACCAATATGAACACTTTTGTTCTAAATCCTGGAAGCATAATATTTCTGACTGTGGCAACAGAGTCTGAGATCGCTTTTTAAAGCAGGACTGCTTCGTAACCCACCTTGAAGTATAAATGGCGACCAGTGCATTTTAGTCACTGATTCATCATGATCAGACATGCCACTCAGAAAGGTATCGCCTGTGCTCAGGTTTTGCTACTTCTGATCACCACCAAGGCCTCTTTCCTAATTCATTTAATGATGGTTTTCCACAAATTTCACTTAGATCTAAAGTGAGGTGAGATCACAAAACATAACTATTTTTTAAATGCATTGATCAAAATGCCTATTAGAATAGCACAGGTGGGAAACAATAGTGGTGAAATGGCATTGTGTGGTTTGCACATGATGAATTCTCAAACATTCTAGCAACTGGAAAGTCTCTTGCTGTTGTAGAAACTGGAACGGCAACTATCATGTTGCCTGCATTGTAGTCCTGGGCAGCCCCACCAATACACAGTATCTATCACTGGGAAAATATTTTATGTGTCAGAGGCTATTACAAAGCCTATAAAATAGCTGTCAAATCATGTAGGTTATACATCATGACTGAATCAAAAGAAAGGAAAGTTAAGAGTCCATCTAAGCTAATAAAAGAAAACATTTATAAGATGCCAAAATAATATCAGGTAACTGAGGAATAAACTATGTCCACACATTTAATATGTTTGTCTTTTAAGGAAACAAAAGTGTCTTGAGTTATCTCACCGAGGTAACTATCATCGTTGGAAGTTGGGGCCACTTGCGTCTGTTTTTCTCCAGCCAGTTTCCTTAGAATATCCTTGAATGAGTAATTGTCAATGATGTCTGCAATACTGGCTGTGATCACCTGACCTGCGTTCAAACAAATTATTACATTAACTGCATGTCTGAACCTCTGAACAACACACACTCCTTCAAAAGTGATTATGGAATTGCTTGCATTTTCAACGATGGATTTTCTTCCTGCCACCAGAACTGCAAGTTGAAGTTGGTTACAGCTGGGAGAGCTTTCCATTCTGATGGAAGAACCAAGGATGAACTATATAATTTATCTGTCTCCCTTCACCATACACAGCCCCCGACCTTCAAATGACAAGCATACCTAAGAGTGAAGACATCTGTAGGCAAAATTTATGTGATTAAATTTTTATTCCAGGATGTTCTAGCTAGAACAAACATCATCCAGCTTTGATACCATCTAGCCAAGTTATAACTTCTTACTCGTGGGGAAACTGAGACCTAAAGAGCTTAAGTGCGTGCATTCTCTAAGGCCACGTGGTGGTTTTGCTCTTAGGTATTTGGCATTACAACGAAGGTCTCCTTTGGCATTCGTTCTAATTAGACTATTTGTGTTCTCAGATAATACAGATGGTTTAAATCTAAAGCATTTGATTAAAAATTGTGAAACATAGCTTTGTTAAAGGGAAAAATTACAAAATCTTTGAGCCTTTTACTTTTTACGCTAAAATGTACACATGGAGTATAATATTATGAAAGTGGGAAACAGCTAGGTATAGTGAGATCCAGAATTTTAGCAAGAAAAAAAAAAAAAAAAAAGGAATCCATGGCCACAAACATTGATATGACCAGAACTTTGGTTAAACTCTCCCATATAAAGCCACTATCAGAAGTCTTGAAATAGGCTTGTATTGGGATGAACAGAAGTAAAAAAGATGGCCAGCAATTTCCTACTACAATTTTCATGCCTTCCGATATCTATTACGGACATCTAAGGAAAAAGTGTGATCTCATGCTCTTTGGGAGGAAAATAGAGGAATGCTTTCAAGAAACTAACATTTAATATTAATTTTAAAGCCAAGTTATTCTTTGGGAACTCACACATAATTCCCACAGTCTTGCTTAAAGTCCAAAAGGAATAAAACTGTCAAAGTAGGCCATAAATATATCCAAATGACTGTGCCTGAAATGACTGTTCTTATATTAAGACAATGGTATTTACACATGGATTTCTGAACAATGACTGTCGAATTTGCCAATTTTCTCTAGGTTAAAGCTAAATACCCACTTCTGCCTTTTCTTGTTTCCTCTAGCTGCTTCTATAAACATTACAATCTTAAGACTGAATAAAATCTTAAATTATCTGTCTCAGAGAAATGCTTCCTTGATATGGCTAATTTTTGGCAAATCATCTGTATTAGGCATTTTCCAATTTAAGGAAAGAAAAAATTAAATTAATCAAGTGATTACAAGGCAATCTTTTTAAATACAATTTTTAAATACAATCTTAATTTTCTATCCATCCACTGCATAAATTATATTGTTTTGCGTTTGCAAAATAATTTTTAAAGGCTGAAATGTTAATTATTTGATGTTCATAGTTATATATATGTGAATTAAGCTTAACAGTAAATTCATATAAACTTTTATCATAAATTCATCTCTCCTGTATCTTTCCCATTGCTTTTTAAACATAATCAGGTCTTTTGCAATTAAAAAAAAACACACCCTCAGTCAATGATTCATCTTTCTCAGATTTTACTCTATCTTTATATTAAACTCTACAGCCAAAATTCAGTGTACATTCTCTATAATCTCTCATTAGGCATCCTGTCCACAGCCATGGCTTCAGTTATCACATTATATAAGTTTGTTGTTTATTCAGCCACATGAGGTTGGCTAAATAGGTTGGTGTGGACCAAATGTCTTCATGGATCTGTGTGCAAGATCATTTTCACACAGTCCCTCCTCTCTTCATCTAGTTACTTCCTACTCAGGGTTCAGATCTCAGTTCAGGATTGCTTCCAAATTAGTTAACCTGTGAATCAGAGGGCCTTAGCCTGGTAGCTCAGTGGGTTAGAGCATTCCGATATGCCAAGGTTGCAGATTCGAGCCCCAGTTGGAACACTTATTAAGAATCAACCAGGCTTGGCCGATGTAGTCCCAAGAGGTCGCTGGTTCGATTCCTGGTCAGTGCATGGTCAGGGCACATGCACGAGTGCGCTGGCTTAACCCCCCCCCCCCACCATAGGGTCCCTCTCTCCCTCTCTCTCTCTCTCTCTTCAATCAATAAAATTTAAAAACCATAAGAATCAGAGTAACTCATCCCCTCTGGCAGATGCTATCCTGCCCCTGAATTCAGGTTTTCCTACTAAACAGAACACAGGCTGTAGTCCAGCTCCCTGTCAGCCAGTGTTCAGAGGCTATAACACACCTACATACAGCCACCCTGGAGGAGCTTCCTATACTCTCATGGCACCATCTTGACATACCCTTCCTTCATAGTGAGTATCATGCCTGGGGTTTCTTAATATTTGTATGAATATTCCTTTAATGCAGCGGTTCTCAACCTGTGGGTCGCGACCCCTTTGGCAGTCGAACGACCCTTTCACAGGGGTCGCCTAAGACCATCCTGCATATCAGATATTTACATTACGATTCATAACAGTAGCAACATTACAGTTATGAAGTAGCAACGAAAATAATTTTATGGTTGGGTCACAACATGAGGAACTGTATTTAAAGGGCCGGAAGGTTGAGAACCGCTGCTTTAATGCCTGTGTCTTTCCCCAGGTCGTAGCCTCTGTGAGGGCAGGAAAATGTCTAATTTTACTCATTATTTTGTCCCGAAGCCTGGCATAGCCTCAGTAAATAGTTGGTGAATAAATGAATTAAGCTGCAACAGTATAACGAAGTACAAACTGAAATATTTCACTGAGTTGAGAAACTATGAACATAGATATGAAATTAGCATCATAAAAAGTCAATGTTTGATGTTCCTGGGTTTCATCCGCTTGTTAGTAACAACAAACAGGCACGTCTTCTCTGCTGACAGGACATACCTTGCCAATAAAAACTCCCAGGTCCTCCTACTATAAGGTCTCCATTCTACAAAACAGAAATGGCAATAATTGGAAAAGAAAAACAGGTTTTTTTAAGGGTGATAAATCACTGTTAATAAGCTTTGTTCTAATAATTTCTTGGACATAAAAAAACAATTTTTAAAAGAGGCCTTTATATCTGAGTCATGCAGGCCATTTTATTTTCCTTTTTTGCTTTCAATTATTTAGTGTGCTATATTATATACTTTTAATTTGACTTAACTAAGTGAGTTGAATTCTCTCCCTTGAGAATATATAATTTCAGTTATTTGGCACTGCCTCAGGTAAGCAAATTATCTACATATTTATGTACAATTAGCAGACATGGCCTTTTGAGCCTTGGCAATAAAATGAAAATTCAGTTTCTATTTATCTCAAGGCCACAGTAATGCCTATTTTTTCCATACACTTGCAAACCCACCTTTCCCAAGAGAGAGAACAAAAACTAGCAAATACAAATTTTCTTTCTTATTTACAACCCCACCTTCTATCCTCTGCATCCTTAACTTTCAGTGGGGAAAGAAAAAAAGACAACAATGTTGATGAAATTTATACTATTTTTAAAACCATGGAATATTTGCCTCCTATATTCTCACTAAACAACTCTGTTTTTAATTTTGTGAAAGGATATGTGAATTTTAACACATGTTAAGCCAGTCAATTACAGGGAAGAAATAAAACAATTTATAGATTCTTGTTAACTTTTCAGAAGCACATTTCTCTATTGAGTTTTTGAGATTTCTTTTTCATTAAAAAAAAAAAGATAACCTCAAGGGGTAGGAAGAAAAAACTGTTGTTTTTCATCATCTGTATTTTTTACAATTTTAATAGGTTATCATGTGCATAGATTACTTTAATAGAAATAAAAAGTAAACAATAAAAATTAAAGTTGTCAAAAGAAGCTAGATACAGACCTACAGTTTATTTTGGTGGTGATGGTTACTGGGGGGTTGGGGGTGGGAATGGGAGTGGGAGGGAGAGGTAAAACAAAAATCAAACAGATAAGATAATATTAGAAGCTACAAGACCAAAGGAATTCACCTTATAAAAATCCAGACTAAATCCTGCTTGGCAGTAACCCTGGCCTTCAGGATCAGCATTACCTAGAATAATCAAAATACATGTTAATAATCAATTCAGGATATTCTGCTGTTTTCTCTATAGACTTCTAAATGCAAAATTGTCCATATGTGGTTTATATTTATTTCTAAATTCATTCCAAGTAATTTATTAAACATATTTCGGTCTATTTTCCTGTCCTAAATAACGTTGTGATTCTAGACGAATATCCATGGGAATAATGTCCCTTGGAATTATTATATTGGGTTTTAGAACTCATGTTTGTTTGAGGAAATAAAATCTCCATCTCTCAACTATTTTCCAAGTGGCAGCAATGTGTTTCTGTGTTGCCCACATGTTCCTAGTGACGCCGGACATGTCATTCTTAAAGGCAATGTCCTATTGAGAAAGGGAAGCTGAATGTGGTCACCTGGGTGGATGCTTTCTGTTCTGGGGTCACCAATAGGATTTCAATTTTGAACCTCTCTACAGGAATTTAACTTTAACATATTCTATTGTCATTAGTAAAGTCAATTTGGAAATTGTATTTCTGGTTACAATGAATCTCACATGAACACTGCAATGCTAGTGTTCACAAAGAGAAAACTCTCTAGTAATGGCTTATTTTGTACTCTATCCAATATAATTCACTAACTGAATGTCCAATAGGATCTTATAGAGTGGCCAACACGTGGATTCCCAAGATATTGTTATAAAAAGTCTCTAGGACATTTGGATCAGGAATTTACTACTTGTCACTTATACTTTAAAGAAGTTCCCTACAACTTCTAAAGTGCTGAAATTAAAACCAAAATGTAGTTCAGTAGGGATGATCTTAATCATTATATGGTTGGATAGGAATATGTAAATAATATTACTTCTCTCTTATCAAGGATATTCCTGAGTGGAAACTAAAATAAGCAGGCGGGAAAGGAAATGCACACCATCACAGGAAAAATGTATAGGCTGGGTATGTGCATCTTCCAGAAGCTTTTAAAAATGGATCTGGTCTTTCCAGCTCTTCCTAGAATGTTTTTGGTTTTGTTTTGGGTTTCCTTTGTCATTACTTAGTTAATTTTAGCATTGTCATCATCCATTCTTTCCAGATGCTGCTTTTATATTTTAAAATAGTTTTCTACCTCATACACTGTAGATTTTTTATGAGATCTGTTTTTAATTCAAATGTCAATTAATGCTTTGTGTATTTAAGCTAAGGTCTTATTTCAGCTTTATTAAGGTATACTCAATATACAAAAAAAATTATACATTTTAATGTATACAGCTTGGTGAGTTTGGACATATGCATACATTCATGATACCACCAGCACAGTCACCTTCTAAATTGTGTCCCTTGCTTTTTGTTGTTATTTTGTGTGTGTGTTAAAAACAGTTGACATGAGTTTACCCTCTTAACAAATTTTTACATTTTCTTTTTAAAATATTTTTTATGTTCCAATTACAGTTGACATGCAATATTTTATTAGTTTCAGATTAGTACATTAGTACATTAGGACATTCAGTTAGTACACCCCAGTGGTTAGACATTACATAACTTGCTATGTGACCATCCCAATAAATCTCATACCTGTCTGACACCATACATAGTTCTTAGAATATTGACTATATTCCCTATGCTGTACTTTACATGACCATGAATATTTGGAAACAACAAATTAGTGCTTCTTAATCCCTTCATCTTTTTCACCCATCCCTCCCAAATCCTTCCAACCATCAAAATATTTCCTGTACCTATGATCTGTTTCTGTATTGCTTGTTCCTTTATTTTGTTTTTCATAGTCAATTGTTGATAGACATGTATTTATTGCCATTTTATTATTCATATTTTTATTCTTTTTTCTTCTTCTTCTTCTTAAACAAGACCTTCAACATTTTATGTAATACTGTTTTGGTGGTGATAAACTCCTTTAGCTTTTTCTTATCTGGGAAGCTCTTTATATGTCCTTCAATCCTAGATGATAGCTTTGCTAGGTAGAGTAATCTTGGATGTAGGTCCTTGATTTCATCACTTTGAATATTTCTTGCCAATCCCTCTGGCCTGTAAAGTTTTGTTGAGAAATCAGCTGACATTCTTACGTGAGCTTCCTTGTAGGTAACTAACTGCTTTTCTCTTGCCGCTTTTAAGATTCTTTGTCTTTAACCTTTTGCATCTTAATCACGATGTGTGTTAGTATGGGCCTCTTTGGGTTCATCTTGTTTGGGACTCTCTGTACTTCCTGCACTTATATGTCTATTTCTTTCAACAAGTTAGGGAAGCTTTCTGTCATTATTTCTTCAAATATGTTTTCAATTCCTTGCTCTTTCTCTTTTTTTCTGGTACCCCCATGAAACAAATGTTTGTACATCTGAAGTTGTCCCAGAGGCTGGTATCCTCATTTTTTTTTATTCTTTACTGCTGATTCCCTGTAAATTTCTGACTAGTTCTTTTTTATGATTTCCATGCCCATTTATATGCTGTTTAAGTTTTTACTAAATACACCTATTCTTCCCCTAAGTTCACTGAGCATTCTTGTAACCAGTGTTTTGCATTCTTGTAACCAGTGTTTTGAACTCTGCATCTAGTAGATTGCTTGTCTCCATTTTGTTTAGTTCTTCTTCTGAATTGTTGTTCTATTATTTTATTTGGGCCATGTTTCTTTGTCTTCTCATTTTGGCAGCCTCCCTATGTAATTATGTATTAGGTAGAGCTGCTACATCATTTGGGCTTGGTAGAGTGGCCTAATATAGGAGGTGTCCTGTAGGATCCAGTGACACAGCCTCACCATTCACCCAAGCTGGGCACTCAGGTATGTCCCTCCCTTCCTCTATGTGGGCTATGTACATTCTCCTGCTGTAGTTGAGCCTTGATTGCTGATGGTATGTCAGTGGGAGGGATTTACCACCAGGCCAGTCAGCTGCAAGGACTGACTGTGATCAACACAGAGGATCAGCTGTGCAGGGACCCACTCCACAGGCAAAACTTACTTCAGCAGGGCTCTGGTCCCACTGAGTCCACCTCTTGAATCTGTTGCTTGTGGAGGTGGTTGGGTGCTGCTTCAACATGGTCTAAAGCTTTCCACTGGGTGTTCTGGCTCTAAGGCCTCCAGGGAGATACAGGCCATGATCACTCACTCCCTCAGGCCACCCAGCATAAACTACAAAGCCACCTGCAGATGGCTGCTACTTGTACTGGCCTTTGAGGTGCCTAAAAGGAGCCAAGCTGTGAACCATGTCTGCCTCTAGTGCCAGGCTTGAGGCCACTTAGTGAGAGGTATGGGGCATGCTAAAGCCTGGTGCTGCTTGTTTGAGATATTTTAGAAAGTCTAAGGCAGCAGCGTCAACCTTTCAGACTTCACGGACCACCAGTTGGTGACCGCTGGTCTAAAGCATGAGCCAAGAAAGACCATTCATATGGAAAAGCCACTGGAAACAGCCTTGGGTGGGCCCACAAGTTCTTGGAAGTAGGGGGGTCTCAGGGAATCACAGGTGGGGGCAGTGATAGCCTAGTTGATGGAGACTAAGATATGGTGCCCAGCTGCTGACTCTATGGAGGAAGGGTTCAGAAAAGGAACAATGGCCTCTGCCAGCACTTCTGTCTAAGAGAAATCTGCCCCTCCCGATCCTCCCCATATTTCCCTGGTGCCTTTCAAGCTGCTGTCCCAGCACTGGAGCTCAGAGGAAATGAGTCTGTGTACAGGCCCACTAAGAGGAACTGCATGGGCCTCTAGCAGCCCTCCTTCTCAGCCACAATTCCTGCTGATTTTCACAGCTAGAACTTCTCTTCCTGGCACTGGAACCCTGGCCTTGGAAGACTGGTGAGGGGCTGGGACCACCTCAAATCTTTGCCCTTCCTACTACGCAGCTAGATTTCAGGCAGTTCTGAATGATGGTTTTTCTGTAGTTTAGTTTTAATTTTGATGTTGTTTTGGGAGGATGTGAGTACTGCATTTACTTACTCTGCCATCTTGACCCTACCCTCTTAACAATTTTTTAAATATATTTTATTGATTTTTTACAGAGAGGAAGGGAGAGGGATAGAGAGTTAGAAACATCAATGAGAGAGATACATCGATCGGCTGCTTCCTGTACACCTCTACTAGGGATGTGCCCACAACCAAGGTACATGCCCTTGACTGGAACCGAACCTGGGACCATTCAGTCCGCAGGTCAATGCTCTATCCACTGAGCCAAACCCCTTAAGGCTTAACAATTTTTTTTAAAGATTTTGTATTGATTTTTAGAGAGGGGGGTGGGAAGGGAGAGAGATAAACATTGATGTGAGAGTGAAACATTGATCAGCTATTTCCCACATGCCGTCCACCAGAAATCAAGCCCACAACTTGGACATGTGCCTCGACTAGGAATCAAACTGGCAATCTTTTGGTATATGGGACAATGCCCAACCAACTAAGCCACAACAGCCAGAGCTCTTAACAAATTTTTAAGTGCATGTCACATTACAATGTGTATTAACAAAATTTGTTCTTTTTTTAAATATATTTTTTATTGATTTCAGAGAGAAAGGAAGTGGGAGAGATAGAAACACCAATGATGAGAGAGAATCATCGATCAGCTGCCTCCTGCATGCCCCTCATTAGGGATTAAGCCTGAAACCCAAGCACCTGCCCTGCCCAAAAATCAACCCATGATCTCCTGGTTCATAGGTCAATGCTCAACCACTGAGCTATACCAGCCAGGCTGTTCTTTTTGTTGTTCTTTTTTTTAAATCCTTACCTGAGGAAATATTCATTGATTTTTATTTATTTATTTATTTTTAGTTAAAGGGCAAGGGGGAGAGAGAGAGAGAGAGAGAGAGAGAGAGAGAGAGAGAGAGAGAAACATCGATGTGAGAGAGAAATACTGATCAGTTGCCTTCCTGTATGTGCAACTGGGGATTGAACCTGCAACCTAGTTATGTGCCCTGACTAGGAATGGAATCCAAACTTTTCAGTGTATGGGATAACACTCCAACCAACTAAACCACACCAGCCAGGGTGACAAAATATGTTCTTTATAACTATATTTTGTGCTTTTTAGTAATGAATGCTATAAAGCTCCCTAAATGCTCATCATTAAAACATCAAATATCTGTCTCATCAGAAATTCATGTGTATAAATACTTGTATGCATCCAGTAATGTATGTGAATAAATGGTACATAATTATGTAAACATATATATGCAATCTTGAGTATATTTCAGACATGTATTTTTTAATGCATAAACCTTTCTAAAAATCTTTTTTAAAATCAACTCTGATGTTTTTATTTTTAACGGTGTAAATTATTCAAAAGAGGAAATATATGACCATGCTTCAAACAGGAAATTGAAAAAATAAGAGAAAATAGTAATTTTTCTTAAAATTTATTGAGAAAATAGCCAACTTCAAATGTTTAAGTGGTGATTATAATAGAATGTGGGTTCCTTCTTTTATAAAGTAAGTTTCTCTCTTAGAATTATAGTTCATGATGGCTGAAGAAATCTTTCCTCCTGGAACGTCAGAGCATCTGTAAATTTACAGTTATGTTGCAGAGTGAACTCAGGTCAAGGGAATCATGCTGACTGTTCACTATTCTTTGTTGGCTTTCAAAGTAGAATGAAGGATGTGTGTTAACCACCTGATTTATGAATGACTAAAGTAGGAGCTATCAGCCTGCCATTAATATGAATGAGCCTATTAGCACCCACATTGCTCACAGTAACAGTGGAGGGGGTTTGTGGTGTAGAATGAACATGAGAGCACTCTTTAAATTCTGTTTTGTGAAAATAATATTGCTGATGTTCCTGTTCTGCGAGATTGACCATATGCTCATGAACAAGCTGGCTTTGTGTTAATAAACTGTGAACTCCTGAGGACAGGAAGTCTGCTCCTTAGGTGCATTGGTGGGAGAAGAAATACTCATGGTTGGAGAAAGACTAGTAGGAGGATGTGAAACCATATGAATGTATACGAGCGTTGAAAGAATTCCCCACACATCTAGATGCCACATGCTGTATTTTAATCTGAGCTCTCCCATCATACAGGCAGCCAGATAAAAAGGTAGAATGGCCCTGGCTGGTATGGCTCATTTGGTTGGAGTGTCGTCCTGTATACTGAAAGGTCAAGGGTTCAATTCCCAGTCTGGACATATGCCTGGGTTGCAGTCCAGTCCCTGTTGGGGTGCCTACAATAGGCAACGGATCGATGTCTCTCTTTCTCTTTCTCCTTCCCGCCCTTTCCTTCTCTCCAAAATCAATAAACATATTATAAGGTGAGGGGGGAAATGGCAGAACACAAGGCAGTGACCAATTTTACAAATGATTATCCCGTACATTAGTTAGAAGAATATATCATCAAGGCAAGACACCTGTGAAGGATGGACTCAGCATTTTAGCGAGGATAGTTTACTCGTATGGGGCAGTGTTGTAGTTGGCAGTTAGACAGACATGAGCAGAGCATGGCCAGGTACAGGAGGTCACCAGGGCAGAAAGCCCCCGGTGCCTAGCACCGGACAATTGGAGGTTTGGACCTCGACCCCAAGGTAACCTTTCCTTCCCTAGCATAACACTAGAGGCAGTTTAGACCCCCTGACCTTTCCTCCCTAGACATAACATCTAGGCCTCAGTTGTATTTCAGCCCCAGACCCAGAAAAGAAGCAAAACCAGACAAGCAAAGAGGCTGACCTCAGGACCAGCTGCATTGAATAAGGACCCCTTGCCCGGAAAGGACACGCCTGGAAAA
Organism: Myotis lucifugus; assembly: GCF_000147115.1. Classification (NCBI taxonomy): domain Eukaryota; kingdom Metazoa; phylum Chordata; class Mammalia; order Chiroptera; family Vespertilionidae; genus Myotis; species Myotis lucifugus. The sequence continues at coordinate 1,418,795 of NW_005871271.1, read as the reverse complement.
CTGCTGAATATTCTATTGAATCCTTCCCCTGGGACCTGCCCTAAAATCTCCACCCTTAGGACAAAGGACCCAGGCGCTCTCATTCCTGGAAGCCCAACAGTGCCTGCCCCCTCCGCCTTTCTCTCTCCTTCCCCACAGGGAGTCACCTTTACCTTCCTCAATCCTGAACTCCAAACTCCAAGGGCCCTTCTTTTGCCTCTGTAACTTGTTTCCTGAGCCATTTCTTCTACCACTCATTTCTTCCACCTCTGTGACTTTCTAAGTAAATGTTCTCTTATAGTTTGAGTCTTGGCTCTGAATTCTTTCCTAGCCAGAACTCAAGTACTGAAATTGCTGAACCAAGTCTGATCTGAACCCATCGGTTTAACACCTGGTGCCGTTCCCGTGGCTGCTGACAGTATCTTTAGTAAATCATGAGAAGTATGATGTGGAGAGGTGTAAAAATTGATGAAACAAGTTCAGTATTGAATCTCAGCTCTACCATTTATTTTCTGGGTAGGTTAGGGATTTATCTTTCTACCTGACTTTTATAGCTAATAACAACAACTTCTTACTGAACGCAGGACCACAGTACCTTCAGTGGAACATGGCACAAAATACACCTCTTCTTGCTGTAGCCGGTGCCTTGAAAGCGCCCCATTTCCCTACTTCCACAAGCATTTACGAATAGAGCCCTTCCCATGGTCCTGTTAAAAGTTCCTCTCTCCACCCAGGTCATGTCACTCCCCTCTCTTGACTTGCTATATTTTTCTTGGCAGTACTCTTCACTACCTGACATTATATTAGAAACTTATTTACTCTTTAAAATTTTTTATTGAGATAAACTTGATGTATAACACTGTACTAGTCCAAGGTGTACAACATAATTTGATATATACATATACTGTGAAATGATCACCACAATAAGTTTAGTTAATAGCCATCACCACACATAGTATGGTTTTTTGTTTTTCTTGTGATGAGAGTTTGTAAGATATGTCTTAGCAACTTTCAAACACATGATATAGTATTGTTAACTATAGTTACAAATTATGTTGTACATTGCAACCTTAGGATTTATCTTATAACTGGAAGTTAGAACCTTTTCACGACCTTCACCCATTTAGCTTTCTCCATCACCACCACCATTGCCAACCACCAATCTGCTCTCTGTATCTGTGAGTCTGGTTTTATTTTTTAAGATTTTGCATATAAATGAGACCATACAGTATTGTCTTTCTCTGTCTGGCTTATTTCACTTAACATAATGGCTTCAAGGTCCATCCATATTGTCACAAATGGCAGGATTTTCTTCTTTTTGTGGCTGAGTAATATTCCATTGTGTATGTATACCATATTTTCTTTATTCATTCATCTGTCAATTACCACTAAGTTTATTTCTATGTCTTGGATAATATAAATAATGCTGTAGTGAACATTGAGGTGCAGATGTCTTTTCAAAATTGTGATTTAATTTCCTTCAGATAAATACTCAGAAGTAGAATTGTGGGATCTGAACTTATTTATTTGCATATTTTTTGTCTGTCGTCCCCTCCCGCCCCTCAATGAAGTTTCTTAAAGACATGGGTTTGTTCTCTCTTTTTCTATGCCTTAATCCCTAAACATAAAATAATTAGTGCTCAATGGGTTCAGTAAAAATGTGTTGAATGATTACATAATTGATTCTCATTATCTATAAGAAACCCCTCTTTTAAAATCATTTAAAGTGAAATCCTAATATTTTTTGTTAATCCTCACCTGAGGACACTTTTGTCCATTGATTTTTTTTAGAGACAGTGAAAGGGAAGGAGGGAGGGAGGGGGAGAGAGAGAGAGAGAAAGAAACATCAATGTGAGAGAGACATATTGATTGTTTGCCTCCTGGACTCGCCCCTCGCCCCAGAGAATGAACCCAGTATGTGCCATTGATTGGAACCTAACCCTCAACCCCTTCGTCTGCAGGTTGGCATTCGTAACCACTGAGCCATGCCTGCCAGGGCAGTGAAATCCTAATTTCACTGATATTCATTCAGCTGACATTTGTCATGATATAAGAAAGTGGATAATTTATTTTAGTATTTTAAAACATGAAGTCATAATCTTTTTCATGCCAAAATCCTCACCCAAAACCATCAAAGTTAGCCCTAACTGGTTTGACTCAGTGGATAGAGCATTGGCCTGTGGACTGAAAGGTCCCAGGTTCGATTCCGGTCAAGGGCATGTACCTTGATTGCAGGCACAACCTCAGTAGGGGGTGTGCAGGAGGCAGTTGATTGATGTTTCTCTCTCATCGATGTTTCTAACTCTCTATCCCTCTCCCTTCCTCTCTGTAAAAAATCAATAAAACATTTTTTTAAAAAAAACAACATCAAAGTTCGCTGTTCCACTCCCAAATAATTAGATCTCTATCTCTCAGTAGTCCCTTTATTAACCTTCTTTTGTCACTGTCCATTCTTTATCTTCACGGATTTATTTTTGATACTTGCTCATTATCTTGTCTAAAGAAATCTTGAATTTTAAAAATAGTAACTGAAATAGGGAAATTGTACTTACAGTTTTGGGAATCTAATTTAGGATTGAGTTTTAAAAAATCAATACCCTGAAATCATCCACTAGAAATATCTTTTCTAATGCCATTTTCCTCAATGTGGTCTTGCGAATTATCAAGGAAAAGGATAAAAATCCTTTGGTTGCTTCTTGATAAATTCCAATGACCTATGGGATACACAGAAAAATGGAAGAGTGCATGAGGACTCTGAGTGTATGAAACAATCACTAATAATGTCCCAATATCCTTGGGTATGCCACCAAGATGAAGTGATTAAACAGCAGTGCCCCGAAGATGGCACTGGAAGATTCCTAGAACTTCCAAATGAGATGAGGACCCTACGTGCAAAGAGTCTTTTTGAAAAAATGAGGATTAGATACCTAGAGGAGAAAGTTGTATCGTGCAGATAACCTGAGTACACAGCTGCCAAAGAAAGCAACAGCCATTGAGAGCACAGGCTGGACAGCCACTGACATGCAGTGTGTCCCCAGGTCCAAGCATGAATGTTCACCGAAAAATACAAAGCCTTACACAGTGAGAGGCAACAAGCATTTACTTAAGGTAAAAAGCAATAGCTATTTGGGAATTACTGGTTCAGGCAAAAGCCCAAATATTGTTCTGATTAGGAAACAAAGGCAAGGGGTATTTATGAGAAAGGGAAGGGGAGCAATTGCATAAATAGAAGGAAAGCATAAATGGCACAGCAAAGCTAACAGAGTGACGCTAATTCTAAACAATGTTTTTAATTTTCAATCCAGTAGCCATCAGTCAAGTAGTCATAATATCTGCTTTCTTGTTATCTTTGCAAACAGTTCTTTGGGACACAATGTTGCTTTAGGCCCAGTGTACAGGGTATTTTTCCATTTTAACATTCCAAAGGGTTGAGGCATAGAAGTGTGAGGCAGTTCCTCTGGGGTGGCAGCTCTGGCTCCATTTTAAAGTGGCTCCGTTTATATTTATATGTGTGTGTGTGTGTGTGTGTGTGTGTGTGTGTGTATGTGTATATATATTCACTAACACCATTCTTGTGGTTAAGAAGTGAGCAGTCAGCATTCCTTAGATTGTTGTGTGAATTTTGAATACCAAGTGAGAGTTTAAGGCCTAAGATAAGGATCCAATCAATTCTACCGCAAAATATCTAAAATCCAGAAATTTTCTAAAACACAGAAGAGGATCAGCAGAATCCCATTACTTGGCCCTCATGTTACACCAAGGCATCTTGTAAGACTGAAGTGATCTTTACCCCCATCTCATTTTCTTTCCCATCGGCATTTTGACATTACCTGCACTGTCTACCACAGAAAAGCTCTTGAGCTAAATTTCAGTTTCAAGGAATAAAAATAACTTACTGTTCCGACAAGGAGAGTACTCAGCATATGCACTGAAATTCTGAATTGCTACATAGCAAGTGCCAACTGGGTCCTTTTCTGGTGTGGACTTCAGAGTTCTCCAGTGATATAAGGGAGCACAAGCCTGTGAAACATCAAAGAAAAGCCATGTTTTTTGATGTAGGTTCCCCATACTATGATTTGATTTGACTTGTTGAGTAATATGCCTAAATCTGTGACAAACTACGTTAATTATCAGGTGAATTAATTGGCCTCCAGCATGCTAATGAGTACTTCAGTAGTCACAGTTTATTAAACTTACAAAGCCAATTTGTTAACATTAATGCACCATAGAATTGGAGCAAATTAAACATATACAAAGAAATGCAGTTTTCCCAGATGATTTTAAGTTATATAAAAGTAACCTGGCAAAAGTAAATATTTCATTAAAGCAAAGAACTCCCACTTTTTAAAAATTGGGTCTACATAAAAGCAAATGGTTATTTAAACAGTGAATTAATCAGTGTGACATCTTAAAATGAGAACAAGTTCTGTTTTTTGTCGCATTAAATGAAATTACTCTCAGATCAAAGGATGCAGACTAGTTTGTAAACCTCTGTTTTGTGGATTCTCCTAGTTTATCATTGAAGGGATATCTAAAGACTTTTAAAAACAATGACTTTCTTTTGGATACACTAAGCTTTTATCACAGTGTTCTTGGCTTTATTTTTCATTTACTGGCTTTTATTCATGGCAAACCAACAATTAATTTAAACAACAATAAGGAAAACGTGATTCATGTGTGGAACATTCTGGTTGCTTCTTCAGAAGCTTAGGTTCTAACAAGCATGGTATTTGAAAGGATATCAAATGTGAAAGAAGATATACGAAATCCTCTTAAGATCCCTTGTCTTAGGGCCCTCTTAGTGAACTGACACAGTCTGTGGTTAATACATTTAACATAAGGTGCAAATGGTGAGGTTTGAGCAGTGCAAGCATTCACCTATGTGATTCCATACTGTGCCAGCTGGCCTCATCTTCCCTGTCACCATAGGGTATTTAAATATCTTGACAATTCTTTCCAGTGCTTGCTTGCTGTCAGCTCTAAAATGTTATTCTTTTTATATCTGCTCAGTTTCACACTGATCCTATATAATAAAAGCCTAATATGCAATCGACCAAACAGCGGAATAACCAGTCGCTATGATGCGCACTGACTACCAAGGGGCAGACGCTCAACACAGGAGCTGCCTCCTGGTGGTCACTGCATTCCCACAGGGGTAACGCTGCTCAGCCAGAAGCCGGGCTCATGGCTGGCTAGTGCAGCAGCGGTGGCGGGAGCCTCTCCTGCCTCCATTGCAGGCGGGCAGTAAGGAGTGAGGGATCCCAGACTATGAGAGCACAGGACTACGAGAGGGATGTCTGACTGCTGGCTTAGGCCCGATCCCTGGGGGAAGCAGGCCTAAGCCAGCAGGTGGACATCCCCCGAGGGGTCCCAGACTGCGAGAGGGCACAGGCTGGGCTGAGGGGATCCCCCTCCCAGTGCACAATTTTTGTGCACCGGGCCTCTAGTGTTAAATAAACTGATGTGATATATTTAAGCTTTGACCCAAACTTAATATGTACAACTTGATACCTAGAATCTTCAAAATGATACTTCTGTTTGCAAAAATTTGAAGTTCTAATAATGTCATGTAGAGTAGAATTTAATTCTTGATTCTGCTAAGTTTCAGTGCTCAAATAAAAAAATTAACTTGGAGTCTCTTCCCCCACCCCCTACACGTCTTTCCCCCTGAGAACTGTCAGTCCACTCCCTTTCTATGCCCCTGATTCTATTCTATTCACCAGTTTATTCTGTTCATCAGATTATTTATTCACTGGATTTTTATTTATTTTTTTTTATTTTTTTTTCTGTGTATGAAAGCATGTGTGTTTATTTTTTTTAATTAAATCTTTATTGTTCAGATTTAAAAAAAATTAACTTGAATATATTCTATATTATCCTATTTCCTGTGCATTTTCCTTGAAAATGTAAGCATGCCTCATAACTAATCACTTTTATTATAAACGTGGCATATGATTTTCTTTTCAATGATTCTGAAGGCATCTACAATTATCGAATAAAAGCACAACAATTATGTTACAGATATTTTTAAGACTTAAAGATTCAATACAGAACACCACAAAAAATTTAACCTCAAATAGTTTATTAGATAGAACTAGCTCTTCAATAGTAGTCCACATAAGTCATACACTGCTAAAATATAAAAAATTTTTTACCAATTCTGGAATGTGAGAATTATATCAGTGCAAATACAATACGAGAGCATATTGTAAAAGCTAGGTTTGTAACTAGAGAGGGCTATGTATATTTTATATATTACCTGTTTTATGTCAAAATCTTTTGGGGGGTTAACCACACACCAAATAAAGCAAGGCATTTTCTTTATTAAATCATAATGTAAACAGCTTTTTAAAAAAATCCTAAAGGCCAAAGTTACTGCTTTATTATTGTAAGGAAATTAAAGCCAACAGTTTTAAAAAGTCCCCCGACAAAACAAAACAAAATTACAGTTAGCTTAATGCAGTCATTTATTTCTCAATAATTTAGACATATATTATTGCTCAGAATAATAAGAGAATAGAATCATGAAGTCATAGCATTTTAAAGTTGAAAGCTATTTGGCAGTGAGATTTTTATTTTATTTTAAAAAGTATTTCCTGTGCATTTAATGTACTCAGAGAACCATGTAAGTAGTAGTTATATTTTTAAATAAAGCTTTCCTTTAGTCCTAAAAAGGATCAATGACACCACCATAGATTAACTTTTAATGAATCCTAATAACAGTAGTCCTATTTTTCTAGTCTACTTTTAATCAGCTCTTAAATGTACCTCTGTAAGGTGGAGCTATTATTTTCCTATCTTCCTTAGTTGTTTTTGAAATACTTGAAAATATCTCATTGATCTTCTGGAAAAAAAGCTTTATTTCATACGGTTTAAAAATGCAAAATAGATTATTTTAAGTATTCAATTTCTGTTTTAAAATGTTGGTAAGCTTATCATTGAAAATCTGACATGTTCTTGCATGAAAGGGTTTTTGTAAATATGATTCTTTAAAGCATTTCCGTGTACACTTAATTCCAGAGCCACCCCACAGCCCACAATTCATACTCACCACCACTTTCCCTCTGTGAGCTCTCACTGCTGCTCCAAACCATTGATTCGATTTAAACTCTATGGGTTCCTTGGTTCCATTAACTCTGATCTTTCTGTTGTCTGACAAGGAGTACATCAATTGTTAATAACTTGTAAAATATGGCAGCCAATTAAAGTATGTAATAATAAATTCATCCATTAAAAAATACTTGAAAAACAGTTTTTATAGGTGGGAGCATTTCTCTTTGACTAAGCCTAAGCTTGACTTTCCATTTAGAACATTACCAGTCAAATAAAAAGATGTATTTGAATATGACATTTCATCACTTAACTTAAAAGGAGCATTTTACTACTTATTTTCACACAACTATAAATCTGATGTGGATTCTGACATTCTCAAATCTATACTATTGTCATTGATTTGTATCAGATCAAAGACCAAACATTTATAACTGCTCTAAAGAATTTCTATTCTTTTCCAATAGTAAAACACATGGGAATGCCCCTAATGGGGGAAGCACAAGCTTTCTCAGCATGAGTTAGCAGGAATCAACATGAAAGACTCCCAAAAACTTGGTTTTTAACTGATTAACATGTGTCCACGTAGCCACAGAAAATAACACCTCAACACAGTTTTATATACCCTTTGCAGATGTCAGCATGAAGGGGGCTGCCTGGGTAGAAACTCAACCTAATTATAACACATTTCAAGTCTTAATAAAAAGCAGATATATTTTTTTCCACTCTTGATTCCCTGCTAACATATTTCCCACGTGGTTCTAACTGCATGGTTCTAACTGGAGCATCATCAGTAATAGCTAATGAATTTCGAAAGACATCTGTACTAGGGTACCTTATTGGTATGTGTTTCCTTATGTATGCTTTTCTTCCTTGACTTTATAATAAATGCATTACAAAATGAATTTTAAATTCCTATCAAATGAGGCCAAAATATACACACAATTAACCTTCTATTGAGTTTACATATAATTACAGGCTTTAAAAAAAAGAATAAATCATGTAAACTCAATTTTAACCTGAATTTTACATTTTGACATGTTAGTAGAAAATCATGAATTTCCTTCTTTAAAATGGTATGCAAGTTCTGGAAATACTTACCCAAAATGCACACAATTGGCAAAGAATTAGAGGATCTTACAGATTACAGCATAAAATTAAAAATATAAACATTTCTATTTCCATCTAGGAACCTTAAAAGATTGTAAAACTCAGAGTCAACGGGTCTTGTCACCATTAACTGGATGATCCTGGGCAATTCATTTAATCTTTTGGAGTTTTTATTTCTGCTATAAAATGAGGCTGAGAATACCTTTCCCCTTTCCTCTTTTACAAGTGATCACAGAGTCATAAAGATCACATGAGATAAAGGAACACGAAAGTGCTATACAAGCTGAAAAGTCATATAATTAGAAACCTTGAAACTCAATCTAAGTCAAAAAATTGGAAAGGACCTCACAGACATACAAGCATAATGTGTTATTATTAGTGATTGGTGGTTCTTAACAATGAAATTAGTGACACCTCAGAAGATAGTCAATGTGGTTTAGACTAAGCCCAGGGCAAACGTGCTACCAGGGGCTTTGAGATTTTGAAACTACTAAAAAGAAAGGAAAAGAAGACCAGAACCTCAAAAATTCAAATATACTTACAGGAGATCCCAAAAGGATTTAAGAAAAGTAAGATGCTGGGAGGAAGAAAATGGATTACAGGGAAATACAGAAGCCAGTTCCAAATCAGGCCTCATTTTGCTAGAGAAAGAAATCCCTTAGGAATTTGTGAGGCATCTTTTCTGCTATTATAAGGTTAAACTGTATAACTCGATTCAAACTATAAATTGGGGGTTATTTTTCAGCAACAAATTTCTTCTGGACCTATGGCCTTGAACAGGCATTGCAGGGAAGCAGAAATCAAACAGCTTGTTATTTCATGAAGAAATTTTCATCCTCAAAGTAAGACAATTGACACTTATCACCTACCAGTTGGCAAATAATAATATTCACTGTTTTCAAGATAATAACTTGATGCAGCACTTTGGAAGGACCATTTGGCAACACACATCAAAAACTTAGATGTAGCCGCATGCTCCGGGACCCCCACAGTAAGTCACAGAGTGCATGCCACCCAGCCAGAGTTGCACCACCCAGGCTGTAGGCTCTGGGACCCAGGCCAACCAGGCTGTTGACTCCCGGACCCTCGTAGTGAATCCCAGAGTGCACACCACCCCAGAAGAGGGCTCCTGGACCCCCACAGAGAGTTGCAGAATGCACATCACCCTGGCCAAGGGCTTCAGGACCCTGCAGTGAGTCACAGAGTTGCACGCCACCCTGCTGTGGGCTCCAGGACCCACCAGTGAGTCACACCACCCCAGCCATGAGATCTGAGACCCCGCATGACTCTCATGCCAGTGGGACCTTGCAGCCAACCCTTACCATGGGAGCCAGGACCCTGAGCACATCTACAACAGCTTACACAATAAGGTCGGGGGTGAGCCACATAGTCAGACAACCCGTGAGGAGACTCCATCTACAAAGGGGACAATAATATTAAAAACCCAAATACATCAGGAAAACCTAAATAACTTAAGTATGGGGCTTTCCTAAAACACCCAGCTCAGGAAATCTGAGAGACTGCACCACTGGGTCCCACAAAACACCTACGACATAGGACCACCCCAAAAAAATCTGGTGGCATAGCAGTTTGATCTAAGACAAAGAAACAAATACAAAGGGACAGCAAAAATTGGGAGACAAAGAAATAGCCTCAAAGGAATGAAGAGGAATCACCAGAAAGGGAACTAAATGAAATTGAGGCAAGTAATTTGTAAAAGAAAGAATTCAGAGTAATAGGTACAAGGATGCTCAAATCTCTGAATGAGAATTACTCACAATTCAATGAGAATTATAAGGAGCTGAGAAATATATCAACATGAGTAAGAATTACGAGGAAATGAAGAATGACACAGCTACAATAGAGAAAACAATGGAAGGCTTCAACAGTAGACTAGAAGAAGCTGAGGACTGAATCAGTGGGTTAGAAGACAAGGTAGAAAAACTCCAAGTAGAGCAGCAACTGGAAAAAGAATTAAAAAGCAGGAGGAGAGTCTAAAAAAGCTTTGAGACAACATGAAATGAAACAATATTCACATAATAGGGGTGCCAGAGGAGAGGAAGCTGAGCAAGGATAGAAAACCTGATTGAAGAAATAATGACAGAAAACTTACCTGATTTGGGGAAGAAAAAAGTCACACAAGTCCAAGAAGCACAGAGTCCCAATCAAGATGAACCCAAAAAGAGCTACACCAAGACACATCATAATTAAATTGTAAAACATAAAGACAAAGAAAGAATCTTAAAAGCTGCAAGAGAGAGACAGAAAGTGACCTACAAGGGATCTTCCATTAGACCAGGGGTCCTCAAACTACGGCCCGCGGGCCACATGCAAATACAAATATTGTATTTGTTCCCGTTTTGTTTTTTTACTTCAAAATAATATATATGCAGTGTGCATAGGAATTTGTTCATAGTTTTTTTTTTTTAACTATAGTCCGGCCCTCCAACGGTCTGAGGGACAGTGAACTGGCCCCCTGTTTAAAAAGTTTGAGGACCCCTGCATTAGACTATCAAACAATTTCTCAATAAAAAAACATCAGGGCACAAGAAAGAGAATGAAGTATACAAGGTGATGAAAAGCAAGAAACTAAATCCAAGAATATTCTATCCAGCAAGGCTATCATTCAAAATTGAAGGTAAAATCAGGAGTTCATAGACAAAAAAAAAGGCTAAGGAAGTTTATTACCACCAAACCAACAATGCAAGAAATGCTGAAGGGACTGTTGTAGAAAGAAGAAATAGAAAAAGAGGAAGGAATATGGGCATAAAGAATAAAAATGGCAACAAACAAGTACCTATCAATAATAACCTTAAATGTAAATGGATTAAATACTCCAATCAAAAGACATAGGTAGCTGAATGGATAAGAAAGGATAATATATATATATATATATATATATATATATATATATATATATATGCTGTATACAATAGACCCACCTCAGAACAAAGGACTCATACAGACTAATAGTGAAGGGATAGAAAAAAATTTTCAGACAAATGGAAATGAAAAAAAAACTGGAGTAGCAATACTTATATCTGACAAAATAAACCTCAAAGTGAAAGCCAGAAGAAGAAAGGAGGGCCACTTCATAATACTAAAGGGAGCAATTCAACAAAAGGATATAACTGGTAAACAAATATGCACCCAATACAGGAGCACCCAAATACATAAAAAAAAAACTCTGGAAGATATCAAAGGAGTGATTGATAGCAACACAATCATAGTAAGGGACTTTAATACCCCATTGACACCACTGGATAAATGCTCTAAATAAGAAATAGCAATCCTAAATGACTCACTAGATCAGATGGAATTGACATCATCAGAACATTTCACCCCAAAGCTACAGAATATATATTCTTCTCAAATGCACATGGGACATTTTCAAAGACAGATCACATATTGGGACACAGGCAACGTATCTTCAAATTCAAGAAGATAAAAATTATATCAAGCATCTTCTCAGATCAAAATGGCATAAAATTAGAAACCAACTACAATGAAAAAAATCAAACACATGGAGGCTCAATAGCATGCTATTAAACAATGATTGGGCTACCAAAGATATCAAAGAAGAAATAAAAAGACATCCTGGAAACAATGACAATGAAAACACAACCATCCAAAATCTATGGGACACAATGAAAGCAGTCCTCAGAGGGAAATTCATTGCTCTACAGGCTTACCTCAAAAAAAAAAGAAAGAAAAGAAAAGAAATAAAGAAAAACTGATAATAAACCATCTAACCCTACAACTTAAAGAATTAGAAAGAGAGCAACAATAAAAGCCCAAAGTAAACAGAAGGAAGGAAATAATAAAGATCAGAGCGGAAATAAATGACATAGAGACCAAAAATATATATTTAAAAAGATCAATAAAACCAAGAGCTGCTTCTTTGAAAGGATAAACAAGATTGATGACCCTCTAGCCAGGCTCACCAAGAAACAAAGAGAAGAGAAAGGACGCAAATAAACAAAATCAGAAATGAAAGAGGTGAAGTAACAACTGACCCCAGAGATACAAAGGATTGTCAAAAATACTACAAACAACTCATCTCTAACAAACTGGACCACCTTGATGAAATGGGCATATTCCTAGAAAAATACAATCTTCCAAAACTCAATCAGGAAGAATTTTTTAAAAAAACAACTGAATAGGCCAATAACTACCGATGAAATTGAAACAGTAATCCAAAACTTCCAGCAAACAAAAACCCTGGTCCAGATGGCTTCATAGGGGAGTTTTACCAGACATTAAAAGAACTAAAACCTATCCTCCTCAGCCTATTCAACAAAATTCAAGAGGAAGGCATACTTCCAAACTCTTTCTATGAAGCCAGCATTACCCTAATCCCAAAACCAGATAAAGACACTACAAAGAGAGAGAATTACAGGCCAATATCCCTGATGAACATAGATGCTAAAATCCTTAACAAAATTCTAGGAAATTGGATCCAGAATTACATTAGAAAGATCATAACCATAACCAAGTGGGATTTATTCTGGGGAGGCAAGCCTGGAACAATATCTGCAAATCAATAAATGTGATACATCACATAAACAAACTGAGAGACAAAAATCACATAATCATATCAATTGATGCAGAAAAAGCATTTGACAAAATCCAACACCCTTTTTTGATAAAAACTCTCAACAAAGTGGGAATAGAGGGATCATACCTCAACATATTAAAAGCCTTAAATGACAAACCTACAGCCAACATCATACACAATGGGCAAAAACTAAAACCATTTTCCCTAAGAACAGTAACAAGACAGGGATGCCCATTTTCACCACTCCTGTTCGACATAATACTGGAAGTGCTAGCCATAGTGATCAGACAAGAAGAAAAAATAAAAGGCATCCAAATTGGAAAAGAAGTAGTAAAACTGTCATTATTCAGAGATGACATGATATTGTACATAGTGAACCCTAAGGACTCCATCAAATAAGTACTAGACATAATAAAGGAATTTGGCAAATGTAGCAGGATACAAAATTAACACCCAGAAATCTATGGCTTTTTTATACACCAATAATGAACTTATCGAAAGAGAAACTTAAAAAAGAAATCCCATTTATAATTACAACAAAAAAATTAAGATACCTAGGAATAAACTTAACTAGGAGGTAAAAGACCTGTACTCAGAAAACTACAGGACATTGAAAAATGAGATAGAGGAAGACATAAACAAATGGAAGAATATACCGTGTTCATGGGTTGGTAGAATCAACATCATTAAAAATGTCCATACTATCCAAATCAATCTATAGGTTCAATGCAATTCCCATTAAAATACCAATGGCATATTTCACAAACATAGACAAACTCTCAAAAAATTCATATGGAATAAAAAACAAAGATCCCGAATAGCTGCAGCAATTTTGAGAAAGAAGAACAAAGTTGGAGGGATCACAATAGCAGATATCAAATTATACTACAAAACAGCCTGGTCCTGGCACAAGAATAGGCATATAGATCAATAGAACAGAACAGAGAACCCAGAAATAGACTTAAGCCATTATGCTCAATTAATATGTAACAAAGGAGGCAAGAACATACAATGGAGTCAAAATAGTCTCTTCAATAAATGGTGCTGGGATAATTGGATAGATACATGCAAAATAATGAAACTAGACCACCAATTTACACTATACACAAGAATGAACTCAAAATGGATAAAATACTTAAATGTAAGATGGAAAACCATAAAAATCTTAGAAGCCATAGGCAGCAAAATCTCAGACATCTCTCTTAGCAATATGTTTACTGATACAGCTCCTAGGACAATGGAAACTAAGGAGAAAATAAACAAATGGGACAACATCAAAATAAATAGCTTCTGCACAGCAAAAGAAACAAAAATAATAAGAGAGCCCACTGCATGGGAGAATATATTCGCCAATGATACATCCAATAAGGGGTTAATCTTCAAATTTTATAGGAAATACATACAACTTAACAAAAGGAAAATAAACAATCCAACTTAAAAATGGGCAAAAGACCTAAATAGAGACTTGTCCAAAGTGGACATACAAATGGCCAGGAGGCATATGAAAAAAATCTCAATGTCTCTAATCATCTGAGAGAAGCAAATCAAAATGATAATGAGGTACCACCTCACACCTGCCAGAATGGCTACCATCAACAAATCAACAAACGACAAATGCTGGCGAGGATGTGGAGAAAAGGGAACCCTCCTACACTGCTGGTAGAAATGCATACTGTTGCATACTCTATGGAAAACAGTATGGAGTTTCCTCAAAAAATTAAAAATGGAACTGCCATTTGACCCAGTTCTGGGAATATATACTAAGAAACCCGAAACACCAATCAGAAAGAATATATGCACCCCTATGTTCATAGAAGTACAATTTATAATAGCTAAGATTTGGAAACAGCCTAAGTGCCCATCAGCAGGTGAGGAGATTAAAAAACTATGGTACATCTACACCATGGAATAGTACACAGCTGTAAAAAAAAAAGAGAACTCTTACTATTTGCAACAGCATGGATGGACCTGGAGAAAATTATGCTAAGTGAAATAAGCCAGTCGGAGAAAGATAAATATCACCTGATTTCACTGATATGTGGAATCTAATGAACAACATAAACTGATGAACAAAAATAGAGTCAGAGACATAGAAACATCAGACAGACTGCCAAACCTCAGAGGGAAGGCAGGAGCGGGTTGGGGGCAAGGAAGAGATCAAGCAATGAACTCATATGGATATATGCATAACCCATGGACATAATCAATAGGGCGGTGAAGGCCTGGGGTGGGGCGTAAGGGTGGGGTGAGATAGGTCCATGGGGGAAAAGGGGACATATGTAATACTTGCAATAATAAAGATTTTTTTAAAAATGTAAATGTAGACTTTTTTTTATTTGACCAAGGAATTTGACTTCTAGGATTTTGTTCAATGAAAATAATTACACAAATGTATTAAGGTGCAATATGAAAATATTTGCTGCACTATTCATGATAGCAAAACCTGAAACAACTTACATGTTCATAAATAGGATATTCAAAAAAATTTCTGTTATCTCTAAAATAGACTACTACCCACTGTCAAAACGTATACAATAGTTTGTACCCATTGAAACAGGAAAATGTCTACAAAATATTCTTTCCTTTTAACTTTTCTAAGGCTTTAGAAAAGCGCAAAAAAATATAAGGACTTAATATAACAAACATTGGTATTCCCACCAAGCAGAATGGACAATTTTTAAATTCATTCACATTTACAAACATTACAGAACTCAAATAAATAAACGACCCAAATACATAAAATCAGAAATGAAAGAGAAGAAGTAACAACTGACACCAAAGAAATACAAAGGATTCTAAGAAAACAGTACAAACAACTATATGCCAACAAGTTGGACAATCTAGAAGAAATGAATAAATCCCTAGAAACATACGATCTTCCTAAACTGAATCAGAAGAATCAGAGAATCTGAATAGACAGATTACAACTAGTGAAACTGAAGCCAGGGGGAAAAAAAAAAAACTCCCAACAGATAAAAGTCCTGGACCAAATGGCATCACAGGTGAATTTTCCCAAACATTCAATTCTAACTAGCACCTATCCTTCTCAAACTATAAGACTCTCAACCTCTTTTTACAAGGCCAGCATTACCCTAATTCCAAAACCAGATATAGACACGACAAAGAAAGAAAATTAGAGGCCAATATCACTGATGAACATAGATGCTAAAATCCTCAACAATATATTAGCAAACTGGGTCCAACAATACATTAAAAGCATCACATACCATGGGATTTATTCTGGGGATGCAAGATTGGTACAATATTCACAAATCAATAAATGTGTTACACCACATAAACAAAATGAAGGATAAAAACCACATAATCAGAAAAAGAATTTCATAAAATCCAGCACCCATTCATGATTAAACTCTCAGCAAAGTGAGAATAGAGAGACCATACCTCAACGTAATAAAGACCATATAGGACAAACCCACAACCAACATCATACTCAGTGGTCAAAAACTACAAGTGCTTCCCTTAAGATTGGGAACAAGACAGGATGACTGCTTTCACCACTTTTATTCAACGTAGAGATGGAAGTCACAGCCACAAGCAATCAAGCAAGAAGAAACAAAAGGCATTCAAATTGAAAAGGAGGAAGTAAAAATGCCATTACTAGCCAATGACATGATACTGCATATAGAGAACACTAAAGATTCCACCAAGAAACTACTACAACTTATAAATGAATTCGGCAAAGTATTAGGATACTGCCGGGAGCCGGTCCATCCTTGCTGCAGAGAAGAAACATCTGCACAGCATATGTTTCGAGGTACCTGACGTATATGGCATACTGTTCTTAATGTTTGCTCTCCTTAGTGCCATGTGTTTTGACCAAGGTCACCTCTCCAAGAAAGGTTGTTTCCCCAGGTGGGGATCTTTCCCTGAGGTTAGGGAGGGGATACAACCCCTTAATTAAGTGCCAGGCGGGTAGGTAAGCTACATAATCTTTACTCCCTGGAATGGAGATAAGAAACGCCCTAACCTTTGTAATAGAAATTGACAGGATTAAAATCGGCTGGTATAAATACGGATGTAACAAGACCATAAAAAACACAACCTGATCAGATCCTCATCTCATCATCAGCAGATCCTCATCAGATCCTCACCAGATCCTCATCAGATCCTCATCACCTCCTCATCAGCTCCTAACCAGAACCTCATCAGATCCTAACCAGAACCTAGCCAGAGAACATGGCAAAAGATCCTGGACAGAACCTGGCTACAGAACTTCACTGGAGAACCTAGACAGAACATGGCAGGAGAACCTGGATAGAACCTGGCAAGAGAACCTTGCAACAGAACCTGACTACAGAACCTAGCGAGAGAACATGGACACAGAACTTGGCTGGAGAACCTGGAGAACCTGGCTGGAGAACCTAGCAAGAGAACCTGTACACAGAACTTGGCTGTAGATCCTGGAGGGAGAACCTCGCTATGCTGATGAACTGAACCCAGTTTCCATGTCATTCATTCTTCGCCGACTCCGTCCACACCTTTGGGGATCCCTGGACCCGTTGGGGTTGGACCCCAACAGGATACAAAATAAATATCCAGAAATCAGTTGCATTTTTGTATACCAATAATTATGCTACCTGGTATCAAACTGTACTATACGGCCTGAGTAATCAAAAGCGTGGTACTGGCATAAAAACAGACATATAGATCAATGGAACAGACTAAAGAGCCAAAAACTACACCCACGATTTCATAGTCAATTAATATTTGACAAAGAAGGCAAAAACATACAATGCAGTAAATATAGTCTATTCAATAAATGATGTTGGAAATATTGGAAAGATATATGGAAAAAAATGAAACTAGACCACCTTCTCACACCGTACACATGAATGAACTCAAAATAAAATACTTAAATGTTAGACTCATGTCCATAAATATCCTAGAAGAAAACATAGGCAGTAAAGTCTCAGACATTTCTCGCAGCAATATTTTTTTCTGATATATCACCTCGGGTAAAGGAAACAAAAGAAAAAATAAACAAATGGGACTACATCAAACTAAAAAGTTTTTGCACAGCAAAGGAAACCATCAACAAAATGAAAAGAGCCCTAACAGGTTTGGCTCAGTGGATAGAGCATCGGCCTGCGGACTGAAGGGTCCCAGGTTCGATTCCGGTCAAGGGCATGTACCTGGATTGTGGGCCCATCCCTAGCAGGGAGTGTGCAGGAGGCAGCTGATCGATGTTTCTCTCTCATCGATGTTTCTAACTCTCTAGCCCTCTCCCTTCCTCTCTGTAAAATATCAATAAAATATATTTTTTTAAAAATGAAAAGATAACTTAATGCAAGGGAGGACATATTAGTCCATACATCTGATAAGGGTTTAATATAATAATTTGTAAGGGATTTATAAAACTCAACACCCTAAAACAAATAAACAATCCAATTAAGAAATGGGCAAAAGACCTGAATAGATACTTCTTCAAATATTACATATAGATGGCCAATAGACATATGGAAAGATGCTCGACATCCCTAATCATCAGAGAAGTGCCAACTAAAACCACAATAAGATACCAGAATGACTGTCATATAAATAAATAAATAAATAAATAAATAAACAAACAACAAACAACAAATGTTAGCGAGGATGTGGAGAAAAGGGAACCCTCATGCACTGCTGGTGGGAATGCAGACTGGTGTAGCCACTGCGGAAAACAGTATGGAATTTCTTCAAAAAATTAAAAATGAAACTGCCTTATGATCCAGCAATTTCATTTCTGGGAATATATCTAAAGAAACCTGAAACACTAATTTGAAAGAATATATGCACCCCTATCTTCATTTCAGCATTATTTACAATAGCCGAGATTTGGAAGCAGTTCAAGTGCCCATCAGTAGATGAGTGGATAAAAAAAGCAGTGGTACATTTACACAATGGAATATGACTTGGCCACATAAAAGAAGGAAATCTTACCTTTTGTGACAGCATGCATGAACCTGGAGAGTATTATGCTAAGTGAAATAAGCCAATCAGAGAAAGACAAGTACCATATGATTTCAGTTGTATGTAGAATCTAATGAACAAAATACACTGACAAAGTGGAAACAGACTCATGGATACAGAGAACAGACTGACAGCTGTGGTGGGGAGAGGGGCTTGGGCTAGGTGAGAAGGGTGAAGGGATTAAGCAAAGAAAAGAAAGATCCATGGACACAAACAACAGTATGGTGATTGCCAGAGGGAATTGGGTGTGGGGGGAGGGAGAAGGAGGTAAAGGGGAGTTAAAAGGTGATGGAAGGACACTTGACTTGGGGTGGTAAATACACAATACAATATACAGATGATGTATTGTAGAATTGTATTCCTGAAATATGTATAATTTTATTAATGTCACCCCAATACATTCAATTAAAAAATTTTAAGTATGGAAAAGTACAAGGATTTAATATGACAAACACAAATTGACAATTTTTAAGTTTTTTTCACATTTATAAACAGTACAGAACCCCTTGACATCTATCCTCAGTTTGAATCATCTCTTTTCCTCCTCTAGTCATAGCCAACATCATGAATTAGATGTGTATACTTCTTGCCATTTACAAAATAATGTCAATGAACAATATAGAACAAAGGTCTGCAAGTTTTTCTGCAAAGAATTGGTAATAAATGTCTTAAGCTTTGCAGTCTCTATGGCTAACTCAGCTCACTGATGCCCCTGTTAAAAAAAATAAATAAAAATTTTTTAAAAAAAGCAGCTCACAGATAGCCTGTAGAAGAATGGGCTTGTCTGCGTTCCAATAAAACTTTATTTACAGACACAGAAATGTGAATTTCATATCATTTTCATGTGTCATTAAATATCACTCATTTAAAAATGTTTCCCATGCATTTAAAAATGTAAAAACCACTCTTAGCTTATAGGCCATACAAAAACAGGTGGTGGATCAGATTTTAGTTGTAGTTTGCCAACAATTGATTATTATTGAGTACTAGAGGCCCAGTGTGTGAATTCGTGCATAGGTGGGGTTCCTTGGCCTGGCCGGTGATCAGAGCTTATCGGGGCCATCTCGCCCAGTCCTGATTAGAGCCCATGGAGGCCGGCCAGGGAGGGACCGCAGGAGGGCTCCAGGGCATGTCCGGCCCTCTCACCCAGTCCCGATAGGCCAGACCCCAGAAAAAAACTAACCTACGGGTCAGAGTGTCTGCCTCCTGGTGGTCAGTGCTTGTCATATCAACTGGTCGAGCTGTCAACCAAATGGTCGACCCATCGGTCGAACACTTAGCATATTACGCTTTTATTATACAGGATTCTTTTGTTTGTTCTTTTTAGCCTAATGGTATTATGCTATTTGTATGTAGTCGACTGTACATGGGTTTGACATTTAATTTTATGTTTATTAAAGATATCCATGTTTTGATAGGTAAATAGAAAGATAGATAGATGATGATAGATAGATAGATAGATAGATAGATAGATAGATAGATAGATCTAGCTCTTTCTTTTTAACCTCTATATAGAATTGTATCTCACTGAATAGCCACCTACATTTTATTTATCCATTCCATTTACATGTGAGCATTTAGGTTTTTTTTTATTTTTTCCACTGAAACAAACATGTGTCCTTATATCACCCTCCATCTATAGAAACACGAGAGTTTCCTTCTGGCAGGAGACTAGCAATGACATTGTGGGGCCATGGAGAATTATCATATGCATTTATCATATATGCCAACTGATCTCCAAGTAGCTGCACTCCCCATGCACACTAGCTTCACTCTCCATGCACACTAGCAGTACACAAGAGAGGGCCCTCATCTCATTGTTGTAGGACTTTTAAGTTTTTGCCAACCCAGATGACTATCAAATGGTACCTCATTTTGTTCTGTTTTCATTTGCATTTCCCTGGTTATTAGTATGGCTGATTGTGTGTGTGTGTGTGTGTGTGTGTGTGTGTGTGTGTGTGTGTAGAGGTCTTCTAATCTAAAGTTCCTCCCTGGCCTGATTATTTTTTTATGCTTAAGGACCATACACATTTTTCTTGTGTTAATTGCTAGTTCACAGCCTTTGTTTATCTTCTTGTTTAGTTATTAGTTTTATCAATAAGTAAGAATTCAACATATTATATCGATTATTTTTCCCACATACATGTTGCCAATATCTTCTCCCAATGTTTGTTAATCTTTTAACTTCATGTATGGGGATTGTTGTCCATCTATCATTAATTTTATATATAATGTGGCAAAAATACTTCACTTTCAACATGAAAGGCCAATAGTCCCAACACCACTTATTGAACAATCCATCTTTTTTTCTCAGAGAGTTGTAATCCCAATTCCACCCTTGTAATAATACCTCTCAACACACATCTGTAATACTTTCAACAATAAAGATACATTTTTTTAAAAAACATCCCAACACAGCCCAAGGGCCCAACATGATCTGGCTCCTGCCTGCCTCCCACTCTCCATGCTCATTAAGCTTCAGAAACACGGGCTGTCTTGAACACACCAGGCATTTCTGTCTCCTCATTGAGTTTATTCTTCCCACTTCTGAAACACTCCTTCCACGGTTCCTGGTTCCTCCTCGTCACTCAGGTTTCAGCTCAAAGGCCACCTCCTCAGAGACACCTTCCCTGCCTCTGGCATTGAGTCTCCCATCATTCTTTTCTTTTCTTTTCTTTTTTAGCCAAATGCTTTATTATACAACAATGGCATTACATGAAATTGTTCAGCTTTTTTTTTTGCATTCAACACTTTTTTATATTAGTTTCAGGTGTACAGCACAGCACATGCTTCTCTCCATAGCACCTGTCCTATCTGAGATTATCTTACTTCTTAGTCTGCATGCTTGTTGCCTGCCTCTCCCCTTCAGAATATACACAAATCCAGAAACACTCTCTGCTTTGCCTCTGCATTTCCCATTCCTAGAACAGTGCCTCCCCCACAGCAGGCTCTCCACAAGTGTTTGTTGAATGAACAACCAAGCTCCCACCTATTCATTCAGAAGTTTGTTCATGACATTGTTCAATATGATCCCACTTTTCTTTAAAAATCAAATGTTCTGTGTATGGATGTGTGTACATGCCTAGACACTATACTGTTAGTGACAGTTATCTTGAAGGCAGGGAGTGTCCATGCTTCAGTGGTTTTTAAAATTTCCTTTTCATATATTTCTGTATTGATTGAGTTTTTACAGGGAGTATTATTACATCTATGATCTGAAAAGAGAAAATCTATGATAAAATCAAGACTTGTAAGCCAACCTGAGAAATGGAGATGGGTGGTAGCGATAAAATGGATTCAGCTTATCCTGAATTTCTTGGGCTTTGAAGGCACCTCTCTTAAATTGGCAACTTAAATTGGCAACTTTGGTCAATGGGGTACGAAGCCCAGCATGTGGTGAGCCTACTAACTTGGGGTTCTTTTTTCATGGGAATACTCATTTCCTAGCAGAAGTGAGGGAATGTAGAATGTGGTGCACATATGGGCAGCAAGCAGATTTTTCTAATCTTTTAGCTCAGTAAAATGGGAGGAATTACAAGAAGTGAAGATAGATCACCATGGGAGAGAAAAGAGAAAAGCTGAAACTGACACAGGTGTGACCAAACATTTTGGCAGATGGGACGATTTTTGAAAATTATTTATAAAGTCCTCGACCTCACACTGGAAAACAGTACGTTTCCCTATAACCTTCAGTCATCACATCACTTCAAGTGTGTCTCCTTAGGCCTTTTCTCAAAGCCCTGGCAGGAGCTGTCCAGACATTTTTAATCAGAAAAAAGGGAAAAGAAATCCTTAAACTTTTGTTTATAATCTTTCCCATGGTCAACTTATGCTGTAAAAGTTTCATTTAAATTGAAACTCTGTATCTGAGAATGAGGAATACTGGCATTTAAAATTCAAAATAAAATAGCTGTGACCAGAGAACTCCTTGTCTAAAAGAAACAAAACCAAGAAAAGAAGTTGAATTGATTTTTGTGTCCCAGAATATTAAACTTCCAAATGTCTGGCTCTCAAGACCCTAAAACCACTACTAAAAACCATTAAATAACACCTCTAGCCTTGATGTTCTTGATCATCTTATTGTGAATTTTCAAGTATTTAAGGAAATACCGTACTAATTCATTTTTCCATACAGTGTTCAAGAAATGTGTAATATTTTTCAGTTTATTGAGATATAATTGACATACAGCATTGTATACATTGAAGATGTACAGTATCTATAATGATTTGACTTATCATAAAATGATTGCCACTATAAATTTAGTTAACATCCATTATCTCATATCAATACCAAAAAAAGAGAAAAAAACTTTTTCCTGATGAAACTTTTAGGATCTACTCTCTTAACAACTTCCTTATACACCATACAGCAGTGTTAGCTAGAGTCATCATGCTGTATATTACCTCCCTAGAACTTATTTATCTTATAACTGGAACTCTGTACCTCTTCACCACCTTCATCAATTCCCTCACTTTCCACTCCCAATCCCTGCCTCTGGTAAACACAGATCTGAATTCTTTTTCTTTGAGGTGTTTTTTTTTATTCTACATATAAGAGAAATAATACACTATTTATCTTTATCTGTCTTATTTTTTTCACTTAACATAATGTTCGTAAGTTTCATTCATGTTGTTGCAAATGACTAGGAATCCTCCTTTTTAATGGCTTAATAGTATTCGTGTGTGTATGTGTGTGTTTATCATCTTTATCCATTCATCCATCAATGGACAAAAGTGTGTTATTCTGATAAATAAATACTGAAAATTATTTTTATAACACACACACACACACACACACACACACATACACACACACTAGGGGTCCAGTGCATGAATTTGTGCACCTTGAAAGGAACTGTGAGCCGTGAGGCTGTGGTGGGCACAGGGGCGGGTCTCGGCCCATCCTCCACACCCCGACCCAGCCGCTCCCACCACGGACCCCGGTCCCCTGTCTGCCGGCAGCCCCATTCCCACTGCCACCACTACCACATGCTGACAGCGCCGGCCCCGCTGACACCCGTTGATGGCGCGGAATGATTGGGGCTGGTGCCAATAGTGGGTGCGAGTGGGCCATCACCATCAGTAGGTGCTAGCAGCAGCTACAGCCCCAATCACCCCTCAGGAGCAGAGGGAGATGGAGAAGCCCTCAGGGGCTATGAGGGCCAGCAGCTGCCACTCGTACCCGCTGATGGCGCCGAGCAATCGGGACCAGTGCTGAGCAATCGGGACCAGCACTGGGCACCAGAAGCGGGTGCGAGCAGCAGCTCTGGCACCAGCAGCGGGTACAAGTGGGGCCGGCGCCAGCAACAGGTGCGAGCACCTGGCAGGACTGCGGTGTGTGGGAGCAAAGAATTTTCAGTAACCACCAGAGGCTCGCTCCAATGACAGCGACCAGTGCCCCACCTTGGTCTGGTGCCCCCACTCACCTGCTCCACCATCCCGCCATGTTCCGCGCACGCCCCCTGGTGGTCAGTGCACGTCATAGCGACCAGTTGTTCTGCCGTTTGGTCTATTTGCATATTAGGGTTTTATAGATATATAGATATAGATATAGATAAAGATATAGATATAGATATGGATATGGATATAGATATAGTTATGGAAACAGATATAGATACAGATACAGATATAGATATAGATATAGATAGATATAATAGAGAAATATGCTAATTAACCAGGACACCATAACGGGTCAACCGGACAGGAGGAGGTTGGTGTGCAGTGTCGGGGGCGGGGCAGCAAGGGCCTCCACGTGCCTGCGCTGGGGGAGGGCCTGATCAGCAGTGGCCATGGCTGCTTCAAAGGCTGGAGAAGGAGTGGGCGGCGCCGTGCAATTTCGAATCGCGCTGGACTCCTAGTACTATATAAAAATATGTATGTGCATGCACACACACACACACACACACACACACACACTAAATTTCCTGTTTATACCTAGTAGATCAAATCTAAATACCCTGCCCTCCACAATGTAGGTCCAAGACCCCACACTTGATCTCCAGGTATGGCGTTTCCTTCCATCCAGGTAAATTCCCCTCTGTTCTTTATTGAGCCTCCCTCCCAGACTTCATACTAGTATACGACATTTCTCTTGCAAAATTCCATTTCCTTGGAATTTCAAAATTCCATTAGTTGTTTCCCAACTAATCCAAATCACTTCCTTAAAAACCTGTTTTAAGATGTAGAGTCCAAAACTCTTTCCTTTTCAAATTAAAAATCATTCAGATTATTGTTTTTAAAAATTCAAACAAACCCTTGCTGGTGTGGCTCAGTTGGTTGAGGATTGTCTCATACACCAAAAGTCCCTCGTTGAATTCCTGGTCAGAGTGAATGCCCAGGTTGTGGGTTTGCTCCCAGTTGGGTGTGTGCAGGAGGCAATTGATCGATGTTTCTCTCTCACATTGATGTTTCTCTCTCTCTCCCTCTCCCTTCCTTTCTCTCTAAAATCAACAAAAACATTTTAAAAAATTCAAGCAAGATAAAGTAACAAAACTTGTATAAAGAATTATATGAGGTAGTAAGTGAAAGCCCATTGGAATCCTGCTCCATGGACACAGTCACTGTTGAGTTTGGTAAACCCATCAGCCATTCAGAGTTTAAGAGGATTCAAGATCATTTCTGAAAATCATGAAACTTTTATTTTAAATTTAAAATAATCACTATTTTAAATTTTGCATATCACTATCACCATCTAAATGTTAGGTTCCACATATAAGCAAATAACTAATAACATTAAATTAGCTGTATGTATGTATGTATGTATGTATGTTTTAGAGTTCTAATAGTAATATTCATAAATATGGGTTTGGGATGGCAATAATCAATAATGTATTACACTTTTATTATATAACTAGAGACCCAGTGCACAACATTCATGCACTGAGGGTGAGGGGGGTCCTCAGCCCGGCCTGCACCCTCTCGCAGTCAGGGACCCCCGAGGGGTCCTTAGCACTGCCGTGGAGGTGGGAGAGGCTCCCGCCATCGCCGCTGCACTGTGCTCGCCAGCCGTGAGCCCGGCTTCTGGCTGAGCAGCACTCCCCCTGTAGGAGCACACTGACCACCAGGGGGCAGCTCCTGCATTGAGCACCTGCCCCCGGTGGTCAGCGCACGTCATAGAGACTGGTTGTTCTGCTGTTTGGTCAATTTGCATATTAGCCTTTTATTAATAGGATTTTCCTGATCTAAATGAGAATATAAATTTTCTGTCCCAATTATTTCCACATCTATATCATCTTTTCAAGAATAGAAATCACGGTTCCAACTTCCTGTATTTAATAACAAATTGTGCCTAGCCAGTATTATTCAGACTTTCACTTAGTAATAAATATGAATGAGTTTTCTACATCATATAATAAATATCATTTTAAATGTTTTTCATATGTAAGTTGGCTCAGGTTATATATAAGGTTTGTTCTGGAAATATGTATGGATTTTTGTAGTTAAGATACAAGTGAGTTTTTGGGTGGGTGTTCTGCTCACTTATATGCTGAAGCTAGAGGAGAAAATTTTATTAAATGAAAAAGTCATCTCTCCAAAGGGAAATGACAAGCCATGTATGGCAGATCAGATTAAAAACAAAACAAAACAAGAACTCCCCTAGTATGACACACACAAATTTGAAAGGCAGAGCTGGTTACAATCTGATTGTATAGATTGAAACATCGACTTAGACCTCATCTGCTACAAGGCACTGTACCTCATCTACACTGGCTAAGACAGTTTTCCTTCTCATCTCACCCACCCCTGAGACAGACACATGTTCAGACACACATGCACACACTCAGACACACATACTCAGGCACATGCTCAGACACACATTCACTCGCATGCATGCACACATAGATCACTCTTCAGCTCTGACCTTTAATGATATGCTCTCTGCAAAGCTGTCCCTGATACACAAAGAGCCCCCCCCCCTTTAGTCCTGGACAGGAGCTCGTCTGCACACCTAAAACCTCCTTCACTTTCTGCTGTCACAGCACCTACCCCTAAATTAGAACTGGCAGACACGAATCTCCTCATCCATTGGACTTGAATGCTGTGGGTTCAGAGAGTATGTCTGTCTTGTTCCCTTTATGGCAGTCCCATTAACCAAGCCAGTAGGTTGGAACACATCCTTGACAATCGCCAATCCTACTCTCCCGCATTCCACTCAGAAATTAATGCCTATTTATTCTCCCTTGTAAAGGTCTCTCAGGTCCATCTCCTTCTATCCATCCATGTTGCCACTTCCCTGGCTGTGACCACCATTTCTTGAAGCCTCAGTTTCTGCCATGGCCTCCTAACTGGTTTCCTTTCCTCCAGGCTTGTGACCTTCAAATGCATTCTCTATCCTGAAACCAGAGCTCTTTCTAAAAATTCAAGCATCCTTAAAACCAGGCTTATACCACCTGGACTTGGCAGCAGCATCTCTTGCCATTCCCAGCCACAGTGATTTTCTTTCAGCTCTTTGAATTTTTATACCATCTCTCATCCCGAGGTTTTTCTCACACTTGGAATAATAACCTGAGATCAAATATCTTGCTATAGATGCAGCTGGGGAAATAAGAAATCTCAATATGGCTTATATGTCACCTTCCGATTGGCAGGAGGACAGCATGCTTCTGTTTAGTGCCCAATAATTTATTTACTTGAAGAAGTAATGAAAACCTCTCAGCATGGGAATCTCAGGAAGCAGACTAAATGACATAAATCTCTTCAATATGACCTCAAAGCAATGCTTTTAAATACAGGATATGATTGGGTTTCAGGATGAAGGTTCTATAAACTTGCCTCCCAATAGCACTTGAAAATGGATTTACATTAGCTCCTGTTGTATGCTTGCATTTTCCTCAGGTTCTCACTCTGTTGCCAGATGATGTTGTAGTAAGAAGGGTCCCGATCATCATCTACCAAAACGGTTCATTTTGTGGTTACAAAAATCACCATTCCCAATGTTACACAAAACAGGCAATTCAGAATTCAAACTTTCTGTGTCTGCAATGTATGCTTTTGGAAGTTTAACACCCAAGATGGAACTGTAATCTGGGAGATCTTAAATTCCACCCAAATCAGGCAGGACCATACTATACACTGAGCAGAGGCAAAATATATTCCTTCTGCACATAAATTCAGATTTATAATTCACATGGTTGCTATGCACTGCCTGTGACCCTGTTACTTCACTTCTCAATTTATTCTGCTACTATTTACATGTTCTCCTTTTCCCAACCTTCTCTGCCTCCTCACTCTCAGCTGATAATCTTGCTTCTTATTTCACTGAGAAAGTGCAAATGAAAAAAAAATTGTTTTCTTTGTTCTATCAACAAACGCACCAACCTACCCTCAGTTGTCTCCTCACTCTGCCTTCTTTTGTTACTAAGGAGGGATTTGTTCACCTCTAAGGCCAACCCTTCCATCTGTATAAGAATTCCACCCATCCTTTTTTATTTTGTTAGGGATTTATTCCTACATATACCCCTTCTCTTTCAGTCATCATTGTTTCCCTCTCAATGAATAATTCCTATTAGACTGTAAGCATGCTATAATAGCTTATTGGGTGTTACATTTCTGTGGTCCCATCTACACAGCAAAACTCCTTGGCGAAAAAATGGCTATACAGATGTGCTGCCTCCTGTTGGTCTCCCTTTCTCTTGACACACTCCACTGGACTGCTTCCTTCGGTTATCAAGAACTTTCCTTTGCCAAGTCAAATGGTTAAATTTCAGTCTTCATTTCACTCCACCTCACAAGACTCTTCATTGGCTTCATGACTTCCTTTACCTAATTGGTCACTCCTTTTTTTAAAAAAAATTTATCTTTATTGTTGAAAGTATTACAGATGTCCCCTTTTCCCCCACATTGGCCCCTGTCAACACCACACACACACACACACACACACACACACACACCAAGCCTACCGCACTATTGTCTGTGTCCATGGGTTATGCATATATGCCTATAAGTTCTTTGGATAAACTCTTTTCCCCCCTCATGGCCCCCCTTCCCTCTGAGATTCCTCAGTCTGTTCCATGCTTCCATGTTTCTGGCTCTGTTTTGTTCATCTGTTTATTTTGTTCATTAGCTTCCACATATAAGTGAAATCATGTGACACTTGTCTTTCTCTGACTGGCTTATTTCACTTAGCATAATACTCTCCACTCCTTCCATGCTATCTCAAAGGGAAAGAGATCCTTTTTACTGCTACATAGTATTCCATAGTGTACATATACCACAGCGTTTTTATCCACTCATCTACTGATGGGCACTTAGGCTGTTCCCAAATCTTAGCTATTGTAAATTGTGCTTCTATGAACATAAGGGTGCATATATTGTTTCTGATTGGTGTTTCGAGATTCTTAGGATATATTCCTAGAAGTGGGATCACTGGGTCAAATGGCAGTTCCATTTTTAATTTTTTGAGGAAACTCCATACTGTTTTTTATAGTGCCTGCACCAAGTCTGCATTCCCACCAGCAGTATTCTAGGGTTCCCTTTTCTCCACATCCTCACCAGCACTAGTCATTTGTTGATTTATTGATGGTAGCTATTCTGACAGGTATGAGTGATACCTCATTATCATTTTAATTTGCATCTCTCTGCCTATTAGTGACTTTGAACATTTTTTCATGTGTCTCTTGACCATCTGTATGTCCGCTTTGGAGAAGTGTCTATTTAGGTCCGCTGCCCATTTTTTAGTTGGGTTGTTTGTCTTCCTTTTGTTAAGTTATATGACTCCTTTTTAATGTCTTTTTAAAAATGTTTTTGATTTTAGAAAGAAAGCACCTATACAATATTACACAACCATTAATATGTCATTAACAAAATGCACAACTATTCATACAAAAAGAAAGTGACTATGTACCACTTCCTATCAAGTCAGGTCAAGAGTTTTGACACCAAATAATTCACAAAAACTTTTTTTATAATTAGGGCTATTTGGATTTTAAATTTGCAGATAAGAGATTATGGACCTGGATCATGACCTTATAGCCTGTTCATGAGCCAAAATAGCTTTGCCTACCTTTGCTATTTGCTGCTAAGTTTTTCTTTAGTTTGTGTGATGATGGAAAATGATATTCAGTTAAATGCTCCAGATCTTTTCCTTTTCCATAGACCATAGTATGATTATCCCTCAAGAATAAAATTACCAGCCCTAATCGGTTTGGCTCAGTGGATAGAGCATTGGCTTGTGGACTGAAAGGTCCCAGGTTCGATTCCGGTCAAGGGCATGTACCTTGGTTGCGGGCACATTCCCAGTGGGGGGTGTGCAGGAGGCAGCTGGTCGATGTTTCTCTCTCATTGATGTTTCTAACTCTCTATCTCTCTCCCTTCCTCTCTGTAAAAAATCAACAAAATATATTTTTAAAATAAGAATTCAGACTCTTCTCATTAAAAAAAAATTACCAGAGTTTACTTTACCATCCTTCCCTTAGCTCTACTGCACATTTTACTTAAATTAATTTTGCTTTCATGTTAAGGAGGTAAAATCTACTTTGAAAATTTTATTTAAGTATATTATATAGCCTTTTGACTTGTATATAGCAACCAGAAGATAATCTCTTATTATATCTATGCAGTATACAATAGAGATGTGCAGGGTGAAGCAAAACTAGGTTTACAGTTATGAGTACACAAAACAGAGTTTATTCTTGTATTGTTATTTGTTAACTGTTGTATTATTTTCCATGAATAACTGTAAACCTACAGTTTGCCCGCGCCTGTATTAGATTTTAGAAGGATTAATAAAAAGGGACCAAGACACAATGTCTCAAAAAAATGGACACAAAAGGTAGGAAGAAGGCCTCATTTTAGCTTGTCCATCTTTGCTAGGGCCTGACTTCCTTTTTGTTAGCTCATTCTAAACACCACATTTTTGTGAATATGCATCACATTTACTTAACTTTCTTTCCAGATTATCTTTATTAAATGTTTGCCATGAATGGGCAAACAGAGTTTATGTGGGCTGTAAGTATCTATGGTTCGTTTGGTATAATATATTGCAATCTAAGGTGTAGAAATTATGCATAATACTTTCTCCCAAGCTTGATAAACCATCTGGGAACAAAAAAAAGGGGGAGGGGGGAAGCCTAGAAAGTAATTCGTGCAACCCCATGAATGTATAACATTTTAGAACCTTGTATTTCTCTGATATCCTATCCTGATCAGTAGTACATATATATAAAATCTGAGCTAAAAGAGAAGAAAATAAGTTTGACTACATATACCTTAAAAATGAGTATAATCTAAAACTTACATTACCTGTGGTACCAGTTCTGACCCCTCCAACACAGTTACTAATTTTGGTGTGATACTCAGGCCACTTCCCTAAGCTGAATGCTTCCACACACATCTATCTTCTACATGTCATTCTATTATATCTGATACCCGGTGCATGAAAATTCATGCACTGAAGGGGAGTCCTCAGTCTGGCCTGGCCCCTCTCACAGTCCGGGAGCCCTCAGGGGCAGGAGGCGACCCGGCGATCAGAGGAAGGCAATGCCCCATCACACCTCTGCTGCTGCCACTGCTGGCAGCGCAAGCCTCGGCCGGCCCTGGTCACCTGAGCCTCAGGCAGCCCTAGATGGCTGGGCAGCCGCTATCTGAGGCTTGCCTGTGCCTCAGGCCGACCCTGGGCAGCTGGGGGGCTGAGTGACAGGGGGACACTGGAGGCAGGTGCATGGCAAGGCCAGGCCCACCTGGGGGCAAGGCTGGCCTTGTCGCACACCTGCCACCCCCTGTGGGGCTGCGGGGACTGAGCACCGCCATCTTGTGGCTGGGGCACCGCCATCTTTGAAGGCGGAGCAGTCAATTAGCATAGTCCCTCCTTATTTGCTGTGGGAGCTGCCATCTTTGAGGGTGGGGCAGTCAATTAGCATATTCCCTCCTTATTGGCTATGGGCGCCGCCATCTTTGCGATGGCATGAGGGACAATTAGCATATTCCCTCTTTATTAGATAGGATACTCGTGCATTGTTAAATGTGCCTACGTCGCTGAGTTTTTAATTAATACTAGAGACTGGTTGCACAAAATTTGTGCACGGGGGTGGGGGGGTCCCTCAGCCCAGCCCAGCCCTCTCGCAATCTGGGACCCCTCAGGGAATGTCCTACTGCTGGTTTAGGCCCAATCCCTGCAGTTGGACATCCAGCAGTCAGACATCCCTCTCACAATCCGGGATACTCACCCCTAACCACTTGCCTGATCACTCCTAACTGCTCGCCTGCCTGCCTGCTCAGTGGGCATCATAGCGACTGGTTGTTCCAGTTGTTCTGCCATAGCGGTCACTTAGGCTTTTATATATATAGATCTAGGCTTACATTTCTAACCACCATTAAGATTATATATTGCACTAGAGGCCTGATGCATGAAATTCGTGCAAGAGTAGGCCTTCCTTCCCCGGCTTCCCGCAGGCACCCAGGACCCGGGCTGGCTTCCCTATGGCTGCCTGCAGGCACCGGGGACCCAGGAGGGCTTCCCTATGGCCCCAGCTTTGTCCGGAATGACATCCGGAAGGATGTCTGGTCTAATTAGCATATTACCCTTTTATTATTATAGATGGTATACACATACATGTATGGTATACTTTATTTGTATAAAACAGTCTAGAAATTGTAAAAAGAAATAAAAACTCATCCCTGCTTTTCACAGCCTCAAAAATACTGCAGATGATAGCACATGTACAAATGAACATAATACAGGATGGGCTGTATTAAGGACTTCTTTAAAGACCTATCTGAAATGTAAAATAATCCAGATGAGGAAAGAATGCATGTCGTTGGGCAGAACTGGTAATGGATTTGGACAGATGTGAGATCAGAATAAGATCTTGAAGGACAAATGGGACTTCAGAAAAAGATAAAAAGAGATGAAAAAGTAGGTTTATTCTAGGAGGTTGAATCACATAAGTAAAGTTGCAGAGGCAAACTATTTCATGATGCAACTGAACCACAGGAAACAGAGCATAAAAGATTCTGGGCTAAATTTTCTGTCCATTTGGATTTCCCATTGTAACTCAAACTGAAATATTTTCCAACAAGATATGTGTTATCTGCCAACATTCTAGCCATTTTCCCAGTTCTCATGCCCCAAACCTCAATAATCATTTTAACTTCACTTCATCATATTTAATATTCACTAAATATTTAATATTAATGTCTTTTGTACATCCTTCTCAATTCTCCAATATTTTGCTAAATGTCAGTTTGCTCCAGGACTCAATCTCAACTTGGATTTTCCATCTTCCCTTCCCTCCTCTTCCCTTCTCTTTTCCTTTTGCTTCTCTTCTCCTCTCCATTCACACTCACTCCCTAAATTATGATCTTAAATATCATCTACATTCTTATAACTTCCAGTTTAAATCTCCAACCTCTTGCCTGAACTCTGGGTTTATTTATCCAACTGCCCACTTGACATCACTTGAATATCAACAAGCACCTCAAATTTTACATATCTGAACTCAACTCTCAATATCTTCCCCAAGACTTGCTCCTTCCCTACTGTTTCCTGTCTCAGTCCCATTCCTCCAGTCACTCCAGTCAAAATGTTCTCTTTCTTCTGTACCCTTTCTCTGATCCACAATGAAATCTTATCAACTGCACTTTCAAACAAATCCCAAATCCAACCATTTCTCAATCCTAACTGCTATCCCTCAACCTAAATCATACTTCTCTATCACTGGACAATGGTCTCCTTGCTTCTACTCTTCTTTTTAAAAATATATATTTTATTGATTTTTTACAGAGAGGAAGGGAGAGGAATAGAGAGTTAGAAACATCAATGAGACAGAAACATCGATCAGCTGCCTCCTGCACACTCCCTACTGGGTATGTGCCCGCAAACAAGGTACATGCCCTTGACCGGAATCGAACCTGGGACCCTTGAGTCCGCAGGCCGACGCTCTATCCACTGAGCCAAACCAGTTAAGGCTCCTTGCTTCTACTCTTGCTTGACTACAGTCTATTAAACAGATCCTTCTAAAAACACAATTCAAATTATGTTACCTGCCTACTCAAAAGCACCATCAGCCGCATATCACTCTTGGCATAAAATCCCAAGTCCATGTGTTGGCCTTTAAGGTACTATAATCTTGCCTATACCTGGCTCTCTGGTCTCATTTTCTATCACTCTTTCCTATAGGGACCCTATAGGGGTGGGCCTAATGTAATAGCAAAGATAATTTAACGTGAAAGAAGGAGGCAGAAAAGGAGAACCAGAGACATGGGCGTGTGGGAAAGACTAAGCTGACATTACTGGCTTTGAAAATAAAAGAGAGCCATGAGAAGCTGGAAAATACAAGGAAACAGATTCACCCTGAGAGCCTCTAGAAAGGAACACAGCTCTGCCAACACCTTGATTTTAGCCCAGGGAGACCTGTTTTAGACTTGGCTTCCAAATATCTGTAGTAATAAAAGGGTGATATGCAAATGGTCATGACGTCCTCATGTCATAACAACCGATCAGCAGGAGGCTGCGTGCACAGCAGGCACAGGTGGGTGGGGCTGTGTGCGTGGCGAGGCTGGGGGACGTGAGGCTGTTATTGTTTATTTATTAATAAATTTATATATTATTTTCATATACATTTTACTAATTTTCTTTCATCTCTGTCACTTCTATTATAGAGAAAGGGCAAATAGCAATATTAAAATATTTCCTCTAATTAATTCCCTTTTAATGTGCACAAATTTCATGCACCAGGCCACTGTGTTGTTTAAAGCCACTAAGTGTATGGTAAATTATCACAGTGGCAACAGGAAACTAGTATCCCACTCAATCTAAAATAAAGGTGTACACACACACACACACACACACACCACTCTCTGTCCTCTTGTCCTTACCTTACTTTTTCTTAATTTGTCACTGGCTATTCATTGTAAACCCCATAAAGGTATGGTGCTGCACTCTGTTCATGGTCATTCTTCCAGTGTCTGAGACAGCATTTGCTTGTAGAAAGTCACTAACACTCATCCAGTCACTGAAATTTAATTTTACTGTTTGCTAACACTGATCTTTACTTTCAACTCCACTGCTCCCTGTAGATAACATTTTTATAAGTAAAAATGGGTTAAAATTAACCAAAAGGTGCTGTAAGGGGGAAAAGACATTATGGCTTACTAGGAAGTCACTCAAGGAGCCTGGCTGAATAAATGAAGGGCATTTAGTTTTCCAAGACAATGGCATTTGTGGTAGAGAGAGGGGGCCAGCTGGAATAGGTTGAGGACTGGCTGTTGATACAAAAGTCTCACTTATCTTCACTTCTGTTGAAACCCCTTCATTTCCGTGTCACGTGTCTGTTCTCTACCATAAGTGTGGGGATTAGGACTATATCCCCAAAGAACTACATTATTACCATCTCCCAAACACATGTCCTTCAAAATATGTCCATTATAAATAGAAGAAAAACTGTTTTAATTGAGTTTCAAATACAACCTCTTTTATTGTATTCCCTTCCTAGTATTCTCTTAAAGGTTGTAGATACAATGTTTATAGTTATGGATAGATAATGTGTTAGATATTTTAATAAGTTGGCATGGCTAGCTTTCTAGGCATTCTTTGGACTACCAAAGGTGAGGAAAAGAAGTAAATGTCAATTCCGGTGGAAGCTCTAACAGACAGCATGTAATTTGCCACATCCCCTTTCCAGTTAGGGTGATCTTGAAAGCACGTGTCAATAGAAACCTTCATTTTCCAGTCTTTGGGTGACTTGAATTAGCAGAGCCTCCCTACCAACTCATATTAAGGATAGAGTGTGAAAAAGCAATAAGCCTTCCTTGTTTTAAGCCAGAGATTTGGGGTCATTGTTACTACAGCAATACCTGGGCATGCCGTGGCCTAAGAAATGTGAGGAGAATTAATGTCCTATTGTATGTATCCAATGGGTTTCTTTTATTTGTAAATCCTCAATTCCTTTTCTAGGAAAATATGCATTGTGAGTCTCATAGAGGGTGTGATGGCCAATTTTATGTGTTCACTTGACCCTGATCATGGGGTGGCCAGATATTTAACTAAACATTATTTCTGGATGTTTCTGTCAGGGTGTTCCCAAATGAAATTAGCAGTTGACTTGGTGGACAAACTGAAGTGGTTTGCCCTCCCCAAGTAGGTAGGCATCATCCAATTTGTTGAGGGCCTGAAAAGAACAAAAAGGAAGAGGAAAAAAGAATCTGGCCTCTCTGCCTGGCTGCCTGACCTGAGACACTGATCTTCTCTTGCCCTCAGTGCTCCTGGTTCTTAGGCCTTTGGACTCAGACTCAATCATAACACTGGCTTTCCTGGGCCTCCTGCTTGCAAATGGCAGGTCATGGGACTTAGCCCCTAACGTTGTGTGAGTCAATTCCTTAGAATAACTCTCTTCCTTTATATACAGGGGTGAGGCAAAAGGAGGTTTATAGTTGTGAGTACATGAAACACAGGTTTATTCTTGTGTTGTTATTTATTAATTACTAGAGGCCCAGTGCATGAAATTCGTGCACTGGTAGGGTTCCTAGCAGCTGCCGGCTGCCGGCCAGGTACTCCCTCCCTTCCCCCGGCTGGCCCCACCCCCTGGTCAAATTCCCTATGAACTCCCAGTCGAGGGGACAATTTGCATGCTATGCTTTTATTATATAGGACTGTATTATTTTTCATATGAACAACTGTAAACCTATTTTTGCTCCACCCTGTATACATTCTATAGGTTATGTTTCTCTAGAGGAACTTGACTAACACAGTAGGGGAGTGAATGCAGCCCTTTCCAAATTTATCTGACATGGAAACCTTTTTTTCATGCTCAGTATAAAAGAGATCTTGGGAAATGCTGCTGCAGCCTTCACTCAGCCAGTACCTTCATATCCTCCCACCAGCTTTCACTCTTTCCTGTCCAACCAATATCGTTGACAAGTATGTTGACATACCCTTAACTTATGTAAACAGATACATCTTAGCTCTACAGAATATTTACAAACCTTACTTGGGAATGAGTAGAATGGTGCTCCCCAGAAGAAATACTCTAAATAGATGTTTTAACTCATCACTGGCACATATGTAATGTTTTAAAGAAAAGAAATACCTGATTATTGTACATAACAGATCACAAACTAAGCACCAAATCATATTGTAAAATTTCATGCTGCTTCGTAAGTTTGCCTGGACATTCTGACTCTATTAAATGCCGTCCACATTCTGGATTATCTGGACCTGTAGCCACTCTGACTTTTGCCAATGGCCTCCTATTACAAGTTCTGTGAACTGACTGCATTATAAGAAGTTTGTGAATTGATTTCTCCTGGACTGCTTAGCATATTCAGGTACACTGAAAAGCAGTTTTACTCATAAACATCCCTCTTATTCTAAAAGGCTCTAGAAACTGCCGTGAAACAAATCTATATTTCTATTGTTTTTGTTGTGGTTGTTGGTAATCCTCACCCGAGAATATTTTTTCCACTGATTATTAGAGAGAGTGGAAAGGAGGTGGGGAGAGAGAGAGAGAGAGAGAGAGAGAGAGAGATCGATTGGTTGCCTCCCCAGAAGGCAGGGCTGGGGATTGAACCTACAACCCAGGTATGCACCCTTGATTAGGAATTGAACCCATGACCCCTTGGTGCACAGGCGACACTCTACCACTGAGCCACACTGGCCAGGGCTCTACTGGTTTATTCTATAATGAATACAGGTGATACAGTGCATGTTCTTATTTTTAAGTATATAATTGTTACTAAAAATGTCATCATTTTTTTGTAGTTTGAAACATAAGTACCTCTATGTAGATATTTCTAAACCATCTATACCCAAGACAAAACGACAGAGCAACTAAGACTGACATCAGCCAATACAAAACCTTAATTATAAACTTTTATTGTTAATCTTCATAACATCACCGAACATGATAATTTCATGCAGAAATTTTTGCAAGATTGTTTTTGTCATTACTTTCCCTAGTCATAACGGTTTGGAAAATAAGAAAGAAATGTATTTGAAAAAGAAAAAAAAATCCATTATCTCCCAGACAGCTTCTCATTGCATATTCCTTCTCATACTCTTCTAAGATTGTAGATACAATTTTGAATTTTATGTTTTCACTTAGCATAAAACAAAGCATTTTCCCATATTATACTGATTCGTGGTAGAAAATTTTTATAGTTATGTAATACTTAATTGTGTGATTATGTCATAATTTACTTGACTATTTATACTGGGGGTATTTGAAAATATTTTTTAGTATTATGCCACCTTTCTTCTAAAAAGGATTTGCAGTCCTGGCCAGTGTTTCTCAGTGGTTAGAGTGTCATCCGTGTACCGAAGGTCTAGGGTTCGACTTCTGGGTTGCAAGTTTGATCCCTGGCCCCTGTTAGGGCATGTTTGAGAGGCAACCAATCAATGTGTCTCTCTCACATCGATGTTTCTCTCTCTTTCTCTTTTTCTCTTTCTCCCTCACTCCCTCCTTTCTACTCTCTCTAAAAATCAATGGAAAAAATACCCTCTGGTGAGGATTAACCAAAAAAATAAAAAGGGATTTGCAGCAACTTTATTCATTTCTGAGACATGTCCTGCTCAGAATTATAGAAAGAGAAAAGCCTGATGTTCCAGAAAATCATTTCTGGAGGATAAGATGTTCTGGGGGGTGGCCAGCCAGTGTGGCTCAGTGAATTGAGCGTCGTCCCATGCACCAGAAGGTCACTAGTTCAATTCCAGATCAGAGCACAGGCCCACGTTGCTGGCTTGATCCCCAGTAGGGGGTGCGCAGGAGGCAGGGGGTTGATGTTTCTCTCTCTCCCTCTCCCTTCCTCTCTTTCTAAAATCAGTAACAATATATATATTTTAAAAAGAGAGATGTTCTAGGTGGTGAAGAAAGAGGTACCAGAACATGGACCCAGAATGAGTGGGAACACATGTGTACGAAATACACGTGTGAAAAATAAACTGTGCTATGAGTGTTGTGCTATACAGATAAGGTGTGTAAGCAGTGTGGCAAGAGGGAGGTGGCTTAGTTGGAGACATCTGGGCAAATCATAGGGGAGGATAACTGAAACCTGAAAGGGAGCCACAGTCTGGCTGAGGGAGTCACTGCTACACCTGGGTGAGAAACCCCGTGTAATGTGGGCTGCATAAGCCTATTCCCACCGCAATGCTGTGTGCCCTGCTCTCTAACCTCTGTGTCCTGGAAATCAGGACAGACTGACATAGAGGCTTTTCAGTGTCACATACAAATCTGTGTTCACATGTTACATATCAGACCAGGAAAATAAAATTGACCTGATGTTAATAAGAAAATTATTGCAGTGCAAGTGTACTAACTTTGATAACTACAATAATGTGTTTGAAGCTAGATCGTCTTGGTTTAATGACTATGAACAAGGTGTCCCAGGCCTGAATTTCAGTAAGGATGTGAGAATTACATAAGTGTGGCTGTTCATTGCAAAGATTCATGTTTACTCAACATGTTTTCATTCATAGTTTTCTTACCAAACACATCCTTTATTTAAAGGTCCTAATGATGATCTAATTATTCACCCTCACTTAGAGGCAGTAGCCTGAGCATTCAGAGGGCTTATGTCCTTAAACTTCCAGTTATTATCACTCAGACCTTCCTTTAGTGTACGAGCTTGCTGTCCACATGTTCATAGCAGTGGCCACAGAACCACATTTGATCATCAGATCTAACATATAGCTCTCTGGCATTCTCTAAAATGTCTTTTTTCTCATTTTCCATTTGCATGCAGTAAAATTCCCTGTTGGTG
The DNA here is from genome assembly GCF_000147115.1 of Myotis lucifugus. NCBI lineage: Eukaryota > Metazoa > Chordata > Mammalia > Chiroptera > Vespertilionidae > Myotis > Myotis lucifugus. The sequence goes on along the minus strand of NW_005871271.1, from coordinate 1,379,437 downwards.
ATATATAGTTCAATGGGTTTTGGCAAGTACATTCAATGGAACCCACCACAATCAAGACACAGAAAGTTCCATCACCTCCCAAAACTCCCTTGTTCTGCCTCCTTGCAGACAGGTGCTCTTTCCTACTCCCAATGCCTGGCAACCACTCCTCTAAACACTTGTTTTTGTAATCGATGTCTTCATTTTACTAAAACAATCAAAAGGGAACATAATCGCTGTGAGCAGTGCTTATGGGTCTGGAAGAGTTTCTCAATTTGGCGACCTTGGGGCAACACCTAAATATCAGATCCGGGCACTGGCCTTTCCGCCGGGCTGCGGTTGGGCTCTATTCCTTCCAAACTGAATAACGCCCGTGCAGAGTAACACCAGCGCAGTAAGGAGAATGCTTTAAATTGGGTGTAAACTGTTTATTTGTGAACTATAATTTGTTTATCTATCCTAAATCTCCATATAGCATAACCCAAAATTAAAATGATTTTAAATGTATATTAGGATTTCATTATAGAGGTACACCTTTCTCGAGGCACTAAATATGGTTTTGTAAAGGTGTATTTAAACTGAATTTGGAAAATTATATTTTTAAGAGAGTGCTTTAAATAAGACCAATAATTATTCCTTCAACTCCCCTCCTCAAACATCCACATTTGCATATCTGGATGGTGTCCATCAGGGCACACCTGAGCTTTTAGAGATGCTGGCAACCTCTCCTCAACACAATCAGATACAGGATTCTTTATACAGAACAGGTAAAGTTTGAGTGCACACATCTCAACTGGCCAGCTTAAATGTCAAAGTGTGTTTTTCTGCTTTCAGAATAATTTCAAGACAGTTTCCTACATTTCTCCCAGAAAGCAGCACTGACCATTCCTGCCAAAAGCCTGGAAGCCTGTTCCATCACAGACTTCCAACTTCTTGAAAGAATTTTGCAAATTAAGCAACAGGCGCCTAACGCTCATACAACTCAACCAGCCGTAGAGCAGATCTGTTTCCCATTTCTAGTTGGAGTTTCAAGGACTTCCTTTTTCTAATTGCTTCCTCGGTTGCTATGTGATGTTGGGACCACTGCCTCCTCCCTTTTTAGATCAGGACTTGACTTCGTTCTGTCACGTGGGATTCTGAGCCAACTGGGAGAAGTTTGGGGATGTGGGCTGCATCTGTCAGGACAGCTTATCAGGGGTGGTCGCCATCATGAATTGCTTCTAGAATAGTAAACCGTCCTGCTGAACCACCTCTGGTGACTCAATGGGATCAGAGTAAGCTTCCTGCCCTAATACATGGGTTTATTCATTCTTAAAAGGAGCAGGTTATCTTTAGCTCGCTCTCTCTCTCTCTCTCTCTCTCCTCTCTCTCATTTTCAGTTGAATTTTCCAGAGTCCAGATTTCTGTTCTCACTGAGCTCTGTCACATTTGTGTTATTTCCTCTGCCATTTACTTGGGTTGCTCTGACCTACATTTTTCTTTTCTTTGTTCCTGAACAAAAGCTGATTTCTTTCTGAGGAAGTTGGAAAAGCAAGACTTATGTGCCCAATATGTTTCCCAACCCTCACATGAGAAAAAGGGCACACCCAAGACTATCAAAAAACACTCCTATACCAGTCACAGCGCCAGATGCTCTGAGCTGTGTCTTATTGTGGGCTCACTCGCACAAAATAAAACAGATTCCCCTAAAACAAAGGCTTCCGGTCTCCAAGCCCAAACACAATTCTAACAAAAATCTTACCATTCCAGAGCTTTGAATATTTTAACAAAATTTTAAGGTGGTGTGATTTTTTTTTAATTGGGGGGTGGGGTGTTTGCTTTACACAGGACAGTACATTAAGGCCAGCCAATCCTAGCAGTCTTTCTCAAATGGCTTCCAAATCTCAGTGGCACCTCCACCTCTTCCTGTTCACTCCTTATGTGGGTCCCTAAGTGTGGGTGGTTCCCAGCTGTACTGCCTCTCCATTATTAGTGCTATGATGATTATCATCATTAATGAGCACATGCCTTATCTTTCTCTTCAAAATGTTTCATTTGAAACAACCAGGTATTTGTGTGCTACGCTTTTGTTACTATTGTTGCAATTTGCCCTTTCCTCCTTCTAAAGATAGGTGTCTGTCATTCTGCTTCATCCATCCCCCTTTTATTTATTTATTTTTAAAATATATTTTCTTTGATTTCAGAGAGGAAGGGAGAGGGAGAGAAAGACAGAAACATCAATGATGAGAGAGAATCATTGATGGGTTGCCTCCTGCACACCCCCCATTGGGGATCGAGCCCGCAACCCAGGCATGTGCCCCTGACCGGAATTGAACCCATGACCCTTCAGTCCACAGGCAGATGCTCTATCCACTGAGCCAAACCAGCTAGGGCCATCCCCCTTTTAGCTGGAGGGCTGTAATCTCGCAGTGTTTATTTAATCCACACATGGGTTTGGAAAATGTAGGAAAACGAAGAAATGAACCTCTGAGTAGACTTAGAAATGAGAGGCATGAATTTGGCAGATGTGATGATTTAAGTTAGGACAGGGCACGGTTTACAAAGCTCCTGAGGCAAAAGTGAAAGAAATCAATTTGGTGATGGGGGGAATTTTATTCTAGTGAAGTAAGAGGGAAGGAGAGAGGGAGATGAGAGAAGTGCTCTTTGGGAACCACTTGATTTTGTACAGAGCAGGAAAATTGTCTACTCTTTGCACTTTGCACCTCCCCCACTGCCATATGCTTCCCTAAAGTTTCCTTTTACCATACTTGAAAGGACCACAGACTTTAATAGTATTCATGCATTTGAAGTGCTAGGCTATTCCCAGCTTCCTCTGTTGCTGCATTTATGATGAGAAGTAATAAAAAAAATCCAAGTTGTAAGATAACGTTAAAAAATGATTTTTAATGACAAAAATTTTAAATAAAAGGTCGTTTTTTAAAAAGACATCTGACCTTAAATAAACTGAGGTTCAAGATCACAACCAGATTCAGGGGCTAAATATAGGCCAGTCTCCTTTAGCGTCTAGGCTGAGAGAATTTAGCAGGTTACCACAGCAAACACTAAATTGTTGACACTCAAGGGGCCTGAACAAGTTGAAACAACGTCATTAGAGGGTCAAGTTAGTATAGAATGTCTTGAATTCAGATGTAATAGTAAAAGCAGACAGGGTAAAGACAGGGAAAGTAATGACTATCTTTACACAGGAATATTTGCAATATTATATGTGTGTGTGTATATATATATATTCATATGTGTATTTTATATGTATATATATATTGTATATGTATATATATGTAATATATATGTATATATGCCTGAAACATCACACTATTACATGAATGTGAGTTTGTGGGTGTCCAGCACTGAAAACTTTGTCAAGCGGAGAACTTTTCTTCCTCGTTGTGGGGAAACTACGTTGCTGCCGAAGGGCAAAGAGAAGATTGGGCGGGTGAGGGGGACACTGACAGGGCTGCTGGCGGGAGCTGCAGCAAACCAGAGGCATGTGCAACCCATTATTCCCACCAAGACAAAGGCTGCTTCTGCACTCTCTGGTTCCCACAACCCTCCACCGAAGTTCATTTCCCTTTCAGATCTTCTCTATGGGATTTAAATTTATATTTGTGAGGCTGACGTTGGGGTGAGGGGATGGGGGAGGGGACGGGAAGGTGAGCAGTGCCTCAGGTCCAGTTCCAGGAGGAAGGAGGGCAGGGTGACAGGCAGGTTTTGGAGCACAGACCTCTTTCCCAGCCCGGCATCTACTTCTTACCCTTGTGTGGTCTTAGGCATCTATATATTTTAACACTTTTTATGACAGTTTCTTTATGCATACAATGGATTTCACATGGTTGTTATATTTTATGCATTAGAAATAATGTCTATAAGTGACTGCTACCTAGCAGGTGATCAATAAACACAATGCATCTGAGAACGTTGACTACAAGACCCAGAGTCAGCAATGTCTTTGTTTTGCCTTTTTACCTTTGGTTCCAAGATCATACGCTACACACAGAAGATGCTAAAACTGGAAATAGCTCTACTGGCTCCTGCTGTCCCGTTCTCTTTTTCACAGCTTCACAGCAAATGACAGCCACTGGCACTTCCATCCTCTTGGGGGATGCATGGATAAAGTGGTAGAGAAGATGGGCAGAGTGCTGGCAGCCACTCAGTAGCAAACACCTGAGCCTCTGACTCCTTTCCCCCCACCTGTTCTGTTCTCAGGCCATTCCCAGCAGCAACCTAGGTTCCTGGGCCCACAGTACCCCCTGATGGTTAACATGGGGAACTTTCTTTTCTCAGTGATTCTTATCTTCTAGTGAGACTCCCCAGGCTTTGTTCATTCCACCATGGACCATTCACTTCTCAGAAATGTCCTGTGGCCTCTGCCTTGCTATTTTTCTTTTTTGCTCAATCATTTCAGAAACATCTACCTCCCTTCCTGTTTTTTTTCCTTTTCTTCTATTTATGAATCCTCAAATTACTGTGGTTATGGTTGCTAAGAATAATAATAGGATGAGTGCATATGGCTATCAAGAAAAACCTACTACATTTAGAAGTAAAATCAGACATCTCGAAAGTCTTTTGAGAAATTGAGAGGGTTTTTTCAGAACCTGGACAAAAGATGCTATGTACCTCCTGCTCTTTCTCTAACTAACACTGAACTTTTCTTGACATTTTATTGTTTTCCTATTTATTTATTATTTCCCTATTTATTTAATGGCCACAATTGTACTAGTTTGTCCCCTACTGTTTCATTACAAATATAAAATATTTTCCTAATTTGGTCATAACTCAAGGTAATTCTTGTACAGTATTTCTTTCCTTTCAAATGATTTCCATATTCATAGAATTACAACTATTTTCTCCTTTAAAATAAACAATACAAATTAATTAAGGTAGCAGGTAAATACCACCCATTCAACTTTACCAAAATTCTGTGAAAATGGATTTTCTACCTAATATAACAATAATGATGTTATAAAATAGTTGTGTGATGCAAAAGTTATTTTAAATGTTCATTGAAAAACATTGAGCTGACATATTCACATTTTTCTGAAAAGATATTTGCTTTCCTATATACCTTTTGAATTCATAAAGTTTTGGAGGTACAAATTAGAACATGCAGTGTTAATGTTCTTGAAAGTATTACATTTAAATTGTTTTCTCAGGAACCAAAGAGAAAACACCAGAGGAAACATAACCAGCCTGAATTGTTTAAAATGTATTTTCCCTTTAATTAAATAAGAAACATCTGTCTAGGGATTTTGGAAATGAATGTAATCCATCCACACTCTGCCTGTACTAGTTTGCCTCCAATGTCCAATATTTTGAAAGAAAATTCTTTCTTTCTGTAAAGAATTAAACAGCAACATGGAGCAATGTCTGGGTCTTGCCTCAGGAGTTTGGGTACTGGAAATGCTAAGGATTGTCTTTTCCCAGATCTGTCTTTGGGAAGCAACCAAATTCTCTCCATAATCGAGGTTAGGATGTAACATCTGTACTTCTCCAAAGCATCCACTCACCCTGAAAATGCTCATGTCAGGACGGTGAGAAAACAGAGGTCACTAGGATGTACGCAAATACTCCAGGTCAAAATATTGTTCCCTCTCTGGGCGTCACTGGCATTTTCCTCCCGCTCAGGCTTTAAAAAGCTGATTTCTCTAGGAACCTGCACAGCCCACAACACAGACCCCTCAGGCAGCCCAAATGAGTACGAAGGAAGGAAACGGGGAGTTGACGCTAGGATGGCTCTGGTTCTTTGAAACCGGGGCCCACCGTTGAGAATGACAAATATCACTTACTGGTGGTGTCGAACGGTATCTGCTTGCACTGCGCAGACCCCTCGGCGGGCCAAGGGCAGTAATAGACGGCTCCCCCCTCCACGATGTCTGGCTGGCTGGTGTTGGCCTTGGGCGCTCCCACCAAGACACTGGCTCTGCGAAAGGGATGCAGAAAACTACTCGGTGGGCATCGGAACAATGCGCAGGGGAGCTGCGGCGCGGGCGGCACCCCCACTGAGGCCAGGGTGGGGGTCGCGGCAGCAACGCATCTCTGAGGGAGCCGATGGTCAAACTTTCGTTCCCCTTGGAAACCTGCGGGCATCTGAACCTGGTCTGGAAGAGGGTGCCAAGGGTCCTAATTCTTCTCTAGGTGGAGCTGTGTGTACAGTGAGGTGCGGAAAGAGGGTGGTTGGAAAAGCAAAGGACAGAGCCCAGCCGCTGTGGCAGGCGGACTGCACTTTGCGCTCAGACCCTGCGCTGGCAGGAGGCTGCGTGTAAACAGCCGTGTTGTGGCCGCTGTGTTAACGGCCTGTGTCCGCCCCGCTCCCCGCTCTGTGCCATGCTGGGCTTTGTACCTGGAAGTCCCCAGGACTGGCGCGTTCCCTGCAAGTGGCAGGTCTCTAGTTGAGCGTGCACAGCGCAGAGCAGAGGCTGGTGGCGGGGGCGGGACGGGACCGCAAGTGGACAACCGGAGGGACTCTTCCCTCACTCAGGCTGCGGGGCAGACGCGGTCCCCGGGCGGAGGGCCACGCACACGCGCGAGAACTCCCGGCACCCGGCGACTTACGTGCGAGCCGCGGGGATGTGGAAGTCCACCGCGTAGCCGAAGTAGCTGCCCTCCGGGCCGCTGTACACCGTCAGCTTGTCCTCGTCCAAGTTGAACGCCTGTGAGCGGGGGGACCACAGCATCCCCAGGGCAGCGCAGAAGCAGCAGAGGGGCGCGAGCGGCCGCGCCCGGCTGCCCCGGGGACCGCGGCGGTCCCGGGAGAAATCGCCGTCCGCCCGGGCGGCTACTCACGGGAGCGGACCCCGGTGGAAACTTGCGGGGTGGCGGCTGGGGCCCCGGATGCCCGCGTCCCTGGTTCGGTGCGCGCGGGTGAGCTCTGGGAGACAGCCCGGCGCTCGGGGCCGGTCCCCTGCATCTGGTCCTCGCCGGCTCCGCTCGTCGGGCCGGCTCGGGGCTGTCCAGAGCATCTGCTTTCGCGGCGGGGGCGGGGAGGGTCTCTCGGGCTCTCTAGGGGGGTTCCGGTTGCCCGGGAGCCAGCGCCTCCGGGGCCTTCCAGCCTTGTTGTAGCGGGCGGCGCCAGGCGCCTGTTTCGGCTCCTGGGTTTCTATTAACAGTTGCATCTCAAGGACGACCTGAGTCTTGTATGTGTCAGTGTAAGCCATTGCTTTGGGGAGGAATGCTCCCCGCGCAGGGCGAGAGTTTTCTCCAGTTTGTCCCAAAGGGAAGAAGGTGGCAACGTCCCCCACCACGAGGCAGGAGAAAGCGCCCTCTTTGCATCACCTCTGCAGTCTGAAGACCCTCAGGGTGGATGCATTTTTTTCTGCCTGTGACTGAGAAAATCTAAATCCAACAATCCTCTCCTCCCCCAACGCCACCCCAGCTCACTGCAGAGGAAACTAAGGAACAAAGAAAGTCTCGAGATTTTGTTTAGAACTTTCTAAGGCACGCCGGGCATGTTAACGTCCTGGTACTAAGTCTTCGTGACCCTGTGTAACTGTGATGAAGACTGGCAAAGTAAGAATGCTGGAATGTACAGTTTACCCTCGGCAAGAGTAGAAGGTAGAGGATGAAAGTGAAAGAGAGTCCAAGGGGAGTCTAAAGAATAATAAACAGTAATGAGTGGGCAAAAAGAGCAGGATGGGAGGTAAATAGTGAGCTCGTTGCTGGATTTGTTGAATCTGAGTTACTAGTGTGGGAGCCCCAGAGACTCTGGAAGCGTAAAAGGCAATTGAGAGCAGCGGTCAGTCTGGCGGAACAGATTTCTACCCACAGAAACGCTCTGAGTCCACTGAAAAGCTGACTCTTTCATCTCTCTCACATCAAAACCTCTTGGTAGACAGAGTTGAATTTTATTTCTTTGTCTATGCTTATCTCGTCCCTATAAACGTAGTAAAATCTAATAAGCTACACTATTACCTGGCATATCACCAGGTCTGGATCATTTCCTAACTGGATAGTCCTTTCCCAGACAAGGATTTAAGAGGAGATGTAACCCACCACGAGGCAATTCAAAAGTCCATTTGTGCGAGACATAGAGTCTGCTTCTCTAGTCAAGTTTTTATTGTTAATAAATGTGATATTCCCTGTAGTAAGTTTCAATGAGTAATTCACATGCAACATTAGCATGTGATGTTCAGAGCTGTGCAGGACATAGAGGCTCGGGAATAAACTCACAGTTATCATGTCCTGACACTGGCATGTTAAAATTCAGAAATCTGTTTATTACATGCAAGCCTTAGAAATGGAACACCTAAGTAGATAGAAAGTAGTAGCATAGTCCTAGATGTGCACGTGGCCCAGGTACTGACTCCCTGGGCAGAGTAGCTATATATTAAACAATGCTTCAATTTGTATAGGGCAGCACATCACCAGGGTATCCGCTTCATTACCCCCTTGTTCTGTGATATTCCTGTCATATTCCTTATCTTTTTACTTAAGCTAGGGTAGGTAGGGAAAGAAAATTCTACTTATTGCTACATAATTGGATACATATACTTGTTTCTTTCTTCAAAAACATATTTGTTCTTGCCCTAGCCGGTTTGGCTCAGTGGATAGAGCGTCAGCCCTCGTACTGAAAAGTCCCAGGTTCAATTCCGGTCAAGGGCACATGCCCAGGTTGTGGGCACAATCCCCAATAAGGGGCATACAGGTGGCAATCAATGATTCTCTCTCATCATTGATGTTTCTATCTCTCACTCTCCCTTCCTCTCTGAAATCAATAAAAATATATTTTAAAAAATCATATTTGTTCTTGACTTACACACGCCTATATTCTTAATAGTGTCACTTTCCACTTTACAGATGAGGGCATTACGGTTCACAGAGGTACAATGATATGCATATTCATTGAGCAAGTAGATGGTACGATTTGGACCTAAGACTGTTAGGTGCCAACATCAGTTCCTCATGCTATTAGGTCTATAAAAATATATTTTTAAGTCATAATAGTAAGAATAAATCTTTCTAGAGTTAGTAAGCTATTCTGGGCTAGCCCTTTGTGCATGCCTGTGGGTGGTGATTGAGAAGTGGCATAGCAGCTGTGTACTCTTTCGAGAGTGCTTAGAAAAGGGTTTGAATGGTACAGTAGTTTCCCCCTTATCCGTAGTTTCACTTTCTGTGGTTTCAGTAAACCATGGTTTGAAAATATTAAATGGAAAATTCCAGAAATAAACAATTCACAAGTTTTAAATTGGGTGTTGTTCTGAGTCTTGTGATGAAATCTTTTTTTTTAATTTTATTGATTTTTTACAGAGAGGAAGGGAGAGAGATAGAGAGTAAGAAACATCGATGAGAGAGAAACATCGATCAGCCGCCTCCCGCACATACCCCACCGGGGATGTGCCTGCAACCCAGGTACATGCCCTTGACCGGAATCGAACCTGGGACCCTTCAGTCCGCAGGCCGACGCTCCATCCACTGAGCCAAACCGGTTTCGGCTTGTGATGAAATCTTATACCATCCTGCCCCACCCCACCGACCCCCCCAAGATGTGAATCACCCTTTCATCCAGCATCTCCTCACTGTAGACACTCCCCAACCATAGGTCACTTAGTAGCCACCTTGCTTATCAGATTGACTGTCATGATATTGTAGTGCTTGTGGTCAAGTAACCCTTAATTGTGGCCCCAAAGTGTAAGAATCCTGATGCTGACAATTTGGGTATGCCAGAGAGAAGCCAACAAGTGTTTCATTTAAGTGATAAGTTATGTATGTATAGGAAGACACATAGTATAAAAAGAATTCAGTACTATCTGTGGTTTCAGGCATCCACTAGGGGGGATCTTAGAACGTATTTCCCGAGGATACTGTGTGGGGGAAATACTATACCTTGGTTTTCAAAGAGTGGAAGGAAAGCAAACTAACTCGAAGCTCTTCGACCTCCCTGGGAGGCCAAAGCCTGGGAGAGCAGTAAATCTCCCAGGAAGCCAGGACATGGAGGTTGGAGAGGAAGGAGGAGTTGTAATAATTGCAGGGACAGGATAGCACATTTTACTATTCTGACGCAGGGGAAGCATGCCAATCAGTAAGATTTGGGGTGCTGTCAATGAAACAGATGGGCAGGTCTCATGCTGAATGAGAAGTTTGACATTGTAAAGATCTACTAGCACTGATTTATTTGTCAGAAAAGCAAGTCTGGGAACTACCATGCATGTGAGTACATGTGTATGTTTAATACTAGGGAAGGTATTCATAGTTGTTTCTCTAAAAAGAAAAGAAAAAAACCAAAGATCAAAGATGGAACAGATTTGGCCTAAATTCTCCAAAAATAAATAAGTAAAGAGCACCATAGGGGAAAAAAATTATCTCGGGGTTGTAGCCAGGTACAAAGTACTTAAAAATAGAGATGTTGTAGCATTTAACCATTACTGCCTACTTTTCTTTTTTAATTCTTTATTGTTCAAAGTATTACATATGTCCTCCTTTTCCCCCATTGACCTCTCCCAGCCCACCCCCGCCCCCCAGTCCAGGCCTTCACCTCCCCCCCCCCCCGCATTGTCTGTGTCCATTGGTTATGCTTATAAGGATACAAGTTCTTTGATCTCTTACCCCCCGCCCACCCTCCCCTGCCTTCCCTCTGAGATTTGACAGTCTGTTCAATGCTTCTATGTCTCTGGACCTATTTTTGATCATCAGTTTATGTTGTTCATTATAGTTCACATATGAGTGAGATCATGTGACACTTATCTTTCTCTGACTGGCTTTCTCTGCTCTCCAGGTTGATCCATGCTATTTCGAATGGTAAGAATTCTTCCTTTTTCACAGCAGCATAGTATCCTATTGTGTAGATGTACCACAGGTTTTTAATCCACTCATCTACTGATGGGCTCTTAGTTTGTTTCCAAAACTTAGCTATTGTAAATTGCACTGATATGAACATAGGGGTGCATATATTCTTTTTGCTTGGTGTTTCTGATTTCAAACAGTATGGAATTTCCTCAAAAAATTAAAAATAGTGCCTACTTTTTAACAGAAAACCAAATATACTTGTAACTTAACCAATTTTTATTTCTAACTATGTTTAAGACTATTTCTTTTGTTATTCACCCAAGGATATTTTTCCCATTGATTTTTAGAGAGAGTGGAAGGGAGTGGGAGAGACAGAGAGAGAAACATTGATGTGAGGGAAACACATCAGTTGGTTGCCTCCCACATGTGCTCTGATCAGGGCTGGGGATTGAGCCTGCAACTGAGGTACATGCTCTTGACCAGAATCAAACCTGGGACCTTTTAGTCCACAGGCCAACATTCTATCCACTGAGCCAAACAGGCCAGGACTAAGTCTATTTCTTTATATGATAAAATGTGATATCACCTTCAAATCAAGGGATGTGAATCCCAACATGATCATTTCATTAATACAAACACATTATCAATATGTTACACTATTTACCAAAAAAGCCAATGTAAAAACAATGTGTTCTTAAGGTTTCATCAGTTTTAAAAATGCACCAGAAATGGAAGGTAGTTTTTCAATCTCTTCTTGTATTTTGTGGAACTGTAACTGTAACCAAGGTTCAACTGCCTGCCTCTACAAGAGCTGAACTCATAAGACAGGTGCTGGAGAAAAGAGAAAGTGGTTTATTCACATGTGAGTCACCTGAGAAGAGGGGGTCTCTTGTTGAAAAGCCCATCTCAATATCTCAGTGCAGACTGAGGCTTTTATAAGAAGGGAGAAGGAAAGCAGAACAAAGAAATCAAGTACTGTAAAGTACTCTACGTGCAGTCCAGCACAGTCCATTCTGATAAGGATCTTGAAACTGATCAAGTGACTGGTGTGCCATCCTGGTCTTCATCATCCTGGTTCTAAGTCATGCTGGTTCTATGGTTGAAGGTCAGCAAATCTCCCAGAACTGGGATGACTGATGGTCAGTATTTGCATCTTCTGAAGATAGTTCCTAGGATTCTTATACAAACATGTTGTTTATCTACAAGCTACATATTAGAGTCAGCATATACAGCAGGGGTGGGGAATGTCTGGCCCCGTGGGCCATAGAGGCCCACAAAATCATTTGGTCTGGCCCTGTCAAGGCATTGGGGGTGAGTTAATAAAATGTTTGAACAAATATAGCACTCAAATTTTTAAGTTGATAATTTTGTATGGCCTGCGAATGATGTTATAAATATCCAATTGGCCCTCAGAAGAAAAAAGGTTCCCCAACCTTAATTTACAGAAACAATGTCAAAAGAATGGTGGGGTGGTTAGAATTTCTCACTGTCAATTTTTCTTCCACTGTCATGGAAGTTAGGGGGTTATAGCCAAAAATGTTTCAGAACACTAGAAAAATTCTGTATCCAGTCTAGTTCATAGATGAAAATAAAATTTTATAGACAATTAACTGAACTAAAGCCTAATATTCATAACTATGTACTATAGATTCTATTGAAACACAATTTTCCCCCTAAAATCACCCTCATTTTTGTTAAAGAGCCAAATCAAAACCAATTCATTTGCTGCAGTTTCAATTTGTTCTGATTATTTTCATAAACACAACAAGATTAGCAAATGATCATATGGGCTTTCTTAAATCTGCTTTGCTGGAATCTCACAAGAAAGTTTCCTCTCAGGGCAAAGAAGCCAAGCCACACAGTTGCCCTCATGCTTTGCCGCCATACCTATAGGTTTGGGTAAATTTCTCAAGTTCTTCAGGTTCCCCCAAATGCCTTGAGGTTCTTTCCTTTCCATCTCCCAGGAAGGCACCCTTTGTCCCTTACCTGGAAAGAATGTCAGGAGCCATGTAAATAAGCCAGGTAGCAGGCCATTTCTCCGAGGGGCTTTTATCAGCTTCAAAGTCAATCTGAATTCCTTAAAGCTTTTTGCTGACATCCAGTCTAAGTGTGTCTTTCTCAAACATGACATTCTGATCAAAGTCTTGGTTAATCCTATATAATAAAAGGCTAATATGCAAGTTGCCCAAACAGAGAAAGGACCGGTCGCTATGACACGCACTGACCACCAGGGGGCAGACGCTTAATGCAGGAGCTGCCCCCTGGTGGTCAGTGTGCTCCCACAGGAAGAGCACCACTCAGCCAGAAGCTGGGCTCAGGGCTGGTGAGCGCAGAAGTGGTAGCGGGAGCCTCTCTTGCCTCTGCTGGCCTACCGGGAGGAACAGGCCTAGGCCAGCAGGCAGACATCCCCCGAGAGTCCCAGACTGTGAGAGGGCACGGGCTGGGTTGAGGGACACCCCCACACACACACACATACACCCCAGTGCACGCATGTCAGGCACTGGGCCTGTAGTAAAACTATAATTGGAAACTGGCTGTATGACTCCTGTTATGAAGACATCAGATCCCTATTGGATTCATGCAAAGAAACATATTGGCAGGAAAATAATAATACTCACTCATTCACCATGACCAAATTGGATATATTCCGGGGATGCAAGGACGGTACAATATCCGCAAATCAATAAATGTGATACAGCACATAAACAAATTGAGGGACAAAAATCACATAATCATATTAATCAATGTAGAAAAAGCATTTGACAAAATCCAACACCCTTTCTTGATAAAAACTCTCAACAAAGTGGGAATAGAGGGATCATACATCAACATAATAAAAGCCAAATATGACAAACCTACAGCCAACATCATATTCAATGGGGAAAAAACTAAATTCATTTACCCTAAGAACAGGAACAAGATAGGGATGCCCACTTAACCACTTCTGTTTGACATAGTACTGGAAGTGCTAGCCATAGCAATCAGACAAGAAGGAGAAACAAAAAGGCATCCAAATTGGAAAAGAAGAAGTAAAACTGCCATTATTCACAGATGACATGATACTGTACATAGAAAACCCTAAAGACTCCATCAAAAAACTGCTAGACTTAATAAATAAATTTGGCAACGTAGCAGGATACAAAATTAACACCCAGAAATCTATGGCTTTTTTAAATGTATTTATTTATTTATTTTTTATGTATAGGGCGTAATGTCACAGGAAGGCCATAGTATTCTGCCACCCGAGAGGAGTAAGCCCAAGTTGCTGTTGGATGTGTTGTACACAGAGAAGCCATTCTTCAGGCGCTCTGCTCTCTCCACACCTCTATGACTTTTTTATACACCAATAGTAAACTCATAGTAAGAGAAACTAAAATAAATAAATAAATAAATAATAAAATAAAATAAAAACAATCCCATTTACCATTGCACCAAAAAAAATTAAGATACCTAGGAATAAACTTAACTAAGGAGGTAAAATACCTGTACTCCGAAAACTACAGGACATTGAAAAAAGAGATAGAGGAAGACATAAACAAATGAAAGAACATACCATGTTCATGGATTGGTAGAATCGACATCATTAAAATGTCCATACTACCCAAAACAATTTATAGAATCAATGCAATCCCCATTAAAATACCAATGGCATATTTCACAGACCTAAAACAAACTCTCCAAAAATTCATCTGGAATAAAAAAAAAAAAAGACCCCAAATAGCTACAGCACTCCTAAGAAAGAAGAACAAAGTTGGAGGGATCACAATACCAGATATCAAGCTATATTACAAAGCCACAGTTCTCAAAACTGCCTGTTACTGGCACAAGAATAGACATATAGACCGATGGAACAGAACAGAGAACCCAGAAATAGACCCAAATCATTATGCTCAATAAATATTTGACAAAGGAGGCAAGAGCATAAAATGGAGTCATGACAGTCTCTTCAATAAATGGTGCCAGGAAATTTGTCAGATACATGCAAAAAAATGAATCTAGATCACCAACTTACACCATTCACAAAAACAAACTCAAAATGGCTAAAGAACTTAAATGTAAGACAGGAAACTATAAAAATACTAGAAGAATCCAAATACAACAAAATCTCAGACATATGCCGAAGCAATATCTTTACCTATACAGCTCCTAGGGCAATGGAAATTAAGGAGAAAATAAACAAATGGGACTACATCAAAATAAAAAACTTCTGCACAGGAAAAGAAACCATCAACAAAACAACAAGAAAGCCCACTGCATGGGAGAACATATTTGCCAATGTTATCTGTGATAAGGGTTTAATCTCCAAAATTTACAGGGAGTCAT
>NW_005871271.1:1360348-1364263 GCF_000147115.1 Myotis lucifugus | reverse complement strand
CCCCTGTCAGACTGGCTATCATCAACAAATCAACAAACAGCAAGTGCTGCGAGGATGCAGAGTAAAAGAAAACCTCTTGCACTACTGGTGGGAATGAAGACTGGTGCAGCCACTATGGAAAACAGTACGGCGTTTCCTCAAAAAATTAAAAATGGAACTTCCATTTGACCCAGTGATCCCACTTCTAGGAATATATCCCAAGAAAACAGAAATACCAATCAGAAAGGATATGTTCACCCCTATGCTCATAGCAGCACAATTTACAATAGCTAAGATTTAGAAACAATCTAAGTGCCCATAGCAGGTGAGTGGATTAAAAAAACAGTGGTACATCTACACAATGGAATACTACGCCACTATAAAAAAGAAGGAACTTTTACCATTTGTAAACAGCATGGATGGAACTGGAGAGCATTATGTAAGCAAAATAAGCCAGTCAAAGAAAGGTAAATATCACATGATCTCACTCATATGTGGCATATAATGATCAACATAAACTGATGAACAAAAATAGGTCCAGAGACAAGGGGTGGGGGGGGGGGCGGGTGTTAGAGATCAACCAAAGGACTTGTATGCATGCATATTAGCATAACCAATGGACACAGA
The DNA here is from genome assembly GCF_000147115.1 of Myotis lucifugus. Classification (NCBI taxonomy): domain Eukaryota; kingdom Metazoa; phylum Chordata; class Mammalia; order Chiroptera; family Vespertilionidae; genus Myotis; species Myotis lucifugus. The sequence continues at coordinate 1,363,657 of NW_005871271.1, read as the reverse complement.
CATTGGGGCAATGAGGGCTTGCCCTTGGGGGTGGGTGGCAGGGGGGGTGGTGAATCAGGGGAAAAGGAGACAGATGTAATACTTTAAACAATAAATAAATAAATATAAATAAACAAACAAATAAATAAATACTGGTATATGATGCATTCAAAATATATGATCCACTGTATAATGTTATATAGATATTTTATTTTGGGTTCTCTTCTTAAAAGAGAGTATTTGCTCCATGCATGTCTAACTTTGCTCCAGCAACTTTAAAAACATAATAAAAATGGATATTAAAATATTTGCTAGTCAAAGATTAAAAAGTACCCCTAACAGAATATTCAAGTCTATGTCTGTTATCAAAAAAATAAGAAATTGTTATCTATAAATTTTATGCACTTAAAAAAACAATAATAATAATACTCATTAAGAGTTTTTAAATTATGGAGGAAATAAGTAGGGAGAAAAAATATAAATGCTTCAACATTGCTTGTTAAGGAACAATTTACTAAAGTGCTCTAAGAAAACAAACAAGTTTTTAAAAATCAGCACTATTTTGAACAAAGTCATAAGAATAATAATTATCTTTATTTTGGTCTCATAATCAATTCTTATTTATCCTGATTATTTGCCAGTATTTCTATGAGTCCAGATATTTCTTAGAGTTCTATAATTTTTTCATTTTAAATATGTCTATTTTTGTTGATAATATTACAGATATTTCCCATTTTTCCCCTTCCTCCCCCCTCCTCCCAGACCTTACCCACTCAGGCCTTCACTACCCTATTGCCCATGTCCATGGGCTATGTATATAAGTATAAAATAATTTTAAAAGTTCTTTGATTTATCTCTTCTCATACCCTCAACCCCACATCAGGGTATGTCAGTCTGTTTCATGCCTCCCTGCTTCAGGTCTTATTTTGTTGGTCAATTCATTTTGTTCATTAGATTCCACAAATAAATGAGATCCTGTGATATTTGTCTTTCTCAGTTTGGCTTATTTCATTTAGCATAATATTTTCCAGGTCCATCCATGCTGCCCCAAAGGGTAAGAGATCCCTCTATTTTACAGCTGCATAATATTCCCACAGTTTTTTAATCCATTCATCTTCTGATGGACACTTGGGCTGTTTCTAAATCTTAGCTATTATAAATAATGCTGCTATGGGGAGAACCAAGCCGACACTGACTGCCTCCCACAATCACATCAAAATTACAACTAAAATACAGAACAACCATCATCCAGAACCACTGGAAAGCTGGTTGAATGAAAGTCCTATAACTAGAGAAGTAAAGAAGAAAGCACACTAAAACTGGTAGAAGGAGGTGCAGAATAGGCTGGTCCGGCACCCAGGTGTGCTGCTTTTTCAATCGGGAGGAAGATTGTCTCTTCAGAGGCCACTTGGAAGAGCAAGGGGTCCCAGCCCCACACCAGACCCCCAGCCCAGGGTTCCAGAGCTGGAAAGAGAAGTCCCTATGGGCAGTAAGAACTACAGGCTGTAAAAACCAGTGTAGATTAGGGCTCAGTGACACAGAGGCTGTTGGAGACCTAGCTGTTCCTCTTAAAAGACCTGCACCATGAACTGAACTTACCAAGTCCTGCTTCCTCTGAGCTCCAGCACCAGGGTGAGGCTCTGGGGGACACACATGTATGAGGAAGAAATGGATTGTCTGGCATTGGAGCAGGAACTTGGGGTGGCCTTCTTCCAGATGAAGGTGCCCACAGGAATCATTGTTCCTATGGTGGTACCTCCCCGGTTGCAGGATTGACTGGCAGCCATTTCTGTTTGCTCTGCCCTGGTGATTCCCTATGACCCTACCTCATCCAATTTACAACCCCACCCAAGCTGTGTGCAGTGGCTTTTGCATATAAATGGCCTGTCCTTGCTCAGGCTAAAACCTCTCAAACAAGCTGCAAGATCAGGGAGCCCCAAACCTATGAATAAAAGGCACAAGACCTGGCACCAGCACCAGCCTGCCTTGCTTCACAGCTGGGCCTTGTCTGAGCACTTCCAAACCCAATACAAAGAGGACGAATCTGTAGCTCCTGCTGGATGGCCTCAGGAAATGGCTGACTTTGTACCTCCCTGGAGACCCAAGAGCTAGTGTACTCTGTGGTCAGTGTCAGACAATACCAGATTACAACTCTTCACATCCATAAGTGACACACTTAAAGGGGAGACTCAGTGAGCACCAAAGCCCCAATGAAGCAAGTCCTGCTCCATAGGGGTGTCTCCTGCACAGCAGCTCTCCCACTGTAGTTGCAGCTAGTCCTCACAGCCAATTGGCCTGGAGGTAAATTCCTCCAAGTGACATCAATAGCAGTTAAGTCTCAACTACAACAAAACTGTCCTTACAGCCCACAAAGGGGTGCACTAGAGCTCCCAGCTCAGGTGACTGGGGAGGCTGAGCCACTGGGCCCTATAGATCACCTACAACACAAGGCCACTCTACCAACTCAAAAGACATAGTAGCTCTACCCAATACATAGAAACAAACACAGGGAAGCAGTCAAAATGTGGAAACAAAGAAACATGTCACAAATGAAAGAAATGAATGAAAGCAAAATACTGGATATAGAGTTCAAAACCACAGTTATAAGGTTACTCAAGAATCTTCTATATTGCCGAAACCAGTTTGGCTCAGTGGATAGAGCGTTGGCCTGTGGACTGAAAGGTCCCAGGTTCGATTCCGGTCAAGGGCATGTACCTGGGTTGTGGGCACATCCCCAGTAGGAGATGTGCAGGAGGCAGCTGATCGATGTTTCTCTCTCATCGATGTTTCTAACTCTCTATCTCTCTCCCTTCCTCTCTGTAAAAAATCAATAAAATATATTTTAAAAAAAAAGAATCTTCTATAAACCTCCATAAAAATGGAAAAGGATCAGTCAGAAATTAAGCATACACTGACTGAAATAAAGAATAATATACGTGGATTCAAGAGTAGAGGTTTCTGAGAATCAAATCAACTATTTGAAATACAAAGAAGTAAAAAACACCCATCCAGAAGAGCAAAAAGAAAAATAATCCCAAAATATGAAACTAGTGTAAGGAGCCTCTGGGACAACTTCAAGTGTACCAACATTGGTATTATGGGGGTGCCAGAAGAAGAGAGAGAGCAGGATATTAAAAACCTATTTGAAGAAATAATGACAGAAAACTTCCCTTACCTGGTGAAAAAAATAGACTTACAAGTCTTAGAAGCACAGAGAGTCCCAAACAAGAAGAATCCAAAGATGACCACACCAAGACACATCATAATTAAAATGCCAAGGGCTAAAGACAAAGAGAGAATCTCAAAAGCAGCAAGTGAAAAGCAGTTAGT
>NW_005871271.1:1356854-1359421 GCF_000147115.1 Myotis lucifugus | reverse complement strand
AGAGAGAGAGAGGAGAGAGAGCAGAGACGAGGTGGAGGAGGTGGAGAAGAAGAAGATGAAGAAGAAGAAGAAGAAGAAGAAGAAGAAGAAGAAGAAGAAGAAGAAGAAGAAGGAGAAGAAGAAGAAAAAGAAGAAGAAGAAGAAGGAAGATGAAGAATATATACAACAAAATGGCAACAAATACATGGCTATCAACAATCGAATCTAAAAATCAAAATAAACAAATAAGAAATCTAATGAATAGGATAAACTGGTGAATAAAATAGAATCAGAGGCATGAAAATGGAATAGACTCACGATTCTCAGAGGAAAGGGGGTTGGGGGGCGGGAAGAGATTAAACAAAGGTCTTATATGCATGTATGCAGTACCTATGCACACAGAAAATAGGGTGTCAAGAGCCTGGGGAGGGGTGGGAAACAGGTGGAGGGGGCAATGGGGGAAAAAAGAGGAACATCTGTAATAATCTCAACAATAAAGATTTTATAAAAAATAATGCTGCTATGCTATGAACATAGGGGTGCATATATTCTTTCTGAGTGGTGTTTTGGGGGTTTTAGGATATTTTCCAGAAGTGGGATTACTGGGTAAAATGGCAACTCCATTTTCAATTTTTTGAGGGAACTCCATACTGTTTCCCATAGTGGCTGCACCAGTCTGTATTCCCACCAGCAGTGAACTAGTGCTCCCTTTTCTCCACAGCTTTGCCAGCACTTGTTGATTTTTGATGATAGCCATTCTGAGAGGTGTGAAGATCTTTATCTATTTTAAAGATCTGAACTGAAATTTTATTCTCAGAAATTCATATTTCAGAGTAAGTCAATGTCCTTTCCATGCATCTTTCTGAAGATGTAATGTTTTTGCAAAGGCATCAGAGTAAAACAGTAACTGCCTTTAAATGACAACAAAATCTTGCACAAACCCTCTGCGATTTACACAATCTTTCTGCGCCTTCCTAGTCCCTCTTAGTTTGCTTCTTTTTAACTCATTCAGAAATAACTAACTTTAGAACAACCTACTTTCAATTATATATTATCAAAACTATATACTTTTTTCAATGTAATTAGAATTCTTAATTTTTAGAAACCTTAATTTTTAGTGACAACTAAAAGTAAGTAATTAGTGTTCTTTAAATTAGCAAATTTATGACCATATTTCATAACTTTCAGAAACAGATTATTTCATTAACACATATGCTCACATTTTTAAAAAGGCATAAAAGAAAAAAAGAGGATAAAGAAAATAAAAAGGCATAACAACAATGACGCTGATAAGTTTCAGGAGGCTGGAGATAAGGGAGGGGATATCAGGCTAGGGCTTGTTCCTGGGACTGAAGCAGCTCCTGGACCTCCACTGGCTTGATTTTAAAAACCCCATTTTCCCTTTTCACTTTAAGGTGGGGTCTTTGACGCTGCAGCTCCCACAGCCAGTATAGGGTTTGGGGGTGGAATTAATTTCTCCATTGTTCCTGGTACCACAACAGCTCCCGGGCTTCTAGGAGGAGGATTTAGAGTGTTTAAAAGACTTATTTACTCACATTTTTCTTTCTGAGTTTTGTTGTCTGGAGGTGTGAGACCTTTTTCCTATATTTGAACCATCAATTTAGATCTTACTGAGTAGAATTCTTATGATGTAACAACATGAGAGATCGTATCCTATTTACTAGACATTTGGCAAAACAACTCCAATCACAAAATAGCATAGTAGTTCACGCTCTTCCAACCCCAACACGTACATGCTAGCCAAGCTGTGTTACAATAAAAGGTCATCTTTTTCTTGGTCATTGACTCATAACCACAGGTGGACAATAATCCAGAATATAATCCCGGGCGTTGCCACTGGGTACTAAAGCCAAAGTCCACCATGCTTAAGAGTCAAGGGTTACACACAAAATAACAATTAGATAAAAGGAAGGGGCAAGTAACTATATAACATTAAGATTCCTATGCAAATTTCTCCCAAGTAATAACATCCCAAATCAAGAACACAATTATTAAGACATCCCACAAGATGTGGGCAACAAGAAAAGCAAATAATACCTCAAAATCCAAGTACCAAAACCAAAAGAGCACTCCAACTAAATCCCACAACAGGGAGCTGGGATTTCTTTAGTTACTAAGCTGTGCCTACCACCAGGCGGCACCTACTGATTCCTATGGAATTCCAATGGTTCAAAAAGTCCCAAGTGCTGGGGCAGGGACTCCTGGTCATGCACACCAGACCAGGAGAGAGAGAGAGAGAGAGAGAGAGAGAGAGAGAGAGAGAGAGAGAAGGACAGTCCCCGAGAAAAATCACTTAGCAGCTGCTAGGGTCTCCCAAGTTCTCTTGCAGGGTAGGTCAGCCACGGGCAGCCTGGAGAACCCCCTCCAAAGTCCAGGGACTTACCGGGAAGGGGCAGGGTGGGGTTCTCCTGCTTGCTCCTGGCTGGCTTGCCAAAACTGTAACCAGAACCCAAGTTCAGTGTATGTCACACGAATGTCAACTCATGAAACAAATGCTGGTGAAAAATAATAGTGGTTAGTTCAAGTGCTGGACACCTTTCGAGAAGGGTCGCAAAGCCCATCTCCCT
>NW_005871271.1:1221916-1356592 GCF_000147115.1 Myotis lucifugus | reverse complement strand
TACATCATCTTGGTTGTACCGTTGAAGGTCAGCAAATCTCCCAGAACTGGGATGACTGAAGGTCGGAGTCTGCATCTTCTGAAGTTAGTTGCTAGGATTCTTATACAAACACTAGCAGCCCAGTGCACGAAATTCGTGCACTCGGCGAGGGGGGGGGGGTGTCCCTCAGCCCGGCCTGTGTCCTCTCACAGTCCGGGAGCCCTTGGGGGATGCCCAACTGCTGCAGAGGCAGGAGAAGATACCACCACCGCCACTGTGCTCACCAGCTGTGAGCCTGGTTCAGGGCTTCTGGCTGAGCTGCACTCCCCCTGCGGGAGCACACTGACCACCAGGGGCAGCTCCTGCGTTGAGCGTCTGCCCCCTGGTGGTCAGTGCATGTCATAGCGACCAGTCATTCTGCCATTCGGTCGATTTGAATATTAGCCTTTTATTATATAGAATGTTGTTTATCTACAAGCTACATATTAGAGTCAGCATTTACAGAAATAATATCAAACAGAATGGTGGGGTGGGTTACAATTACCCACTGTTACAGAATTGAGGTGATCTTGAGTTTTTCTTTTGGCCACCAGTGCTGAGGTTTTCTGCAATATAAACAATAACTGATTAGCTGAACCTGGCAAGTAAAACCTACCAAAGGGAGAGAAATTTAAAATCCATCAAATGACTCTACACATAAAGCTTATGTCTGTGAATTTTCTATTCTGGTCCCTGGAGCGTGCATTTCATCATAGTACAATATTTTTTCCTTTTAGATGATTTTGTTTGCAATTCTCTTTTATGACTTTCCTTCACAACTTTAGTAGCAACTTTTAAGTTCCAGTGCTGCCCAGCAGCCCCCAACTTTTAAGTTCCAGTGCTGCCCAGCAGCCCCCGGGTTGGCCGACGTTCAAGCACAGCCATAAGTTATTTTAGCTGAAGGAAAATTCCCACTAGTCACAACCAGACTCTGACTTGATCTCTTTTTAGAATGAACCTCTTAAACATAGCTCTGCTTTAAACAAAAATAAGGATAAATAAAGCCATTCTTCCTCTGAAGGAAAGGTAACTGCGGAAAACTACGCTCTTCCAAAGCCCTGGCATTTGGGAATAAATCTTCTTGAGAGGCAAACGCCAGGGACACCTGAGCTCTTGCTCGGGATCTTGAATGATTTACAGATTCGAATTAGGGCCAGTTCACTGAGAACCCTGGAAAACCACACATGTCTGATGTGCTGGAAGGATGGGCTGTTAGGTAGCTAATGACCAAAGTGACTACAGCAAACTTCCGGGGGGAAACACACATCTTGTAAATTTGGAGTCTGACAAGTGGGTCAACCAATTTCCCAAATGCTCATGTTTAAGTCCATTGCCAAAGAGTGAGAATAGTTTGCAGGGGCCCTTTTATCATCATTAAATTTCAGTAAGGTGCTAGAGTTTAGGGCAGCACCACTTTGGTCTTTGGGGAAAAGGCTCACTTAACATGGGAAGCAAGCATTCTGCCCACCCATGTACGTGCCAGGTGCTTTAGTACATTCAGGCTGCCAAAGAAAAAGACGAGGCAGCTTATTAAAAAAACAGAAATTTATTTCTCACATTTCTGGAGGCTATAATTCCGAGATCAGACAGGGTGTCCCTATGGTTGGATTCTGGTGGGTACCCTCCTCTGGTTTGCGGACTGCTGCCTTCTTGTTGTGTCCTCACATGGCCACATGGAGATGAGGTGAGAGAGTTTCTGGGGTCCTTTTAACAAGGGCACTAATCCCTTTCATGAGATCTCTACCCTCATGAACTAATTATCTCCCCAAAGTCCCACCTCCTAACAACATCACATTAAGGGTTAGGATTTTAACATACGGATTTTCAGGCCATTCCCCTGGGACATGAAAGCAGAGGCTCCTATGGACACTGCACTGCAGACACCTCCATGGGCCAGGGCAGAGCAGTTCCCGCCCCTGTTTTAAACCATTCAACAAACGGAAGCAAATAGATACTGTGCCAGCACTGGAGGTACAACTGTGAGCTAAAGAGATAGTTTTTTCCTTCATAGAACCTATGATCTAGTGAGGAGAGATGTAGCAAAGAACTTGTAACCTGATAAGAATACAATTAAATTGATAAGTGCCAGAAGCAAAACTAATAATGTGTAGTTAGAGAATAATGGGAATAGGAGTAAGATGGGGAAGCTTTTATGAGATACCCTGCCTCACAGAAGAATATAGCCATGTGACAAGACAAAGAATGAAATGGAGTATTTATGACACACTTTTTCAAAAAATATGTGGTTGTAACCCTGCTCAGCCAGATCTAGAAAGCAAGAGACTATATGGCTTGTCTGGGGTCATTGACTTAGTAAAGTTCAATCTTAGCAAAATCCACCTGTGCACACAGAATAAAGTTAGACCTTTGTAACAATGGAGAATTGAAACCCACCCTATCATTCTTTTAACATTGTTTCTGTAAATGTTGACACTAATATGTAGCTTATATATAAACAGCATCTACACTAATAAAAAAGAAAATGCAAATTGGTGTCACTCCACTATGCCCACCAGCCAATCAGAGCGACTATGCAAATTAACCCAATAAAGATGGCGGTTAATTTGCATACACAGGCACGGAGCAAAGACTGAAGGCTCCGGTTGGAGTGAAGAGTGAAGAGTGAAGACTGAAGACTGAAGAGGCTTGGCTTCTCCGCTGCAGCCGGACCAAAGGCCTGGGTCCTGGGTGCAAAGGCCTGCGTCCTGGGTGCCAGAGGAAAACCGGTGCCAGCAGCCAGGGGAAGGAAGGCCTATTGCACGAATCTTCGTGCAAAAGGCTAATATGCAAATTGACCAACAGCAAAACGACCGGTTGCTATGATGCACACTGACCACCAGGGGGCAGACACTCAACGCAGGAGCTGCCCCCTGGTGGTCAGTGCACCCCACAGGGGGAGCGCCACTCAGCCAGAAGCCGGGCTCATGGCTGGCAAGCGCAGCAGCTGTGGTGGGAGCCTCTCTCGCCTCCAAGGTAACACTAAGGACCCCTCGGGGGATGTCTGACTGTCGCCTTAGGGAGCAGGCCTCAGCCAGCAGTCGGACATCCCCTGAGGGGTCCCAGACTGCGAGAGGGCACAGGCTGGATGCAGGCTGGGCTGAGGGATCCCCCCCTCCCAGTGTACGAATGTTGTGCACTGGGCCTCTAGTGTTCAAATAAGAATCCTAGGAACTAATTTCAGAAGATGCAGACTCTGACCTTCAGTCATCCCAGTTCTAGGAGATTTGCTGACCTTCAACCATAGAACTAGAATAACTTAGAACCAGGATGATGAAGACCAGAATGACACACACCAGACCATCACTTGACCAGTCAAGATCCTTATCGGAATGGACTGTGCTGGACTGCATATAGAGAACTTCTAAGTCCCATTCCCTTGATTTCTTTGTTCTGCTTTCCCTCTTTCTCCTTATAAAAACCTCTGCCTGCAGCAAGATATTGACATGGCTTTGTTACAAGAGTCCCCCATCTTCTCAGGTGTCTGGCACTTGAATAAACCACTTACCTTTTTCACCAGCATCTGTCTCATGAGTTTGGCTTTCATGGTGGCAGGCAAACCAAACTTGGGTTCTGGTTACACATTTAGTTCCCCTATAAAATGCCATCTACCTCATATGTGTTCAGTGTGTTTTTTCATCTGTGTGACTTACATAAAAGACCTCCTACCTACCTTGACATTACCTAATATCCATGTCCATGACCGATCACTTTAATTCTCTCTGTGAAGGAATGCTCATGCCTCTTTTCAGCATTAGCAGTCTTTGAGAGAACAATTTGAAGGTTGGAAGTGAATTTGTCTTCTACTAAGCTTGCTTAAAAAGTGACTAATTGGCCTGGCTGGCATGGCTCAGTGGTTGAGCATTGACCGATGAGCCAAGAGGTCATGGTTTGATTCCCAGTCAGAGCACATGCCCAGGTTACATGCTTGATCCAAAGAAGGGGGCATGCAGGAGGCAGCCTATCTATGATTCTCTCTCATCATTGATGTTTCTATCTCTCTCTCCCTCTCCTTTCCTCTCTGAAATAAGTAATTGTGCCAAGCCAGCTCAGCCAAGGGTTCCACAAGCCTGAGGGAGGGCGGTGAAGGATGAAGAAAAGACAGACAAAGAGAATAAGCTGGGTCTAGGTGGATCTTCCCGTGCCTGGCTGAGGCCACAGAGAGAGATCCCGACGGCAAGCTGAGCCTTTATTTTATAGCCAGAGGTAAACAAGGTAGTGGTCACCATAGTTACAATGTTCTTGTGAGTTTCACTTGTTGTGGCAGCACTTGCTACATTTCCCTCAGCCCTTTAGCTACCCAGATAAGATCTAGGGAGCATCATAAGGTCAAGCCTAATTATGCTAAGAGGGCTGTGCCCTCTAAGCTGGGACTTGTTTGTGGCTTTGCCAACAGGTCAGTCAGAGGCTTAACCCTATAGCCGCGCCCTACAAATAATATATATATATTATAATATAAATATATATATATATTTATATATATATATATTTATATATATATATTTTTATATATTTATATATATAAATATAAATATATATATTATTATATATATATATATTTACACTTCCTTTTCTAAGGTAGATACATTTTATTTTTTTTATTTGAAGAATTTGCCTCTATTTGTTTTTTTATAATGTTACATGCAATAAACATTAATATTTCAAGAAAAACCATTTTAAGTATAATAATGTTACATGCAATAAACATTAATATTTCAAGAAAAAAGATTTTAAATATAATAATATTACCAAAACTGTACTAACATAGTATATCACAAAAGTTGTAGGAAATATTAAAAATCCACAAATAACAGGATTACTTCTATTAGATTCTAAAATATGTTTTTCTCTGGATCTATTTTTGTTCAACAGTTTATGTTGTTCATTATATTCCACAAATGAGTGAGATCTTGTGATATTTATCTTTCTCTGACCAGCTTATTTCGCTTAGCATAATGCTCTCCAGTTCCATCCATGCTGTTACAAATGGTAAGAGTTCCTTCTTTTTTACAGCAGTGTAATCCACTCATCTGCTAATGGGCACTTAGGCTGTTTCTAAATCTTAGCTATTGTAAATTGTGCTGCTATGAACATAGGGGCGCATATATCCTTTCTGCTTGGTGTTTCTGATTTCTCGTAATATATTCCAGAAGTGGGATTACTGGGTCAAATGGAAGCTCCATTTTTAATTTTTTGAGGAAACTTCATACTGTTTTCCACAGTGGCTGCACCAGTCTGCATTCCCACCAGCAGTGAAAGAGGGTTCCTTTTTCTCCGCATCCTGGCCAGCACTTGTCATTTGTTGATTTGTTGATGATAGCCATTCTGACAGGTGTGAGATGGTACCTCATTGTCATTTTGATTTGCATCGCTCGGATGATTAGTTACTTTGAGCTTGTTTTTATGTCTCTCGGCCTTCTGTATGGTATGTCCTCTTTCAAAAAGTGTCTATTTATGTCCTTTGCCCATTTTTTTATTGGATTGTTTATCTTCCTTTTGTTGTGTTGCATGAGTTCCCTGTAAACTTTGGAGATTAAACCCTTGATAACATTGGCAAATATGTTCTCCCATGCAGTGGGCTTTCTTGTTTTGTTGATGGTTTCTTTTGCTGTGCAGAAGCTTTTTATTCTGATGTAGTCCCAATTGTTTATTTTCTGTTTAGTTTCCATTGCTTAGGAGCTATATCAGTAAAGATATTGCTACGACAGATGTCTGCAATTTTGCTGCCTATGGATTCCTCACACATACAGACATAAATAAATGATTGAATAAATACGTGAGGAGAGGAGACAAATTCCCATACAGAAGAATTTATTTTTGTATATGTGTATAGACACTGGCCACTTAAGAAAGTGGAGTCCAACTCCCTTCCCCTTAAATGTGGATTTTACCTAATGACCTTCCAAAGAGTATAGTATGGACAGGGGGCATAAATGTGAGGAAGATTGGTATCATTAGTGGTGAGTCAGGTTGAATATCCTTGATATGACAGGATGAGAATGGCACTTACTTCTGTGGTCTTCCTCCCAAAAACTATAGTCCAAATCAAATCAAGAGAAAAATATTAGACAAACCCAAATTGAGGAACATTCCATAAAATATTTAACCAGTATTTCTCAAAGTTTGAAATGTCACCTTTTAGAGGAACCTAAGGAGACATGATGAATAAATGTGATGTGGTATCCTAGAGGGGGTCCTTGGACAAAGGAATAGGTTAAAACTAAAGGCATGGAAATAAGGTCTGAGCTTTGCTTAATAATAGTGTATCCATATTGGCTCATTTGTTGTAACAAATGTATCATATTTATGTAAGACCTTAACAACAGGGGCACAGGATATATATAAATTACCTGTACTGTTTTTATGCAAGTTTTCTGTACATCTGAAACTATTTTAAATTAAGTCTCTTTAAAACAAATGCAAAGTTGTGCATTTGTTGAATCTTCCATATGACTTCTCTTTTGTATTGTTCCTCTGAATATTCCAAAGAGAATATTCATTAGCTTTATCTTGGGAGGAGAGTTTAGTTTGGTTGGGTTTCTTCTCACTGCGCAGGACCTATTTTTGCGTCAATGTTCTGCCACCTCTTGGCAGAAGCCCAGAAGATAAGCAAGGCTGAAGGGTGGGGAGGGCCAGCTCAGAATTGAGCATGTCTGTCTGATAGACAATTCCTGTAGGTATACTCTAGAGCCGCATGTGCAGTCCCTATGTCTGAAACAGCCCCACAGTTTTATCCTCTTCTTTAGTCACCAATTTCTTTCTCCCTTTATAGAGAATCTCTGAAAATCCCTGAAGACAGTATTTCTTTTAGATGTTTTGGATTAAATCCTCTATTGTCTTTTCCCTTTGAATATTCTTGTTCTCTCTTTTCCCACAGAGATCCTGCCAGCCTTTTCATTTTATTTTAAGATTATGTTACTGAACCAGATGATTCAGCTTCATCCTTTGCTTCTCGGGCTCAAAATAAAAGCTCAGGCTGTGGGATTTAACAAACACTCTACCTCTTCCATTCCAGACGCTGTCAGCTGCACTGCTCCAATGGCACTCAGAGTAGATCCACAACTCTGAACCCCATTCCTCCTGGATTTCAGTGCTGGCCTGCAACCAAGAACTTGCTCCAGCTGCACTGGCCTCTAATTTCCTTAACTCTTTCCTCTTCTTTACTCTGGTTTTGGGGTTAGAGATGGAGGAAAGGAGAGTCATTCATGCTTCACACAATTGTTTATCAACCATCTATTCTGTGCCAGCCACTGAGGTTACAGCAGGGAATAAGGCAGGCGAGGTCCCTGTCCACAGAGAAGCCACATTCTGACGGATGGGTAACAACTACAGAGCACTCATTACTGCTACAAGACGTATCTGCGTGTGCGATTTCATTTAGTCCTAATGATGGCGGCACTAGTGTGATCCTCATTTACTGAGACGCAGGTGCTAACTGAGGTCATGCAGCTGTAAGTGATGGAGACACAATTGAAATCCAAGGACTCAGATTCCAGAACACTTGGATTCCTAACCAGTATAATATTGGCAAAATAGTTCTTTTGGGTAGATAAATACTACCCCATTTCTATCTTTCTCTTTCTGCTATGCTATAAAAAATTCGTATGCTGTTTGTTTGTTTGTTTGTTTGTTTTGGTTAATCCTCACCTGAGGAATTTTAAAAAGTTCTTGAAGGCGGGAGAGAGAGAGAGAGAGAGAGAGAGAGAGAGAGAGAGAGAGAGAGAGAGATGTGTCACACATCAATTGGTTGCTTCCTGCACACACCCTCACCAACAATTGAACCTGCAACCCAGGTACCTGCCCTTGACCAGAATCGAACCCAAGACCCTTTGGTGTGCAAGGAGGGGCCGATGCTCTATCCACTGAGCACACCGGCCAGGGCTTGTATGCTGTTTTTAAACAGTATCAGTAACATCTCTATTGCAATTCTAAACAGAAAGAGCAGTTCTTTTTTTAAGGAAAATAGTGCAGGTGGCATTCAATAGTCGCTATGTAGCATCTATCACCTCTTTCCCACTTCTACAGGGAGCCTCTCCTGCCCCTCCTCCCTCCCTTCCCCCATTGCAGAGTACCAGGTGGCTCAGGTGGGATGCGGCCACCACCAACTCCACAGGTCGGTACTAATCAGCATGAACCAAACAGCCTGTGCCATCTTTGTGGCCACATGATTGGTAGGGATGAGATCAGTGTCTGGCATTCTAATAGCCACAGTGATTGGTTCAGGTTTATATTGGTTCAGGTGAGAGGTGAGGCTCTCTGTCCTCCCAGTGAGGAGAGAGGACGTACATAACCCTAATTGCTGCTGCAGCCAGCAGGTAGGAGAAGCTGAGAGCAGCACAGGTAAATGGAACCGAAAGCCTGGCCAGGCGACTTGGCTCATTGGAGTGTTGTCCCCTACACTAAGGGGTGCGGGTATGGTGGTATGATTCCCAGACAGGGCACATACCCAGGTTGGGGATTCCATCCAGTGGGGGGACACATGTGGGAGACAGCTGATTGATGTTTCTCTCTCTCCTTTCTCTATCTAAAAATCAGTAAACACAACCTTTTGTGAGGGTTTAAAATAAAATAAAATGGGCTGGAGTTCTTAGTGAGCCACCCTGCCATCTGTTTTGCCACTTGACTTTTCAGGGATGTGAGCCAGAAATAGGCTTTATTGTTTACATCATTTTGAGTTGGAGTTTCTTTTCATTTCATCCCACATCATGCTATTTGATACAAATAACTTCTTATATTTAGGTAGATGAACCCTAAATGTTTAAGTATGTTAAAAAAATTCCATAAGAAACTGAAAAAAAGTAAATTATCCAGAGGGCTTCAAACATCCAGAGAACATTTGCAAATAAATTTGGATTTCTGACTTACATGACAGAAAGGTAAGATACAGTAAAATAAAATAAAATTCACCTAGCTCTGTTTCACACATGAAGATAATCAAGTTTGTGAGTTAACAGTTTGGGGCCAGATGTAACAGATGGTTAGTTAATTAGCCCATGAGAGGCTGGTTTGAGAATGTAGTGTCTTGGATTTTGTTACTAAAAACACTCCTGTTTTTGCCAAACAACACTGTTTTGGAGATTTGCCATCACAAACACAGAGAGCTTGCTGTGATGATTTGTGTTTTTGGTGGGAGCAAGAGACACCACTCGGTTATAACAATGTGAGAGGCAAGACATCAGCCTGCTTGTGTGTTCAATTACTCACACATCAGATTTAAAAGCACAGCTTCATTGTGTTAAATAATGAGTGAAGATAACAGTGATGTGATTAGGACTTCAAAATGCATGGGAGTGTGTAGTCTTCCAAGGACATTCCCTCCGTGTCCAATTTAATGTTCCGTGGAGATCTTGGCCTCTGAGGAATGGGCCAGAGATGATTACGAATTAGTGGAGATGCAGCACAGTAAAGCTCAACTTTTACCAAATTGGGAAGATCAGTCTGGAGGGGGAAGTTAGTTCTCTAATCAAGACATCCCAGTATGTTTTCAGCTTCCCTATTAGCTCTATTGGCCCAAGATGGCTCTGTAGAATTACACAGAAAATGACAGCTTTCCACTCTGCTCTTAGAACAAACTATTAAGAAAAGTCTGCCTGGCAATGGTGAAATCAGAAGTGGTTAGAAGTATTTACCTTAATGATACAGGTATCATTAAATACTGTATCTGAAAACTGGGACATGGACAGACATAAACCATATATTCTCATAGGAATAAAATACATCTGGATCACTGCTCTATTAAAACTAGTGAGGGAGAAACTCGTGTACATAGAGCATCAAGTATACTCATGCAGTATAACATCATATGCAAGCAGTGGCTGGGCTCTGAACAGATTGTGCCCCAGAAACCAGTTTTTATGGGTTGTATGGAACTTGGAACATATTTTTTTTTATAGGAACAAATGTAACTGTCAAAAGGCCAGCACATACTGCCTCATCATGGGAACAGTTACCGTAAAACCTGGCCCCGCTATTAATGTGCTTCTGGGGGAAGTGTTTCAGGCCACACGTGGGTTGCTGCCCTTCTCCCCAGCTACAGTAGGGGCGGGGTCCTCCTTGGCTGTCCCGTGGAGATGTGTATAGTGAGGAGAAGGCTGTTGATGGGTGGGAAGAGGCAAGGACTCAACTATGGAAGGGAATGGGAATGAGTGGCATGAGAGAGGAGGCGAGAGCATTATAGAGCCAGAGGATGAGAAAGTCCATGGCTCCTCACAGAGTAAGTCCTGCTTGTGACTCATATCTCTTTTAAAGCCTCTTCTCTTTGAGGACAATAGCAGATTTTGCTTAAGGTCACTTCGTAGACAAAGGAAATTATGGGGGCATTAATTCAATTCAGATAACTGGGAGGATTCCAGTGAATCTTGACACAGCCGGGCTCTTCTGACAGTGAGCTATGGAACTCTGACATTGCTGACTACCTCTTCTGAGTTTGGGTATGGGAATGTTCAGCACTTATGGCCAGCAGAAAGGAAGGTCAGAATTGAATAAATGTCAAACATTACCCTGATATGAATATCACTGTAACAAAGGCCTCATTATATTTTCTTTCTATTCAAGGCAAACAAAATTTGACTTCTTATTGAAATGTGGCAAAGTTAAAATTTTATTTTTTATTTGTAAATTTTAATCTAGTTCCATTTTATTTCAGGAAGTACATGTTCATTCTTCCATGAAAAACTTAAGTACACATCTTTTACATAGTTTTTCTATATGAACAAAACCCACCTACAATGAAATGAATCATATAAACTTTTTTCTTGGGAGAGGGGTCCGTACCTCATCAGCTCCTCAAAGCTGGTCAAGATTCACTGCTCTACAAGAATGAAAGTCCAGGTTGCCATCAGTGAAAGAGTATAATGTGTGAACGCTTTAAGACTGGGAACTCTACTTCCCATGTTCTTTGAATCTCACTAAGGACCCGATTTCTTAATCTCCATCTTTTTATATATGTCACCATCTATTCCACATCCTGGCAGGATAAGTACTCACTGGGGTCGAGTTACCTTTCTTCCCTTTTGTCTTCTACCTACCTCCACCTACTCAATGTCCTAGCTGTTTTCTTCAGGAATTATTGTCTTTGTCAATATTGTCTGCTACTCCTTGAATTCTTCCTGGTATTCCATTGTAATAATCTTTGCTCATTTTACCAGCTTTCTGTTTATCACAGGCTTCCTGAAATTCCTTCGTGCCCCAATCTCTCTTCTTGGCAAGAATGGGACCATGCACATGAACGTTGCCGAAGCATTGCCTGAGCACGTTCTGTGGATGTCAGGCAATATGTTAGGTGCTGAGGATAAGATGCGCAGTCTCTGCCTCAAGGAATTCAACAGCCTGGTAAAACCTTCCAGGACCTTCCATCCATCTGCTAGGAAGGGAAAGCTGTTGTGAATGAATAGTTTGGGTGCTACCCACCCTGGCATATTTACCTATCGAATGTGTCCCTGGGCATTGTATGGGTGGTAAGGACAGATGCCGTTCCCCAGTCTCATTTTACAGAGGGGCAAGCAGACGTGCAGAGATGATAGTTATTATATAATTAAATTAATTGAAAATTAATCACTAGCCAAAAAGAGTTCCATTCCTTTTTGACTGCTATGATTATGTATCAGTACTTTGAGGAAGATTGCTTTGGATTTTCTTTGATCAGCCAGTTAACACAAATTCAGTGAGCACAGGTAGATATATGCCAGATTCTGGGGACACACTCAGACAAAGACTCTTCTGGAGTTTACAAGCTACTGGAGAGAAAGTGGATAGGGATCTGTTAACACTGTCACTTGCCTCATTTCTCTTAGACCTGCTCTAATACCCTGCCCAACTCATGTAGGTCCTGTATATAGCTGCTTTGGTTCACTGAGTTGACCCAAACTTGAACCCCTAACTGCAGATCCTCCCGGGTGTGAGAAGGTTCCTTACAGTGGCTCACTCAGCAGCAGTAACAATGACTTCTCTGCTACTGTGGTTGATTTTACTGGCTATGTGTGAATTGCTTTTCAACACGGACAGTGGTAACCTTAACAACACTGAATGGAGTCACAATAGTATTCTTTGGCCAAATTCTTCTATAGAATAGATGTCTAGTTGTGTGCACTCCTGTGAAACTCATAAGATGGACATGATCCATAACATTACTAAGAGTTTTTCCAGAGATATTTTAATTTGATTTCTGGGAAACAAATGGAAAACAAAAGCCTGAAATACAGACTGCAAAGCATTTAAAAGTAAATATCCCAGCAGAATGGGGTATGAACTGCGTGAGATTCCACTCCTCCCCTCACTCTAAAGAGATTATAAATACTTTGCTCCAATGAATTGAGAACATGACACATGTCCTTTTATTCTCATTAAAGACCTTATGCCAACATGCACCGGACCCAAGGATGTTCTTCAAATGGAACTATTGGTCTTTCTCATTCTGTCCAACACTGATTTTCAGAGGGAATATATAACCTGGCCAGACAGGTACTCTTATTGGTTTGATGTTCATCCATACTTAGTTCTTTTGTCCACCTATCTACAACCTGGGGGAAGGACACCCTGTTGCTGACTACCTATACCTGCTATTCTCTGATGTGTGAGGAGCAGTGGTCTAGGCTGATTAGGGCGCCCACTCAGGACTGTGATTGTTAGTTTTATGTGTCTGTGTCAGCTTGGCTGGGTTGTAGTGCCCAAGTATTTATTCAAACATTATTTTGGGTATGTGTTAGGAAGTTTTCTTTTTCATCTTTAAAAAAATTATTTTTAATTATAGTTGACACATAAGATATTAATTTCAGGTGTACAACATAGTAATCAGACATTTATATAACTTACAAAGTGATTACAGTGATAAGTCTAGTACCCACCTGACACTATACATAGTTATTACAGTAATAGAGGCCCGGTGCGTGAAATTCATGCATGGGTAGGGTCCCTAGGCCTGGCCGGCGATCAAGGCTGATCTGAGCCTTCCAGCTGCTGGCCGGGGCCTTCCTTTCCCCAGCTGCCGGCTGCTGGCCAAGGCCTTCCTTTGTTCTGCGCCGCCCCCTGGTGGTCAGCGCACATTGAACTCCCGGTCGGTTGAACTCCCAAGAGGACAATTTGCATATTAGCCTTTTATTATATAGGATTATTGACTATATTCCCTATGCTGTACTTGACATCCCTGTGACTATTTTGTAACTGCCTCTTTGTACTTCTTAATCCCTTTACCTTTATCACCCAGCCCACCAATCCCCCTTCCATCTGGCAACTATCAGTTTGTTTTCTATACCTATAAGTTTGTTTCTGTTTTGTTTGTTCTTTTATTTTGTTTTCTAGATTCCCCATATAAGCAAAATCATATGGTATTTGTTTTCATCTGTATGACTTATTTCACTTAGCATAATATTTTGGATGAGATTAACATTTAAATGGGTAGACTTTGAGTAAAGCAGCTTGCTCCCCATAATGTGGGTGGGTTTCATCCAGTGGTTCTCAACCTGTGGGTCGTGACTCCTGAAAATACATCCTGCATATCAGATATTTACATTACGATTCATAACAGTAGCAAAATTACAGTTATAAAGTAGCAACGAAAATAATTTTATGGTTGGGGGTCACCACAACATGAGGAACTGTATTAAAGGGTCGCGGCATTAGGAAGGTTGAGAACCACTGAATCAGTTGAGGCCTGAACAGATGAAAAGACAAAGCAGCAGAGAATTCTTCCAGCAGACAGCCTTTGGACTCGTTCTGAAATGTTTACTCTTTCTTGGGTCTCCAGACTGCCTGACCACCCTGCAGATTTTAGTCTTGACAGTCTCCACAATTATGTGAGCCAATTCTTTAAAATAATCTTTCATTCTATTTTCTCTCTCTCTCTCTCTCTCTCTCTCTCTCTCTCTCTCTCACACACACACACACACACACACACACACACACACACGTACACATACACACAGCCTATTGGTTCTGTTCTCTAGAGAACTCTTGGTCAACAGATATGTGTGCTACCAAGATCCCCTCTACATAGCAATGATGGAAGGCTGAGCCCATGTACTTTGTGCTGTGGCAACACCCCAGGTGACCACTAGGTCCATTTAAAACATTAAATATGATCCAACAAGACTTTCAGTAGCCTTATATCTGCTATGACACCATGCTGCCAACTAGTGAACATGTCCGTGGACTGACTGACTGATTTAGTTAAAATTTGGACCTTTGGAACCCATTCTTTTCTTAATCAAATTGAGCATTTGATTAAGGAACTTTAAAATGAAATGTGACCTATGTATCAAAGAAGGAAGTCATGGCAACAATAAATTATCTACCAGCTATTCTTCTATCCAAACTCCCAAGGAGGATATTTTCAAGGGTGGGAATGGATGTGGCTGGCAAAGGAGATGATGTTACAAATTGCTTGTATCCTGGCTTGACTGCTACTGGGATATCATTTTTTGTCTTTGTTTTCCCTATGGGAATATCCTCCAGAAGAAGATGACTATCTCAACATGTTCCCTGTAGTGGTCCCACTTTTCAAAGGGCTCTCTCTGTTTTCTTATAGGGTCTATCACTCTTCGTTTCTTCCTCCCATCTCATTGTTATTAGAGCTGAGCCTTGTTTCCATTGGTTCTTGTTCTGATAGTGTGTACAACCCATTGGCCTATTTACTCAAGTCTAGTAAGAAGAGTAGTAACTTAAATTCTATTTGTGCCACTTTATTTAACTTAGTGAATGAAATACTTAGGAATAGAGATGTATCTGGCTACGTCAAACTGACCAGAAGAAGGTTATCTCTGATTGACTTTGTAGTTTTAAACATTTAAAACATTATCAATATCTAAGTTAAACAATATATACTATGACTTTTCACTTCTCTTCCAAGAAAAATATTCAAAATAATATTCTTTGGGAAATGCTTAAGCACACACTACAATTTATTCTTCTTTTCCCTTGTACCTCCAAGAGTGAAATAATCTCAAATAGATTTTGAAGTAATTGTCTATAAGCCCCATAGTGAAGGTACATTTATCTTTCGCTAATCACTAAATCAATAACTGTCATCCGGTTTGTCAAGAAGACCTTTGCCTACTCAGATAACCTAAACATGTAACATCTCTCCCGATTACCCAGCCCCATACAGCTCCACAGTTTAACTGAACTCATGATAGCAGAATTCATTCATCATTTTGAACCCCAAACTTGTAGAACATTGTCTCAGAACAGTAGTTTATCACGTAGACCATGCCTCAGAATCACTTGTGAAATTCTAAAAATGTATGTGTGTACATTCTGATTCAGTAGATCTAGAATGAGGCCCAATAATCTGTAGTCTTAAATTCACAGGTGATTCTGTTGTCAGAAGAAACAGCCAACTATCCTAGACCTTCCAAGTCTGGTTTCCACAGTTTACTGAATACAGACTATCAGCCACATGAATTATATCAACTGATACTCAAATGAGAACTCCAGAATAGCACCTCTTACAAAAAAAACAACAACAACACATGCTCTATGTACTCACAAGAGAATTCGGTTCTAATGACTCACCATAGCTCACTGGCCAGAACACTCCCTATAATATCAATCATTGTTCTGTTCCTGCTGGTCCCCTGCCTTCCCTGGCACCACTGTTACCACAACAGGTCAGGATTAAGGAAGCTATCAGCATATGCATATAAGGAGTTCAGTAACTAGTGCTAGGCCCTGGGGGAGGGAGCCAGGGGAGATTTGTGAATTTGGGCTCACTTCTAGACACTATATACATCCTGCCCAAGCCAGCTCCTAGAGCCACAACTTCTGACCCTCCAAGGAAACAGAAAATACTATCTTCGAGGTATTCACACACCATGCATTTTATTAATGCTCACTTAGCTCACCAAGACTCCAGCCTCCCTTCTCCATCTCAGACACCTAAGTGTATGTTGGAATAGGTTTTGGGTAACCAATGGTGTTAAAATTAGCCACTGGGAAATATCTGGGTCAGAGAGGTAGGTGAGGGAACCCTTCCCCTAGAAATGTTCTAGGGAACTTTAGGGTCTGCCCTGGGTAAACCCTTCTAGGTTAGCACCATACCTTCCTTCCTGGTGAGAAAGAGTCTAATCTGGTAGGAGATAGTGTCTAAGTTCAGTGAACCTTTTTATGAGTCATCCCACTAAAACCTAGGTTACAATTTTTAAAAATAAAAGATATTGCAACTATTTTCTTAGACTTGGGGAATGTTTCCAGACTCTGCCCACCCTCTGCTTCAAATCTTTTAACTTACCCCAGCTTCTTTGGCTTCTAGTCAATGGTCATGCTTGCACCTGTGTTTTCTCTCCACTTCTTTTCTTTTTCTCCAATCCTGGCCTCTTTAGATTAAATTTCTGATTGGATATTCTGCAGGGCTCTGATTTAAATTCCTCTCAAATATGCTACTTCTTGGATCTCTAGTGGTCAAGTGACCTTTATCCCACACCCTTCCTAGGTTGTTGGGATGGAAGGAACATCACAGCTCAGGTCTAAACTCCCATTTTGAGGTAGTTGAAAGGGCTAGCCCCAAAATATCCAGTAAGACTCAGTGAAAAAAAATCACTGCCACTTCCTGCATGTAGGGAAGGAACTGCAGAAGAATACCTAGTCCAAGTGGGCTTTCTCCCTCTGATCCCATAAGCAGTTACCAGCAGTACTGAGCTATTTCTTAATTGCTTCATTATTATTTAACCCTTGACTTCTTGTCTTGTTTCTTTTATCTTACTAGATTATTAGTTCTTTGAGGACAAGAATAATGTGCTTATCTACTTTGTATCCCCATACTATCTGATATGATCTTTTACTTAAAATAGGGTGCCAAATAAACATTAAATCATTTAGGAACCCTCATGCACTGCTGGTGGAAATGCAGACTGGTGCAGTCACTGTGGAAAACAGTAGGGAGTTTTCTCAAAAAATTAGAAATGGAACTCCCATTTGACCCAGTAATCTCACTTCTAGGAATATATCACAGGAAATCAGAAACACTAATCAGAGGGGATGGATATATGCACCCCTATTTTCATAGCAGCACAATTCACCATAGCTAAGATTTGGAAACGGCCTAAGTGTCCATCAGCAGATGAGAGGATTAGAAAACTGTGGTACATCTAAATAATGGAATACTATGGTGCTGTAAAAACGAAGGAATTCTTACCATTTGCAACAGCATTGATGGACCTGGAGAGCATTATGTTAAGTGAAATAAGCCAGTCAGAAAAAGATAAATATCACATGATGTCACTCATTTGTAGAATATAATGAATAACATAAACTGAGGAACATACATAGAGCCAGAGGAAAAAAAATATTTTAGAATATAATAGAAGTAATCCTCTTATTTTCAGATTTTTAATATTTCCTACAACTTTTGTGATATTATACTATGTTAGTACAGTTTTTGGTAATATTATTATATTTAAAATATTTTTTCTTAAAATATTAATGTTTATTGCATGTAATCTAATCTAATAAAAGAGAAACATGCAAATTGACTGCATCTCCGCTACGCCCCCAAGCCACGCCCACCAGCCAATCAGAGTGACTATATGCAAATTAACCCAACCAAGATGGCGGCCAGCAGCCACAGAGCTGGAGCAAGCAGAAGGCTTGGTTGCCCTGGTGATGGAGGAAGCCAAGCTTCCCCGCTGCCCTGGCCAGCTGTGGCCTCAGCTCAAGGCAACAAAGTTTCAATTATAGAAGACAAATAAGTCCCAGATACCTGCTTCCAGCCAGCCTCCACTGGGAGCTTGGGTGGCTGGGGGCTGTGGCCAGCCTGCAAAAAGCCATCAGCCCCTCACCCAGGATGGCCACACCGTCATGGGGTGAGGATCCCCACTGGGGGGCTTGGCCAGCCTGCAAACAGCCATCAGCCCCTCACCCAGGCTGGCCAGGAACCCCAGTGGGGACCCCCGCCCTGAAGGGGGCTGTGGCCAACCTGCAAACAGCCATCAACCCCTCACCCAGTCTGGCCAGGCACTCCAGCGGGGACCCTCACCCTGAAGGGGGTGTGGCCAGTCTGAAAACGTCCCTCAGCCCCTCATCCAGGCTGGCCAGGCACCCCAGCGGGCACCCCACCCTGATCCAGGACACCCTTCAGAGCAACCAGCCGGCCCGCACCCATGCACCAGGCCTCTATCCTATATAGTAAAAGGGTAATATGCAATCTGACCCTAACAGCAGAATGACTGGGAATGACTCGTCACTATGACACACACTGACCACCAGGGGGCAGATGCTCAATGCAGGAGCTGCCCCCTGGTGGTCAGTGTGCTCCCATGGGGGGGAGCTCTGCTCAGCCACAAGCCAGGCTGACAGCTGCCAGTACAGCGGTGGTGGTGGGAGCCTCTCCCGCCTCCTCAGCAGCGCTAAGGATGTCTGACTGCAGCTTAAGCCTGCTCCCGCTGGCAAGTGGACATTCCCCCCGATGGCTGCCGGGCTGCCAGAGGGATGTCTGACTGCCAGCTTAGGCCCAATCCCCCGGGGAGCGGGCCTAAGCCAGCAGGTTGTCATCCCCCAAGGGGTCCCAGACTGCGAGAGGGCACAGGCTGGGCTGAGGGACCCCCCCGAGTACACAAATTTTTGTGCACCGGGCCTCTAGTCCTGTATAATAAAAGGCTAATATGCAAATTGACCGGCTGAACAACTGGTCACTATGACACGCACTGACCACCAGGGGGCAGACGCTCAATGCAGGAGCTGCCCCCTGGTGGTCAGTGCGCTCCCACAGGAAGAGCACCACTCAGACAGAAGCTGGGCTCACGGCTGGTGGGTGCAGAGGTGGTGGCGGGTCCCACCTCTATGGCAACGTAAGGATGTCTGACTGCGGGCCTAAGCCATCAGTCAGACAACACCCGAGGGGTCCCAGGCTGTGAGAGGGTGCAGGCTGGGCTGAGGGAACTCTTCCCCCCACCCCCCGACCCCAAGTGCAGGAATTTCGTGCACTGGGTCTCAAGTATTATTATATTTAAAATCATTTTTCTTAAAATATTAATGTTTATTGCATGTAAATGGCTAATTATTTTGTATCTACAATCTGGTAATATCTTTATTTTGTATACTGTAAAAAATTTAAAATAAATAAATATATAAATAAATAAATAAATAAAAACAATACATTTAAACACTAAGACATAGGTAGATATACATAACTAGTGCTATCTCAATATAGTACAAAGACAAAAATTAATAGGATGGGCTCAGAGGGATTTCTGTGATCTTAAATGAAATGTACTAGTTGAATAATCAGAGGCCTTTAGAAGAGTTAGCTGCCTTGGCCAACGTGTAGAGGTCTGGGCAGACTCAAAGGATGTCAGTGACTGAGTTGTCTGGTTTTGAGGCGGAGGCCATTCTCATCACTTTCTGTGAACCTGACTAGTGCTTCACCCTCACAAGAGGTCCGATAGAACCACCACCTCAGCTTTTGGCAGTGCCGGAGACCAATTCCACCATGACAGCAGGGCTGCATCTGGGAATGGCTGAAGGCATTTCCCCAAACCTGAATAGGATACATTAAATTGATTTCTTGGCTGCAAGACAGTTAAAGGGCATCTTAATCTACATGTTATTGCCTCCTACTGGCCAAACACTGGAACAGCCGTAGGCTAATTCCCCCATTCTGACAATGGACTGTAGGAAACCCTGACCCTTTGAAGTGTGTATCTCTGCCTCCCCTCGGGACAAGTTGTGTTAATAAAAAGCATGGGGTCCTGGGACGAGGAGACCTTAGACTTAAGACCTTAGACCTTAGACCTTAAGACCTTAAGCCTTAGAACTTAGCTCCTTTAGCTAAGCTCCTCTGACCCCCAAATGCCTTTCAAAATTATGCTTCATCTCTGGATTCTTATTTAATCTACGCATAGCCTTCTCCAGATTGCTGAACGCTTCTTGATGCTGGGACAAGAACCTCAACATGGCAGACTCAACCTCTGGGCTCTGGAGGCCCTGGGCTCTGGAGGCCCCAACCGCTCAACCTGACCAAGGTCAGGGCAAAATCCAAGACAGAGTCTTGGGGTAGGGACCACACCCACCATCTTTCCTGGAGGCTGAGGGATACTTCCCTCTCACAGGAGATCCACTAGCCCTGATTCCACCAGAGGCTCCTTCAGTGACTGAGCCTAACAGGCAGCTGAGTCTCAAGGTGCTTTGGGACTTTCACTGACCTGCTCCCATGCCTAGTCCTGGAAAAAGCCAGCCTTGATGTGCAGCTTGGTCCTTCCTGCACACACCCAAGCCCACAAGAGGCAGCACAAACTGTGGATAACTTGTAGTTCCAAACAGGTTGCCAGGCACAGACAGCGTCTGACATTGATCTGCACCAGAGTCCCTTCCAAGAGGCCCAGAATCAACATACCCAGTGGCCAGCTTCAGACCACATCAGAGCAGGATTCAATAAGGCTCACAAACAGCATATCCAAAGGAAAATCTCAGCAGGCACCAAACCCTCCTAAGGTGATTTTGGATTTGTGTGGTCAGCCCCTGCACAGCACCTTGCACACCATGGTTAGGGTTGAGCCTCACAGTCAGTCAGCTTGAGTACTGATCCCATGCATGAATGAGTCAATAACAATCAAGACTCAGTTATAACAGGAGGGCCCACATAACCCATAAAAGGGACATTCATAGAGCACCTGGCTCAGGAGATCAAGGAGACTTCACCACTGGATACCACAGGACATCTAATATACAAGGATACCTCATTAAGACTGGGAGTCATAGCAGATCTATCTAATATGTAGAAACAAACAAAAAAGGCAGCCAAAATGAAAGACAAAGAAACAAGCCTCAAATAAAAGAACAGGAGAATTCTTCAGAAAATGAGCTAAATGAAATGGAGGCAAGCAATTTATTAGATATAGAGTTCAAAATAATGGTTATAAGCATGCTCAGGGAACTACAACAGCATGAAAAAAAAGACATAAAACAAAAAATAGCCACTCGAAAATTAAGAATACAATATTTGATATCAAGAACACACTGGAGGGAATAAACAGCAGGTTAGATGAAGCAGAGGATTGAATCAGCAATTTGGAAGACAAGGTAGAAAAAATGCCCAGTCAGAGCAGCAAAAAAGAAAAAAACATTTTTTTTAATGAGGATAGTTTAAGGGACCTTTGGGACAACATGAAGTGTAACAATATCTGCATCATTGGGGCAACAGAAGAAGAAGAAAGACAGCAAAGAATTGAAAACCTATTCGAAGACATAATGACCAAAAACTTCCCTAACATGGTGAAAGGAAAAAGTCCAAGAAGCACAGAGAGTCCCAAACAATATGGACCCAAAAAAACTCACACCAAGACACATAATGATTAAAGTGGCAAAGGTTAATGACAAAGAGAATCTTAAAACAGCAAGAGAAAGACAATTGGTTACATACAAGGGAGCTCCCATAAGACTGTCAGCTGATTTCTCAACAGAAACATTTCAGGCCAGAAGGGATTGGCATAAACTGTGCAAAGTGATGAAAACTAAGATTACATTTCCCAGCAAGGCTATCATTTAAAATTGAAGGAGAAATAAAGAGCTTCCAAGACAATAAAAAGCTAAAGGTATTTGTTACCAACAAACTAGTATTATAAGAAATGTTAAAGGGCCTGCTTAAAGAGGAAGAAGAAAAATACAAACTAGAGGGACATAGTTAAAAGGATAAAATGGCTATAAATACATAGCTATCAATAATAACTTTAAATGTAAATGGGTTAAATGTTCTAATCAAAAGACAAGCTGAGTGGATAAGAAAACAAGAGCCATATATATGTTGACTACAAGAGACTCACCTCAGAAGGAAAGGTATATACAGAATAAAAGTAAAGGGATGGAAAAAATATGTCATGCAAATGGAAATTTTTATAAAAGCTAAGATAGCAATACATATATCTGACAAAATATACTCTAAAACCAAGGCTACAGTAAGAGATAAAGGACACTACATAATGATAAAGGAAGCAATACAACAAGAAGTTATAACCCTGTAGACATTTATGTACCCAATATAGGAGAACCTAAATATGTAAAGCAAATATGGATGGACATAAAGGGAGAGATTGACAGTAATACAGTCATAGTAGGGGATTTTAACACACCATTGACATCACTGAATAGGTCTTCCAGACAGAAAATCAACAAGAAATTGGTGGCCTTAAATGACACACTAGATCAGATAGATTTAATTGATATTTTCAGAGCATTTTACCCCAAAGCAGCAGAATATATATTCTTTTCAAGTGCACACAGAACATTTTATAGGATAGACCACACATTAGGACACCAAACAAGTCTCAATAAATTTAAGAAGATTGAAATCATATCAAGCATATTTTCTGACCATAATGGTATGAAACTGGAAATCAATCACAAGAAAAAAAACTGAAAAAATACACAAAGACATGGAGGCTAAATAGCATGTTACTAAGCAACGAATGTGTTAGCAATGAGATCAAGGAAGAAATCAAAAGATACCATGAAACAAATGAAAATGAGAACACAACAACCCAAAATCTATGGGACACAGGACAAGTTCTAAGAGGAAAATTCATTACATTACAGGCCAACCTCACAAAACAAGAAAAATCTTAAATAAACAATCTAACTTTACATATAAAGAAACTGGAAGAACAACAAACAAAGCACAAAGTGAGTAGAAGAAATAAATAATAAAGATCAGAGCAGAAATAATGAAATAGAGTCTTAAAAAACCAATACAAAAGATCAATGAAACCAAGAGCTGATTCTTTGAAAAGATAAACAAGATTGATGAAACTATAACCAGACTCATCGAGAAACAAAGAGAGGACCAAAATAATAAAATCAGAAATGAAAGAGAAGTAACAACAAAGGCCACAGAAATATAAAGGATTGTAAAAAAAATATTGTGAACAACTATATGCCAACAAATTGGACAATCTGGAAGAAATGGATAAATTCCTAGAAATATACAATCTTCCAAAACTGAATATACATATTAAAACTAGTGAAATAGAGGCAGTAATAAAAATTTTTTAAAAAAGAAAAAAAACAAAACAAAAACTTCCAACAAACAAGAGTCCTGGACCAAATGGCTTCACAGGGGAATTTTACCAAATATTAAAAGAAGAATTAATACCTATCCTTCTCAAAGTATTTAAAAAATTTCAAGAGGAGGGAAGACTCCCAAGCTCATTTTACAAGGCCATCATTATCCAAAACCAGATCTAGACACTACAAAGAAAGAAAATTAGAGGCCAATATCCCTGATGAACATAGATGCTAAAATGCTCAACAATATATTAGCAAACTAGGTCCAGCAATACATTAAAAAGATCATACACCATGATCAGGTGGGATTTATTCTGGGGAAGCAAGGTTGGTTCAATATCAGCAAATCAAGAAATGTGATACACCACATAAACAAAAGGAAGGATAGAAACCATATGTTCATATACATAGATCCAAACACCACTTAATAAATCCAGCTCCCATTTATGAATAAACTCTCAGCAAAGTTAGAATAGAGGGTACATACCTCAACATAGTAAAGGCCATATAACAAACCCACAGCCAACATCATACTCAATGGTCAAAACTACAAGCGATTTCCTTAAAATTGGGAACGAGACAGGATGTCTGCTTTCACCACTCTTATTCAACATAGTGCTGGAAGTCCTAGCCACAGCAATCAAACAGGAAGAAATAAAAGGCACACACGTTGGAAAGGAAGAAGTAAAATTGTCATTATTCACTGATGGCATGATACTGTATAGAGCAGTGATGGTGAACCTTTTGAGCTCGGCATGTCAGCATTTTGAAAAACCCTAACTTAACTCTGGTGCCGTGT
Source organism: Myotis lucifugus (assembly GCF_000147115.1). Classification (NCBI taxonomy): domain Eukaryota; kingdom Metazoa; phylum Chordata; class Mammalia; order Chiroptera; family Vespertilionidae; genus Myotis; species Myotis lucifugus. The sequence goes on along the minus strand of NW_005871271.1, from coordinate 1,332,795 downwards.
CACATATAGAAATTTTTTTATATTTGCAACCATAGTAAAACAAAGACTTATATTTTTAATATTTATTTTATATATTTAAATGCCATTTAACAAAGAAAAATCAACCAAAAAAATAAGTTCGCGTGTCACCTCTGACACGCGTGTCATAGGTTCGCCATCACTGGTATAGAGAAACCTAAAAATTTTACCAAAAAAAAAGAACTACTAGAACTGATAAATGAATTCAGTAAAGTAGCAGGCAGAACAGAAATAAATCCAGAAATCAGTTGCACTTTCTATACAGCAATAATGAACTATCATAAAGGGAAACTAAGAAAACAATCCCATTCTTAGTTGCTTAAAAACACACACACATAGGAATAAGTTTAGTCAAGGATGTAAAAGACCCATACTCAGAAAATTATAAGACACTGAAGAATGAAATTGAAGGTGCAAATAAATGAAAGCATGTACTGTGTTCATCAATAGGAATAATTAACATCATTAAACTGTCCATACTATCCAAAGCAATCTATAGATTCAACACAATTCCTATAAGATACCAATGGTGTATTTCACAGAACTAGAAAAAAATATTCCAAAAATTTATATGGAACCTCAAAAGGCCTCAACTAGCTAGAGCAATCAAGAAAAAGAAGAACAAAGTTGGGAGAATCATGCTATCTTATATAGGCCATAGTAATCAGAACAGCATGTTAGCAGCATAAAAATAGACAATGGAATAGACTAGAGAGCCCATAAATAAACCCAGATCTCTACAGTCAATTAATATTTGACAAAGGAGGCAAATACATATAATGGAATAAAGATAGTCTATTCAACAAATGGTGGTGGGAAAATTGGTTGGGTACATGCAAAACAATAATAAAACTAGACCACATTCTTACACTAAACACAAGAATAAACTCAAAATGGATTAAAGGCTTAAATGTTAAGACTTGAAACCATAAAAATCTTAAAAGAAAACATAAGCAGCAAAATCTTGGATGTTTCTCCTAGCAATATTTTTTTTCTGGTATATCTCCTTGGTCACGGGAAACAAACAAAAAATAAAATAAACAAAATGGGACTAAAAAGTTTTTGTGCAGCAAAGGAAACCATCCTATATAATAAAAGTCTAATATGCTAAGTGTCCAGTCATTCAGTCGTCCGTTCAACCAAACAAAGCGTAATATGCTAATGACATACTAAGGCCACTCAACCGCTCACTATGACGTGCACTGACCACCAGGAGGCAGATGCTCCAACTGGTAGGTTAGTTTGCTGCTGGGGTACAAGCCGATAGGGACTGAGCAAGATGGGCCAGACATGCCCTGGGGCCCTCCCACAGTCCCTCCCTGGCTGGCCAACCTCCCACATCTCTCCCTGGCCCCGATCGTGCACTGGTGGGGTCCCTTGGCCTGGCCTGCGCCCTCTTGCAATGCGGGACCCCTTGGGGGATGTTGGAGAGCCGGTTTCGGCCCAATCCTGCAGGCCGAGGGACCCCACTGGTGCACAAATTCATGCACCGGGACTCTAGTCAACAAAATAAAAAGACAACTCACTGAATGGGAGAACATATTCATCAATGATACATCTGATAAGGGCTTAATGTCATAAATTTGTAAGGAATTTATAAAACTCAACACCAAAAAACAAATAATCCAGTTAAGAAATGGGCCAAGGACCTGAATAGACAGTTCTCCAAAGAGGACATATAGATGGCCAAAAGACATATGAAAGGATGCTCAACATCACTAATCATCAGAGAAACGAAAATTAAAACCACAATGAGGTATCACCTCACACCTGTCAAAATGGCTATCATCAACAAATTGAAAACAACAAGTGTTGGCAAGTATGTAGAGGAAAGGGAACCCTTGTGCGCTGTTGGTGAGAAAACAGACTAGTGCAGTCACTGTGGAAAGCAATATGGAATTACCTCAAAAAATTAAAAATGGAACTGCCTTATGACCCAGCAAAACTACTTCTGGGGATATATATGATAAAACCTGAAACACTAATTCAGACGAATATATGCACCCTTATGTTCACTGCAGTGTTATTTACAACTAGTGGCCTGGTGCACAAAATTTGTGCACTCAGGGCCAGGGGGATGGAGAATTCCCCAGCCTGGCCTGTGCCTTGTCACAGTGTGGCAGCCCTGCAATCCATCGCCCCAAAGAGGTAGGCCCCGCCCACCCATCCAGGGCTCCTCGAGGGATTGCCCCAAAGAGGTAGGCCAGAGCTGGGGGTCCCACCTCTGCACTGCGCAGAGCCGCAGGACCCCCAGGCCTCACTGCATGGAGCCAAGGGACCCCCAGGCCTCACCACAAAAAGGCTTCCACCAGGCCCCACCTCTGGGCCAGGCTGCGCGGAAGCCTTCGGACCCCCAGCAGAGCCGAGGAAGCCTCCAGACCCCCAGTGGAGCCACGCAGAGGCCTCCGCTGGGCCCCAGGCCTCCTGGTTTTGGATTGTGACCACGTGACACAAGTCCCCAATGCTGCAAGTCCCCGCCCACATGCACCTGCTGCTCACGCAGCCTCCTACTACTGATCGATCGTTATGAATGAGGTGTCCCGACCATTTGCATATTACCCTTTTATTAGTATAGACTAGAGGCCCGGTGCACAAAAATTTGTGCCCTCGGGGGGGGGGGAGGTCCCTCAGTCCAGCCTGTGCCCTCTCACAGTCTGGGACCCCTCGGGGGATGACCATCTGCTAGCTGAGGCCTGCTTCCCAGGGGATTGGGCCTAAGCTGGCAATCAGACATCCCTCTGACAGCCTGGCAGCCATCGGGGGATGTCCACTTGCCAGCGGGGAGCAGGCCTAGCTGCAGTCGGACATCCTTAGCGCTGCTGAGGAGGCGGGAGAGGCTCCCACCACCACCGCGTACTGGCAACCATCAGCCTGGCTTGTGGCTGAGCAGAGCTCCTCCATGTGGGAGCTCACTGACCACCAGAGGGCAGCTCCTGCATTGAGCGTCTACCCACTGGTGGTCAGTGTGTGTCATAGTGACCAGTCATTCCCAGTCTTTCTGCTGTTAGGGTCAGATTGCATATTACCCTTTTACTATATAGGATAGAGGCCTGGTGCACAGGTGGGGGCCAGCTGGTTTGCCCTGAATGGTGTCCCCGATCAGGGTGGGGGTCCCGCTTGGGTGCCTGGCCAGCCTGGGTGAGGGGCTGATGGCTGTTTTCAGTCTGCCCGCACCCCCTTCAGGGTGGGGGTCCCCACTGGGGTGCCTAGCCAGCCTGAATGAGGGGCTGATGGCTGTTTTCAGGCGGCCTGCATCCCCTTCAGGGTGGGGGTCCCCACGGGGGTGCCTGGCCAGCCTGGATGAGGGGCTGAGGGCTGTTTTCAGGTGGGCCAAGCCTGCAACTGAAGCTCCCAGTCTCTCCTTTTTTCTTTTTTTTTTTTATTCTGGGATTTATTTACCTTCTGTAATTGAAACTTTGTTGCGGCTCCAGCTCCGAGGCCGGCTGGCTAAAAGCAGGTTTCTGGGGTTTGTTTAGCTTCTATAATTGCAACATTGTTGCTTAGAGTGCAGCTCAGAGCTGGGCACAGGCAGGCGGGGAACCTTGGCTTCCTCCATCACTGGAGCAAGCAAGCCTCCTGTTCGCTTCAGCTGCCTAGCTGCCAGCCGCCATCTTGGTTGGCAGTTAATTTGCATATCACCCTGATTAGCCAATGGGAAGCGTAGCAGAGGTATGGTTAATTACCATGTTTGTCTATTATTAGATAGGAGGATAGCCAAGATTTGGAAGCACCCCAAGTGCCCATCAGTAGATGAGTGAATAAAAAAGCTGTGGTACATTAAACAATTTAATACTACTCAGCTGTAAAGAAAAAAAAAAGGAAATTTTACCTTTTGCAATAGCATGGATGGACCTGGAGATTATTATGCTAAGTGAAATAAGCCAGTCAGAGAAAGAAAAGTAACAAATGATTTCAATCATATGTGGAATCTAATGAGCAGAATAAACTAACGAAGTAGAGACAGACTCATGGATACAGAGAACAGACTGACCGCTATTAGAGGGGAGGAGGCTGGGACTTGGGTGAGAAGGGTGAAGGGGTTAAACAAAGAAAATAAAGACTCATGGACTCTGACAACAGTATGGTGATTGCCAGAGGGAAGGGGGTATGGGGGGAGGTAGAAGAAGGTAAATGGTGATGCAAGATTTGACTTGGGATTATAAACACACAATACAATATATAGATGATATATTGTAGAATTGTACACCTGAAACCTATATAATTTTATTAACCACTGTCACCCCAATAAATTCAATTAAAAAGCACACAATTTAATCAATTTAAAGCCAGTGATAGATTCTGTGGGTGAGGGGAGCATAACAAGAGCATGCTTAGGAAATATGATTTGGGTTTCTAAGTGTGAGATAAAACAGAAGGCAGGCGGGTTGGTGATGAGGAGATGATTATAGGAGAATGTGGAAGGGGGCTCAGTGTGAGTTAATGAGCTGCCTTTGTGACAGCCCTTTTCAGTGAGGTCAACTTCCCACACTCAGTGGCTCACGTGTTACTCCAGCTGGGTACCTGAGTTTGCCTGAGCCCAAGCACTTACCTTGGGGTACCAGTTTTGCAGGCTGACTGCTCCCATGCCTGCTTATTTTTCCTACAGACTTCCTGCCACCAGTGCCTAGACCTCTGCTTGCTGCCAGCGCATGTGTATCTTCAAGGACTCGTGTGACTTTCTCTGTGCGCAGTTCTGTGAAAGTAAAGCTGCATCTTCCCTAAGGGGATACTCCATAGACATCTCACATAGCTCCTCTAAAATTTAAAATAGTGGACACAAGGTAAGTTTTTCATAAATCCTTCAAAAAATCGACCTTTTTCACTTTGCATGTGGTGGGGACTGGGGGTTGGTGAGGCAGTGAGAAAGCAGGGACAAGTGGGAGATGCATTTTGGGCAAGATAGGAGGAGTATTTTCTGGTGCAGCTTGGCTTTTGTTTTTGTGTTTTTGAGAGCAGTAGAGCCCAAAGCACAACTTGCTTTTGATTACTGTAATTGTTGAAAAAGACCTTTTGTCTTGGGCAAAGCCAGAGGGGAGTTTATATAGCAGTAATGTTATCCCAGGTACTTGATTTGGGCTCCGTAATTAAGGCCAAGAGTGATAAGCACAAAATCTCAATAGAGAGAGCTGAGGCAATAAGTGTAACAGGCTGAAAATTGTGCTGGATTCAAAAGACAGGATTTCAGACGCATCTGCAATTATGGCCAAATTGACTCTAGTAATGTAAGTGAGCTGTTTAAATCAGAAGCATTGGGTTTCTGAAACGGGCTGAGGTGCAGGGTTATGTCTCTGTTTTCATGAGGTCCTGGCCCACAGCTGTGTGTGTGTGTGTGTGTGTGTGTGTGTGTGTGTATTTTGAGTTTAGCTCTAAGAAGCTGACTTAGGGAATCAGAGACTATCGTATGTGCTTCCCAGTTCCAAAAAATTGTGTTTTCTCTTAATAAGTCAGACATTCTAAATCTCATGTGGAAGTATTAAAAATACAGCAACTGGGAAGACTTTAGTCAAGCTATTAACAGCTTGCTGGTACTAAATAAGGAAATGGAGATGATCCCACTGGGACTCAAGAACCTCTGTGTGGATTGCTAAGCTGTTCCTGTCCCATTAAAGGCTGTGCCACAGTTTGGCCTTCCTGCCACAGTTGTCTGCCCTGCCTCTTGCAACTAGTCCCTGGGTACTAGAAGAATAAGGAAAATACCCCATTTTCGCCTCATTAAAGTTCTTGGACCTCCCCCCCCCTCAATATACTTCAAAGTATGTATTAAACTTAAGAACACTTCAAATGTTAAGGAAATTAAATGAATAGGAATACAATCACTGAATTTAAGTATAAATCACAAAATCTATCTTTATGCTATCAAGTTCATCACATAATTACATAAGCCTACCAACCAATGACAAAGTTTTAACACAAAAGTCATAGTCTTTGAAATGATTATATCACAAGTGTCATTGTATTAAATAGAACAGAAACAAGGACAATCTCCATTTCTTAATGAGCACTAAGAACATGGCGTACTAATATAACTGCATAACTTGCCTTTATTAAACCACTTATATTGTGTTTTCCATGTTTGCTGTCAAGGCATTAAAGTGCAGAAAGCATGCCCAGGGTACATTTGCTTCGTGCTGGTAAATTGATATCATGTTGTGTCTGGGGCCAGAAGATTTTCTCATATTGTGAGGTCTGCTAATACTTGACTCAGTCTATATTTTGGAAATTATTTTACAGCTATTAATAGTTCTAGAGGCTGTATTCAAGTTTTTTAAAATGTCAAATTGGAATAAATGTGTGCTTTTTCTGATCATGCTATCAACACACACACACTTATGGGAAAATATTAGATTATACAACTAAGCATAACAAAGAAAATAAAAGGAATCTAACACATTCCTTCTGAGAATTAAGTCCTATTAAAGCTTTGGTGCCCATTCTCCCAGATCCTCTGCTGTGTATGTATGTAGTAGGTGACCAGCCATCCCCATTTGCCATGGTTACCATGAAATACCTCATATTTATAACAGCCTAGTTTTAAGCTAATGACGACTTAATTTAGAATGCATACTAAAACTACATTTTTAAATCTCTCTCATTTTTATGTTTTAATGTCACAATTTACATATTTTTATCTCTTACTAATTTTGTAATTATAGTTATTTTTAATACTTTTGTCTTTTAGCCTTCATACTAGATTTATATGTGGTTTAGTCACCATAACAACATATTAGAGTATTCTGAATTTATATTCCTCTTTACTAGAACAATTTATACTTTTATATGTTTTCCTACTACTAATTAGCATCCTTTTGTTTCATCTTGAAGAGTTCTTGAAAATTTCTTCTAAGACCAGTTTAGTGGTGATGAACTTCTTTAGTTTTGCTTGTCTGGGAGACTCTTTAGCTCTCCTTAATTCTAAAGGATAAATTTTCTGAGTAGAGTATTTTTGGTTAAGCAGGTACGTTTTTCTTTGAGCACTTTGAATATCTACTGGCACTCCCTTTGGCTGCAATGTGCTAAAAAAAATCTGCTGATATTTTTATGGAGGTTCCCTTGTACAGAACAAGTTGCTTTTCTCTTTCTGCTTTAAAGATTCTCTTCTTGTCTTCAACTTTGACATTTAACTATAGTTTGTATCAGTGTTTGTCTCTTTGGATTCATCTTATATGGAACATTCTGGGCTTCTTGGATTTGGAGGTCTGTTGTTGTTCTTCCCAGATCAGGTAAGTTTTCAGCCATTGTTTCTTCAAATAAACTTACTATCTCCCCCTGCCTGCTTCTGTGACCTCCATAATGCAAATAATAGTCTGTTTGATGTTGTTCCATAGGTACCTTTATCTGCCCTTACTATTTTTTATTCCTTTTTTAAAATTCTCTTCTCTTTGAGTGAATCTCACTGTCCTGTCTTTGAGTTTATCTCCTTTTTTCATTTTATCTGTTCTGCTGTTGAACCCCTTTATTGAACTTAAGTTCTGTTACTATATTCTTCAGCTCTGTAATTTGTTCAGTACTTTCTTATGTTTTCTATTTCTTTGTTGAAATCCTCACTTTGTTCATGTATTATTCTCCTGAGCTCTATGAGAAATTATTTTGAATTTTTAATCAAGCAAATTTCATCTTCATTTTATTAAAGTCTGTTTCTTAACTTTTAACTCCTTTTTGTTGTTGTTTAGAACATATTCCTCTGTTTTTCGTTTTTCATTTTTCTTGACTCTGTGCATTAATTAAAAGAGCCAACTCTCCTAGTCTTGAGGGAGTGGTCTCCTGTAGGCGATTAAACATTACGATTCAGCACTGCCGATCTTGGTTGTCTCTCTAACCTTTGTGATTGTTCAAGCCACCTTCTTTGGTTTTAGTAGTTGAGGGTGTGCCAAAACCTTTCAGTGTCCCAAAGGAGAGGATGTCAGTCCCTGGATGCAGGTGATTAGAAGCTGCAGCTTTTAGAGTACGCAGAATACCTTTTCCAGGAAAGGACTGGGAAAAGGGTATTTCTGTCTGCTCCCTGTTCACTGAAACAATTAAGAACTGTTTCTTTGTTACAGTCCTGTGGGACTAGTGAAAGTAACCTCTGCTGACCACCAGAACCAGGTGATCAAGGGTATGTCCACTGGGTGGTGGCTGGAAAAGCTCTGTCATGAAGATATTGGTGATCTGGAGCAGGTAGGGCCAAGAGAGAGAGGGAAGGGAGAGAGAGAGAAAGGATGGCACCACCAGCCTCCCCAGCTACAGAAGATTGTGGTGGGCTTCTATATTTCTGTTTATTAAGAGTCTGACTCTCAGAATGAAGGTTTTTGTCACTGGGTTTTTGTTGTTGTTAATCCTCAGCCAAGGGTTTTTTTTCATTGAAGGAAGGAAGGGAGAGGGGAGATGAGAGAAAGAGAGAGAGAGAGAGAGAGAGAGAGAGAGAGAGAGAGAGAGAGAGAGAGAGAGAGAGATGAGAGAGACACATAGATTGGTTGCCTCCTGCATGCAGCTCCGACCTGGGCCAGGGATCAAACCTGCAAACCATGTAGGTGCACTTCACTCGAATTTGAACCTGCAACCTTTTGGTGCACTGGCCATGGCATCAGGCTGAAGGTTTTAAGATAAGCAAAGATTAGAAACAGACCTTTCAGCGATTAAGACTGACAGCTGGCAGGCAGGCAAAGGGGGGCAGAGGCAGAGCCCCGGGAACCTGGGGAAGTTTGCTGACCCATCCCTGGGCCCCATGCTGCTAACAAACTGGCCTTAGAATGCAGCTTGGTGCCTCCCACACACAACCAAGTCCTGTGGAGACGGACACAAACTGAATTTCTTCAAGCTTTGAATTGGTTGCTGAGCCAAATGAGGACTTTTTCTGACAGTGGCTAGCACCAAAGTACCTCCTGGAAAGCCCAGAATCAGCAGACAAATGTCAGCCTTAGTCATCAGAAGAGCAGGATTCAAAGGGAGCTCCTGAGGCATTAAACTGTACTGGGACCAACTCCACCTCACCATTTTTCATTATTTTCTTATTTTTTTAATTGCTTGGTTATTATTTTAGTCTCTCTTTTTTCTTTCGTATCTCTAATTTTCTCTTTCCTTTTATTTTTTCTTTTTTTCTCCTGCTTTCTCTTTTTTCTTCCTTTTCTTATTTTATGTCTTTCTGCTTTCTCCTCTTTTTTCCCTTTTCATTCTATTTTTCTTCCTCTTTTATACCATTTTGCTTCCCCTAGTCTTTATTCTTATTTTCTTTCTTTTACCTCTGCCCTTTCATATTCCTTTTTTTCTCCCACTTTTTTATCTTCCTATTTTTTCTCTTTTCTTCTATTATTTTGTTCTCTTTCTTCTTTCCTAGTTCTATCTATTCTATCTAGGAAGGCTGTCATTTTCTTTTGTGGTTGCTTTCATTGTTGCAGGGGTCCTATGTGTTTTTTTATTTTGTTTCTTGTTATGTTGTTTTGTTTTGTTCTATCAGCACCTGCACAACAACCAGCCTGAGAGGAGATCCAACCCATTAATGGGACAATAACAATCAAGACCCATTTACACGAGAGCCCAAATAACCACAAAAGGGCAGGAGATCAAAGAGACTGCACCACCGGGTCTCATAGTACACTTAAAACATAGGGCCACCCCCACAAAGACTGGGAGGCATAGCAGTTCTAACTAATACATAGAAACAAATACAAAGGGACAGAAAAATGGGGAGAAAAGGAAACCACTCCCAGATGAAAGAAAAAGAGAAAACTCCAAAAAAAAAAAAGATAAATGAAATGAAGGCAAGCAATTTATCAGATAGAGAGTTCAAACAAATAGTTCTAACAGTGGTCCAGGAACTTAGTGAGAATTACAAAGAACGTAGTTGGAAGTATAACAGCGTGAAACAAGAAATAGAACCAGAGATGAACTTGCACGTCGTCCTGCAGACCCGCCGACAGGGTCGAGGCAGGGTCCCTTCCCTCCCGGTACCCGGCCTGCAGGTGTGGTTCTGACGCCGAGATGCCTGCGCCAGGGTGAAGGGTTTGTTTCCTACCCGAGATGCCGATTGCGGATTCCCGTGTGAATGGCAGTGAGGAAGGTACAAACAGGCCAGGAAGTCTATGTCCACTTGGAATATAACCTTTCACCGCCCTTTAGCCAATCCCCACGCAGCCTGACTGAGAAAAGGGCATCAGAGGGGAATGGCTGAAGGTCAGGCGGCCCTCGCACAGCCCAAATGAGAACAGGTGTGGGTGCAAAGGTGACACGCAGACCTACTGAGAGTAGCAACAGGTGACAGATAACAGCCAGGGACACACTTACAGAGACTTGAGGAACCAGAGAAGCATCTTTGGGGCTATTCAGTGAGGCACTGCCTGGACGGTGCATTGCAGGGTTGACCCAGTCACAGCGATGACGGCATCTCCTGTCGAGGGTTCACCCTGAGCCCGGGTTCCCTGTGCCAAGCCCCTCGTGCGTTGGCTCGGATCATCGTCACAGCCACCCTGATGAGAGCCCTCCAACGACTTCCCAGAGACTCAGAAGTACAACCAAACTGTACCAGGGCCGCCAAGGCCCGGCACGATGGCGCCCATCCCTGCCTCACGTCCTGCTTCGTTCCCACTCAGCGCGCGGAGCTCACGGAGCGCACGTCCTTCCCGCTTTCCCCCAGCAGCCCCGCTGCCTGGCTGGTGCCCTCCCGCTGGGCGTGGATGCCTCCTCCTTGTCCTTCAGGACCCAGATTAAATCCCATCTCCCAGGGAGGGCTCCTTGACAACTCTGTCTAAAGACCCTCCTCCACACCACTCTGTTCTGTCCCCATCACAACACCTAATACCCCCTGAAAATTTTCATGCTAATTAATTTTTTATAAATCTCTCCACCAATAAGAATGTCATCTTCCTGAGAATTTGGACCAAAAATATTTGTTATTATTATGTTTCCAGCTCTTAAAACAGTGCTTGGCACCCATTAGGTATTCAATGAATGAATGAACTATGAATTTTGGGTCAGGAAGCTGAAGCACAGAGAGGTTAGGGTATCTGTCTCAGGACACACAGCTCCCAAAGGATTTATCCAGGCTTGAGGCCAAAGCCATTTTCTAACCTCCGTGCTTTAAGACACCAATTACAAAATGTCGTTACATTGGACCTGAGCTCAGGTAAAGATCATAATGAAATCTAAACTTTGGTGCCCAAGAGGGGAATTCTTGTTTTGCTTTAGTCTCCGAAGTTAGCTGAGTGGCGAAGAGCTGCTTTATGAGCTGCTGTGCATGAGGCACACTTCTCAGAAGTGCTGGGTTTCCCGACTCAGTCAGGACCAGGCAGCGCCGTGAAACTGTCCCTGGTCCTAATCGCTCCGTAAAGACAGATGCTTTCATTTCTCCGGCAGCTGGACTGAGGAGTGAAGCTTAACTAGACACACAGCTCCACACATTCTCTTGTGAGAAGTTTAAATGTGAGCATAGAAAGAGTAACTAATTCATCCGACCACCTTCTGTGCTCCCCCGCCCGTGTCTATTTTAAAATAGTGGCCCATATAGTTAGCAGAGAGCACATGGGCTGGGGCTTGCATTACCTCCACCATGTGCTGCGTTATGTGTAAGGACTAAAATGTGATTTCCGAGTTCTTCCAGCTCCTTCTCAGAAGCTCCTTTTACGTTACGTCACACCCTGCAAAGTTTAAATGAACGATGCTGGTTTTATTTGATAGATTAAAAGGAATCAGGTTGGTTTTAAAAAATTATGCTGCAAATAATAAAAATGATAATAGAAAATACATCCCATAACACGAAAAAAAAGAAATAGGAACCATAAATAAGAATCAGACAAAAATGAAGAATAACATATTTGATATCAAGAATACAATGGAAGGAATAAAAACTAGATTGAATGTGGCAGAAGATAGAATCAGTGATTTGAAAGACAAGGTAGAAAAAAGTGCCCAATTAGAATAGCAAAAGGGAAAGATAATGAAAAAGCAGAAGGATAGTTTAAGGAAACTTGGGGACAACATGAAACATAACAATATCCACATCATAGGAGTACCAGAAGGAGAAGAGGGGGTTCAAGGAATACAGAACTGTTTAAAGAAATAATGACAGAAAAATTCCCTAACATGGAGAAGGAAAAAGTCATATAAGTTCAGGAAGCACAGAGAATTCCAATCAAGATGAACCCAAAGGGACCCACTCCAAGACACATCATAATCAAAATAGCAAACATTAAAGACAAAGAAAGAATCTTAAAGGCAGCAAGAGAGAGACAGATAGTTACCTACAAGGGAGTAACTATTAGAATGTCAGCTGATTTCTCAACAGAAACACTTCAGGCCAGAAGGGAGTGGCATAAAGTATTCAAAGAAATGAAAAGCAATGACCTAAACCCAAGACTATTCTATCTAGGAAGGCTGTCATTTAAAAATTGAAGGTGAAATAAGGAGCTTCACAGTAAAGAAAAATAAAGACTAAAAGAATACGTTACCACCAAACTAACATTGCAAGAAATGTTAAAGGGAGTTCTGTAAGAAGAATAAATATACAGAGAGAGGAACATAGTTATAAAGAAAAAATGCAGTAAATAAGTTCCTGTCAATAATAATCTTAAATGTAAATGGTCTAAACACACCCAGCCAGTGTGGCTCAGTGGTTGAGCATCAACCTATGAGCCAGGAGGTCATGGTTCAATTCCTGGTCAGGGCACATGCCCAGGTTGTGGATTGATCCTCAGTGTGGGGTGTGTAGGAGGCAGCCAAGCAATGATTCTCTCTCATCATTGATGTTTCTATCTCTCTCTCCCTCTCTCTTCCTCTCTGAAATCAATAAAAATATTTTTTAAATTATTTTTCAAAAAGCAAACAAACAAACCTATTGTTTATGGCAACTGTATCCTACTTTTAAAAACCTTAGTTTTAGTATCTTTGCATTCCTGATGGATTTTTTAAAATTAGCATTCCTTTCTGAAATCAATAAAAATATATTTTAAAATAAAGACATAGGGTAGCTGATTAGATTAGAAAATATTACCTATATACATGCTGTCCACAAGAGACCCACCTCAGAACAAAAGATTCACACAGACTGAAAGTGAAGGAATGGGGAGAAAATATAACATGCAAATGGAAAAGGAAATAAAAGCTGGGGTAGCAATACTCATATCTAATAAAATGATGTCAAAACAAAGGCCATACCAAGAGACAAAGAAGGACACTACATAATAATAAAGGGATCATTTCAACAAGAGGATATAACTCTGGTAAACATATATGCACCCAAAATAGGAGCACCTAAATATATGAACATACTCTTTGAAGACTTTAAGGGAGAGATTGATAACAATACATTCATAGTAGGGGACTTTAATGCCCCTGGACAGATCTTCCAGACAAAAAATCAACAAGGAAACAGCAGCTTTAAACGATGTACTAGGTCAGTGGTCGGCAAACTCATTAGTCAACAGAGTCAAATATCAACAGTACAACGATTGAAATTTCTTTTGAGAGCCAAATATTTTAAACTTAAACTATATAGGTAGGTACACTGTTATTAACTTAATTAGGGTACTCCTAAGCTGGCCTTTGCTAAAAATGTCCTCAATCTAATTGAGGTACGTTCGCTGAGGTCGACCCCTTCCAACTCTCCCATCCACACTCGTCTTATATACTTGTTTCGTCTATCTCCTTTCGTTCATCCTCTCTATATGTCCAAACCATCTCAACATACCTTTCTCAATCCTCGACACTACATCTTCTTTCACTCCACAACGTTCCCTAAAATTAACTTAATAAACTTTACTTAAAGTTTTAAGTCTTAGTTAAACTATAGGTACATTGAATAAAACTTGATATCATACTTAATAACGATATTATTTATTGATAAAATTCCTTACAATTTACCTTACAATATCCATAAAATTAAATCATGACAATGACTGACAAACACTAATGTGAACAATGGCCTTGCATCTCCTTGGAAAGTTTGGGTGAGTCAGGTTTGTATGTTGTTGTTTTTAATTTTAGGCACGATTCCAGGTTCTCATCAATAAGACGACTTCTCAATTTACTCTTGATAATGTTCATGCTTGAAAATGATTGTTCGCATAAATATGTAGACCCGAATAAGGAAAGAACAGCAAACAACAGATTTTTCAGTTGATTATATGAGTCAGGAATACTATTCCAGGTGTTAAAAATCAACATATCTTCCTTCTCCTGGTCTTTCAAAGCAGACCACTTGTGCTGTGAACTAAGTTCACATTTGTTTTTCTCCAATATTTCTATATCAGCACAAAGATGTTCAAATTTCAAACTCCACAGTTCTTTGTTTTTTAAATCCAGCAATTGCATTTCAAAGCTGCCAATGTCAATATTAAAGGGAGAAAAATTTAATTCTGTTACAGTAGCATTGAGAGGTTTTTTACAAATGCTAACGTTGCTTTGCTGTTTCTGAATTCCTGAAACCTGTTGAGAAAAGCTTCCCTCATATTTAAGAGTGTTGTTTTGAAATAGCAAATGTCAATATCAGAATTATTTTCTTGGCGATGTTTCAACAGGCTTGGAAAGTGAATCAAAGTTTCTCTTTCAAAATCTTGAGCAAAAAGAGATAATTTGTTTTCGAATAAAATAACTTCTAACATTGAAAAAACTGTTTCCTTTCCCCTGTAGTTTACGATTAAGCTGATTTAGATGAGACGTAACGTCTACCATGAAATAAAATTTTTGGATCCACTGATCGTTCATTAGTTCTGGATAGTGAACACCCTTCTCAAGGAGAAATGCTTTAATTTCTGTTAATAAGGAAGTGAAACGTTTCAAAACGTTTCCTCTTGATAACCAATGTACCTTGTTATGCAGCAGAAGATCTGCATACTCACTCTCCATTTCAACTAAAAATTCTTTAAATTGGTGATGATTAAGAGCTTTAGCTATAATGGAGTTGATAATCTTAATCACCAATTCCATAACTTTGCAAATTTCTTCTGGAAATGTCTGTGCACAAAGCGCTTCTTGATGAATGATGCAATGGTAAGTAAATATCTCATGATTAATTTCTTCTTTCAAAATACTTTTCGACCCGTCTGTTGAAATTGAGACAATTTTATCAAGTGGAATATGATGTTTTTCAATGCACTCAATTACAGCATTTGCTATATCCTCTCCACGTGTTTGACCTTTGAGTGGCAATAATCCTTTCTTTGTTTCTTCTTTGTAGCCATGTCAAACAGGGCACCTAAAAAAATGTTTCATTTTATAATAATAAAGCCACCAACACAAAATAATTACAATTCTTAAATTGATGACAAAAATACCTGTAGGATTTGCAGCTGGTTGGAAAAATACAGGTAATTTTATGCTTCAAGTAGGTACTTTTGTCACCCGCGCGCGATTTTCGGACGCGACTAGCACTAACCACTGCACATGAGACTGTGGACTGACTGGCTCACTCAACTCGTGCATGAATCGCGCGCGCCTCCCCTGCGCTGCGTATCCCGAGGCCCACCTGCGCTGCGTCTCCCATCGCCTGACTGACCGACACCCCCCACTTCTTCTAACGCCACTTCTTCAAAATAGACTTGCCCGGCCGAAAACCAACTTTTGCGCATGGGCCAAGAAGTTTCAATCGCACTGAACGTGCGCGCCCGCATGTGGTATTTTGTGGAAGAGCCACACTCAAGGGGCCAAAGAGCCGCATGTGGCTCGTGAGCCACGGTTTGCCCACCACTGTCTTAGGAGGTCCATGGGTGAGTTCTTTAGTGTGCGAAGGGGCTCCCTCTGCACAGTTCTCTGGTGTGGGACATACTAGATACTGGTGGGCAGCCAGCCATCCCAGCTGGGCCTGGAGACAAGCTCAGCTACATCCCCTGGGGCTCCCAAGCTCCGCTGCCGTGCCATCCCTGCTCCCATTCTCTTCCTTCTTGTTCAGAATGGCATATTGATATATCCCCGTATCTGCTGTCTGAGGAGGTGCTTTGTTCTTGACTCAGAAAGTTCTCTTGATGCTGCTCCCATTCGGGTTCAGGGAGGGGAGACCACATACCCTCTCCCAACCCCAACATGAGGAGGGGATGCTCTCCCACAAAGATGAACCACCCAAGAGAGCCTCTCTGCTCCTCCGCTTTTCCCTCTCATTTTCTCACACAAAGGAAGAGGGTGGAGGTGGACAGTGGCTGATGAACCGGTGCAGCAGAGCTGAGCTAGAAGCACCAACAATAGACGGCGTTAGGTCCAGGCGGCCAGGAACTGCCTGCAGGAGGAAGGGTAATCTGCTTGGACCAATCCCTGAAGACCAAGGACTCCCTAATTAACAATCTAGCCTTGCCTTAGGCTCAGGGACAGGTAAGTTTTACTCAAAGACTTGTCTTTGGGTCCCTGCTCTTCCATTTACCAATGTCTGACCGTGGACCTTAATCTCTAGGTTTCCCTTTTCTCATCTGTGTAGTGGGGATATAACATGAATTCAACCTATCCTTCTGGACAGCCCCTCCTGCCTGCTATTTGAGTTTCACCATCTTGGATTCCACCCCTTTGGGAATGCCTGGTTCTGGCTCCTAATTTCTCACATCCTGGTTATGACACCTTTAAAAAAGAATTGAACCAGATTGTTTGCATTTGGCCTTCTCTTACCTCACTTTCTGCCAAAACTCAAGACACTTTCCACAGCTTCCTCCTAGATATCTAAGTACCAGGCCTGAACTCATCAGTACAGGAATCTACCCCAGTCCCACTGCTCCTGCTGAAAACTGAGGACACTCCTCTGCAGCCAACCAAAGCTGGCCCCTCACAGTTTGGCTCTATGTTAGGAGAGAGAATGCTTTCTTCCTAAAGTAGTCTTTTCTATCCCATTGCCTATCCCATTTGCCTAATTAGGTCATTTTGTAACCGACCCTGCTTCAAATTTCATCAGTCAAGATTCATTTGGGTCACCCAATATCCTCATTTTTAAATTTTTTTTTTGGGGGGGGAGTATGGGAACTCTAGTCCGTTGAATCTTAATAGGTTCTTTTATTCCATACTCATCTCTTATCATGTTTGGACTAGGTATTACATTTACTGAGGACAACTGGGGGAAACTTGTAACCCCAGCAGTTTAAAAGAAAAATCAGTTTATGAAACTTCCCTTACAGGTGAAGATTATAATGGATTACAAATGGATATTTTATTGAATAACAATTCAACACACCACTATTAAGTCCAAATTTAATCTATAAACTGTTATTAAAACTACATATGTGAATAAGATCTGTTGCTGCCTGTGAAAGCTCAAAATTTAATTGCAGTGATTAACATTGTAAGTGACATTACAAAAACCCACTTCGGGAACCTGCTAAAAACCATAGCCCATTCCATAAAATGTTGGATTGTTTGGGAGCTTGAATATCTTAAATGTAGTTATATTTTTCTGTCCATCCCCAGTAGGTTTGTGTACCAAATCCTTTAGGAAGGTAGTATTTTTGACTGGTCCATGTTGGCTAATGTGTCATTCAAGTCCACTAGTTCTTTGTTGATTTTCTGTCTGGAAGATCTATCCATTGATGTCAATGGAGTGTTAAATTCCCCTACTATTACTGTATTATTGCCGATCCCTTTATATCCATCAATATTTGCGTTATATATTTAGGTGCTGCTATACTGGGGTATAGATATTTGTGAGTTATATTCTGTTGTTGGATCCCTTTATCATAATAAGCTGACCTTCTTTTCTCTTGTTACAGCCTTTATTTAATTTTTAATGTTTTTTTTAATTGATTCCAGAGAGAGGAAAGGAGAAAGGGAGAAACATCAATGATGAGATTCATCAATCAGCTGCCTCCTGCACTCCCCCCACTGGGATCGAGCCCAAAACCTAGGCATGTGCCCCAACGGAATTGAATTATGACCTTCTAGTTCATCGGTTCTCAACCTGTGGGTCGCGACCCCTTTGGCGGTCGAACAACCCTTTCACAGGGGTTGCCTAAGACCATCCTGCATATCAGATATTTACATTACAATTCATAACAGTAGCAACATTACAGTTATGAAGTAGCAACGAAATAATTTTATGGTAGGGCCACAACATGAGGAACTGTATTTAAAGGGCCAGAAGGTTGAGAACCACTGCTCTAGTTCATGGGTCAAGGCTCAACCATGAAGCCACACCGGCAGGGCTACAGCCTTTGCTTTAAAGTGTATTTTGTTCAGCTAGTCTTCAGTTGTTTCTCAGTGATGGTTGTTTTATAATTTAGTTGTAATTTTGATGTGGTTGTGGGAGGAGGCCTGCAGAGTTTACCTACTCTGGCATCTTGACCAGTGTCCTGGAAATAATTTTCTATCCTTTTACTCTCAGTCTATGTATGTTTTCAAGGCTAAAGTCAGTCCCTTATGGCTACATGTTATTGAATATTGTCTTCTAATCCATTCAGCCATTCTATGTCTTTTGATTGGAGAATTTTATCCATTTACATTGAAAGTAATTATTGTTGGATAAGGACTTACTTTTGCCATTGTAAAAATTGTTTTCTAGTTGTTTTGTAGTTTGTTCTTTGTTTCTTATCCTCCTGTTACTTTTTGTGTTTTGATGTTTTTTTATATCAGTATGCTTTGACTTCTTTATCACATTCTTTGGTATAATTACTACAGGTTTTTTCTCTTGTGGTTATCATGAGGCTTATATAAAATATCTTAAAATATAACACCCTATTTTGAATTGATAACTTTGATAGCATTCCTAAACTTTAAAGTTTTACTTATCCTCCTCTTTATATTTTAGGTTTTTGATGTTACAGCTTGCATATTTCTTATATTGTGTGTCCAATAACAGATTATTATAGTTATGATTTTTACTGTTTGTATTTAAAACTAGTGTTGTAAGGTAATTATGCAGTATAATAACCATATTACAGAATCTAACTTTGATATATATTTATCATTACAGTATTTTTTTTTGCCACCTTCTTATGTTTTTGAAGACAATTAGCATCCTCTAACTTCCACTTAAAGAAAGAACTCCCTTTAGTATTCATTCCTTATATGGCAGGTCTATTGGTGATGCACTCCCTTAGTTTTTGCTTGTATGTGAGTCTTTTTTGACAGGTATAGAATTCTTACCATGTGTTATTTCAATATTTTCAATATGTTATTAATTTTATTAGGGGTTTTTTGGAGAACTATTGGCCTTGCTTACTTTTTTCCCTGTTATGTATCTGCTTTCTACTTCATTGACTTCTCCTTTTGTCTTTTTTTTCTCACAGTTTTTTTGTATATTCAGAATTGTGTAATCACCACCACTATCTACTCTAAAACATTTTTATCACCCCAAAAGGAAACTCAATACACATTAGCAGTTGTTCCCCAATCTTGTTTCTCCACTTCATCTCCACCCTAGGCAATGGTGACGGCTAATCCCGACTCTATGGTTTGCCATTTCTGGATAGTCAACATACATGAAATCATATAATTAGTTTTATTTTATGATAGGCTTCTTTAACTTAGTATGTTTTCAAGATTCATCCATATTGAAGTATGTATCAATAACTCATTCATTTTCCTTGTCAAATAACATTTTATTCTATGTATATACTATATTCATTTATCAATCCATCAGTTGATGGACATTGAAGTTGTTTCTATTTTTGGCTAGTATGAATAACACTACTATGAATATTCACATAAAAATTTTGTGTGAATATATGTTTTCATCTTTCATGTTGGGTATATACCAAGGATTGGAATTGCTGGATCATATGCTAACTCTCTATTGAACTTTTTTCAGAACTGCACAACTGCTTTTCTAGAAACTTCATTTTACAACCCCCCAACAAGGTGAGGGTCCAAATTTCTCAACATCTTTGTCAACAATTGTTATTGTCTTTCTTATTTTGAACATCTTATTGGGTGTAAAATGGTTTTGATTTGCATTTCACTAATGTTCAACATCTTTTCTTGTGTTTATTGGCCATCTGTATGTCATCTTGGGAGATACATCTCTTCAAATCATTTGCCCGCTTAAAAATATTTGTTTTTTTATGAGTTGAGTTCCTTATACATCCTAGATGCATATTCTTATGAGATACATACTTTTCAAATATTTTCTCCCATTTTATAGGTTGTCATCTTCCTTTCTTGATGATGTCCTTTGACACACTGAAGTTTTACTTTTGAAGTCTACTTTATCTTTGTTCTTGTCTGTGTTTTTGGAATTTCTAAGAAACCATTACCTAACCCATAGTCATGAAGATTTACTTCTGTGTTTCTTCTAGGAATTTTATAGTTTTAGCTCATATAATTGTATTTCTTGTCATTTTATGTTAATTTTTGCATATGGTGTGAAGTAGGATTCCAAATTCATTCTTTTGCTTGTGAATACCTTCCTTTTTGTCTTATTATTTACTTTTTTTAAATTTACTTTGGATTTCTTGAGGTGAAAGCTTAAGTTTCCAATTTCCAAACTTACTTCTTTTCTAATATATATACAGGGTGTCTCAAAAAATGTATACACACTTTGAATAATTATTCATTTCAATGTGTTAAATCTGAAAAGAAACATTAATTGAACTATAAGCTGTTAAAGATATATTTTGGGGAGGACACCCTGTATTTAAAGCCATACATTTCCCTCTAAGCATTGCTTTAGTTACATCCCATAATTTTCGCTATGTCCTATTTTCATTTATTGTGAAAAGTATGTTCTAACTTCCATTTCAATATTTCTTTGATTCTTGGATTATTCAGAAGTATCCTGCTTAATATATATCTTTTGGGATTTTCTAAACTGCTTTATGGTCCAGTATACAGTCAGTCTATCTTGGTAAGTGTCCCACACACATATCAAAATAAGACATATCCAAAGTTGTTTGGTGTAGATTGGATCAAGCTAAGGTTCCAGTCATGCCACTCATGTGAGTAAAGATACTTCCAGAGTCTCCAGTTGAACCTCCAGATTAGAAACTGACAAGCCATACTCACTGTGCTCTGTTCAAACTCCTGAGCCACATAACTTATAAAATGATTGTTTTATGCCATGAACTTTTGGGATGGTTTGTTATTGTAGCAACAGTAAGAAAATAATACTATTTTTTAGGTTCAATGTCTATAAGAAAATCTATGCTTTTCCGTAATCCTTATGGATTTAGGAACAGAGTTTGAGAATTAATTCTAGAACAATATATTTCATATAAATTCAAAAGTAGTTAAATTCACAAAAAAACTGGATATTTTACAGCTGTAAGTCTAGTAGCTAGTATCACACTCCTGAACATAATTTTACCAAAAGTTATACATAAAATCTTGTGCCACTATTTCCTATGATAAAATCTACTTATAATTTCCAATGTCTATAAAAATAAAATAAAATAATATCCAAACAGAGGAAACACATATTCAACTATACTGCTGAAGGAAGTTCAGTCTTGAAGTTGCTAAGGTACTAAACAATTGTCTACCTTGAAAGTAATGGAAAGAAAGTATCTCTGGCTATTCAATTTTCAAATTGCTAGGCAACAGACCTATCAGAATAAAGTAAATTCTCTCTCTAAAATAAACAAGATGAGGCTTCTGTATTTTTGTCCACTGGTCCAGACAGCTGCCACCCAGGTTCTGATGCTTCTAGCTGGGTGAGTTACAGAGCTCTTAGGTAACCGTAAGATTTGGTTTCCTTTTCAAGGTGGTATATGACTCCATTAGGCAATTGTTCTATGCTGCGCTCAGGGTTACTGGGCAGAAACATTTAAAAGAATTTACTTATCCTGAGACACTACTGTAAAAAAATTATGCAAAGGTACATTTAAAGAAAAGTGTTTATTTAGGCCATCCACTAGGATCATAATAAATAATGCAATATACTAATAACAGATGTTTTCATGCATTTATCATATTTATAAATTTACAAAAAAAACCTGGCTTACAGGGCTGTTGGGACAAGTTTAGAAGAGTGTATTTGGCAATACAGTAAGAGTTAACAGTGTTAAGACTATTAAACAGATTCTCTTTACTATCTTTTTAAAAAATACATTCTCTATATATCTGTGAATAAATGGTAATGTTCCTTTATAGTTTCTACTTCTTATAAACATGCCAGAGCTAAGCCAATTGTCAAAAGATCCAAGTTGATAATTTGTTATTTATTAGTATTTCTAATGGGAAACAGATTTTTAAAAAGAAATAAAAATTAACTCTGCATTTAAATATGGAGACTGATATATTGCAAGCCAGAATCATTTAAACAATATACCTGAATGAAATAAAACCCCAAAATAGAAGTTTATAAATAGTAACTTTGATACTCAATATACAAATGCTGTAGTATTAAATATTTGTAATTTGATAAATGACCAATTATCCAACTGCAAAAGTGGTGAACTTTGATTAAAGCTTAATTTGCTAGTAAATTTCACACACAGAGTTAAAATAGGGTAAATTTTAACATAAATAATTTAAACATATCTTAAACACTGAAAATGTGTTCTTATGTTATTTACAATTAGTCAGTGATACCAGTGTATAGCCAATTGCCAGTCTTACAACCCTCTTTCAACATCTGCTATTACAATCTTCCTTTTAAATACTTATGCAAATCAGTTTAGTGAAGGAGAGCGATCTGTGGTCCAGAGTAATTCGATGTATGGCCATTTGGTTTGAAGACAGCGTTTAATAGGAGTGTCATCTGTTTGTAGCATGGGATCTTCAAAACCCATAATAACTGCGGTCCCCTCCACATACATGACCTGTTGAACAAAATAAAGTCACTAAGGTAAATCAATATTCTCAGCAAATGTTTATGAGGGATACAAAATTTTTCATAGGCTAGCAAATAAGGCACCGCATATTATTTCATGTGAAACTTTACATCTAATTTTATTATGACAGAAATTATGAGCAAGACTATCTATTTACTGATTAATATGAAAATATGGAAACAAGATGGAGATACAGATTTAACTGCTAGATGACCAGTTGGTTTTTAGATTGTAAGTTTATGACAAGAAAAAGCACTTAAAAATCTGGAAGCACACTGTTTCTGATAAAAGAAAATTCATTTTTCAAATAACATATATCACTGGGAAGAAATTATTTATATAACAATTTATATAGTTCCTACTGTTTTAATATTGAGGCTCTTAGATGATCATGTTGCCTCACAAAATACAAAGCTACAATAAAAATATAGCTCTATATTCTACAGACTTAATTTTCTTTTTTCAATTTAAGCAATAAGTTTCCAGAGCTAAAAGCAATTTGGATGTCTGCCAATGAAATTTGCTATTTATTGTATTAAATATTTCTGAAATACTTCTCATGACTGTACTTTGTACTGCATGAAAAATTATGGAGAAAAAATTGAAAAGGATGTCAGGACAGAAACAAAATCAAAGAGAAAGGTTGACATATAAAACTAACCAGGTACTTTATATGTAGTGGTGATGATCATATCAAATATAAACTGGAAGGTGGGTATCAAAAAATCTTTTATTCTGATTAATTTATAATAACAATCTTTTAGAAGTATCTATGTGAGCCCTGACTTATTATAAGGGCTCACTGTGTATATTAAGCCATTCAGTCATTAATTTCTTTTTGTCCAAGGGAAATTGATTGTATAATTTAAAAGGAATAGATTTAGAGTGCCTTCTTTCAAAGTACATATACTGATTTTTACATATTCAATGGCTGATATGCATGATTGCAATTATGTTCTTCCAATATAAAAGTCATAAGCTATTTGACTGAGGAACCAAAAGAAATCACATCATTACCCTTAAATAGGAGTTTCCTTAGAAGACACATTAAATATAGGAATAGAGCATGTTATATTAGTAGGTCAGATAATTTGGTTTCATGAATCTACTCCTTTCTTAGGAAGCTCTAAAGACATACTTTAAAGTGAAATACATTTTTTTTTATTTTGGTTAATATATTAGTTTGTTTCTAGTTTTGATGAAATAAATTTACAATTAAAACTACAACTCATGCTTTTTAACCACCCCCGCCCCCAAGTAAAACTTTCTTTTCTAAAACATTGTCTACAAAGAATACAACTCAAGTTATTTTATTTAGCTGCATGAAAAATCATGCTAAAAAATTAAAAAGGATGTCAGGATAGAAAAAAAAAATCAAAGAGAAAGGTTGATATGTAAAACTAACCGGGTACTTTTTATGCAGTGGCAATGATCATATCAAATATAAACTGGCAGGTGAGCATGAGAAAAACTTTATTCTGATTCCAGCAGAGCTGCCTGGGCAAAGCACTGTGCCTACCTCTGTGGCCGAGAGCTTGTGCCAGCTGCTGGATCACACTCCCTCCCACTTGGCCAGCTTTCTCCCTTTGTTTCCTCAGATATTTTGAATAGTATCTTATTAGATAGTCCACCATATTTCTAGCGCCTAAGTAACTTCATAACATCATACCTCTGCAACTTAATGACATACATGCTTTGCTTTATATTCCTACACTATTGCCACGAGAATATTTCATCTTTGATTTCTGATCTTTTTGTTAGTATGTCAGATGCTTGTCATGAGCATGATATGAACTTACTATATACAGGTAGCGTGACCACGGACAGGATTGGGAATCAGGAACTCAGTTCCAATCCCTGCTCTGCCAGTGACTTCCTGTGTGACCCTGGGTGAGTCACTTAATCTCCCTGTCTCAGATGCCTCATCTGTAAAATATGGATAATATTTGACTGACCTACCTTGCAGGGATTGTGTGGGTGAGTAGTGATTCTAAAGTACCTCCTATTACAAGGCTATGTAAAATTTCAAAATCTAGATGAAGCACTCATTAATACATCAGGAAATAGCATCCAAGTCTTCTTATTATCAAATTTATATTATTTTACTATGTATATATCAATAAATTATTTTCTCGTGAAATGATCTTTAGACCTAATTTAATAACACATCTAATTTATATTTTGTTAGGAATATAAGTCTCAGTTTTTTATTTGCTCTAACTAAAATTATGTATTTAGTGTACATTACAATCTATTTTCTATAGCCATCCTCAATTTAGATAATTATGAAACCAGCATGATTGTTTTAAATGAAAAACGTGTTAGGCCTCACTCTACTCCTTCTAATATTAGTTATATATATCTATTGTGATTGCTACCTGAAAACCATGCAAACATAACAGATATATGATATATGTAGACAAAGCTAATATTTAATTCAAAAGGGTATATCAGTGAGACCAACTTTTGGATTAAACCAGGTGAGTACATGGGAAATAAGTCACCTTGGTGCCTTTTTCAATGATTCACTCAAAAAGAAAAGCAACAAAGCATAGTGGGTAAGAAGGCAGGCTCCGAGGCAGACTAAGTTTCATCCCCAGCTCTGCTATTTAACTGGCTGTTCGACCTTAGCAAGGTGCTTACCTCTCTGTGCTTCAGTTTCCTCTTCTGTAAAATGGGAATATACAGACCATACTTACTTCATAGGGTGGAAGGAAACTTCAGATAAAACAAAGTACTTAATACAATTCCAGATAAATGATCCATAAGTGTTAACTAAACTATTATGGTTATTAATTTAAATCATTTAAAAATATTTTTCTCATCAAAAATCTATTACCCCTTTCTTCACATGAATTGATCAGTAACTTTCACTGGACTAAACTATAATGTTGATTTAGTAATATCCACATAGTCAAGAATAACAACATGCACAGAGATGTAGTTATTTTGTCACAGTGAAACTATTACTCCAAAATTCCAATGAAAATCTCAGAGTACCATATATTGGTTAAATCAAAATATGACCTGTTCTAAAATATCTTGTAATAGTAGAGACTCTTGGAATAATCTCCTTAGGTAACAATTTTGTGAGAATCAAACATTGTCATACATTCATATATTTATTTTATCAACCCAGGTGAAGACAAATCACTATGTGAATGAATTATCATACCTTTTCATTATAATTTGACTGCTTCAGTCCATTGTAGTGGTAGACAGTAAAAGACTCTGGACCACTGGAGCCCTATTAGAAACAAAGTACTTTAAAACTTTAAATTATATCTTTATATCAGGCAATTTATAATTAGCAACTGAAAATAAAATGCAAGTTTCTGAAATCCTCATCCTTTGATGGGGAAATCATTTGATAAAACAAGAAACTTAAATTTGTACAGTTAACTACCAGGAAATCTAAAAGCTGAGATAGTTGCTTCTTGGGAAGAGGCAGGAAAGTAGAAAAGTGTTGATTTTTGTGCATGTATTACTGTAACTTTTTTAGAGAACAAGGTCTAAAACACAAAATTACTTCTGCAATACCATGTGCATGTATTACATTAACTTCCTTTTAAACAACAAGGTTCTAAAACACAAAATTATTTCCTAAAATGTTATCTCTGATTTTTTTCTGGTTGTATATAATTTGTTCCTCTCAATAAGTGTGAAAGAACAGAAATATTACTTTTACTCAGACCACAAACATATATGTACCAATACTTCCAATTTGGTCCACAGTATTGAATAGGGGTTTCCATCCCCCCAATATCATTTGAGTATTGAGAACTATTAAATGGTGAAAATAGCAAGCATCGTAAGAAATGAAAACATAATTAGTGGTTAGAGACTTTAACAACATTCAATAAAGAAAGGATATTGAATAGATCATTATACTAAACTTTCAGAAAAACTAATTATATTATTCCTACTGTCTTAACACTTGATTCTTGGTTAGCTAAAGATCAAGTTTTCAACTCTCTTAACCTAGCATTCAAGGCATCGATGAATGGTCTGGTGCCACTGAAGGTGCCTGGCTCCAATGATTTCCCTCGGGGCCTGTGGCTGTTGTCCTGGGCCTATCCCTTGTCTTCCTGGCCACATCTGATTGAAATAAGGATGGGAATGTGACTTAGCTGGACGAGTATCCCTCCTTGGAATTTTCCAATTGGAACTAAGGGAAGAGAGCTGTTGGCAACTGAAAAAAAAATACGCTGAGAGAATGCAACTACTCCGGAGAGAGAAAGGATATAAGATGGAGAGACTGCCCAGTCTTAGAAGACTAGTGTTGTTGCTTTTGATGCTTCTTCAAATCCTCTGAGCTACTCCTTCCTATTCATATCCACCCCTCCCACTTAAGTCAGTTCAGGCTGAGGTTCTGTGATTTGCAACCAAGACTCCTACAATATAAGACCTAATCTACCTTTTCTGTCTTATCTACAACTACTCACCTTTCTGAATTCTCATTTTAGGTGAATATGTTACTCATTTTCCCATGAAAAGACCTTTTGTTTTTGGCTCTTTGCATATTCTCAAATGCCTTTCTCTCTCCTTTCATTTTCAAGACCTTGTTCAAGGCTGTTTCTGCAAAGTTTTTCTTGAACACACTAGTTAAGTTGTTTATAATTTGGGACCTTTATAACAATAATTTTTTCAAAAAGTAACTTGGAAAAGAATCATATTCTACTTTGCATCATCTCTCCAGTTGTTATTTTGAAAGATAATTTAAATTTTCAATTTTTTAACTTTTTTCATTCTTGTATTTGCAACTAAAATCCAAGCTCTCTTATAACTTTTTTGTATCCTACTCAAAATGCTTCACAACAAATAGAAAAATCAACAATTTATTTCATCATTTCCTCAACTGTATACATGAATCAATGGAATTAGTTACTTAGATAAATAATTTGGCTGTTGATTTTCAGAGTTAATGTACTTTAATTTACAATATAAATATTTTGAATACAATTTATATTCTCTAGTTCCAGTCATTAACAACTGGCATAAAATACTGAAATATCAAAAGGTAGTTTGACACAGTGGTAAAATGTTGTCTCTGGGGTCAGGTGATCAACATTAGACTCTTGTTTCAGCCACTTACTAACTGTATGACCTTAAACAATTTCTTAAGTTCTATAATCCTAAATTTCCTCATTGCCAAAATGGGGAAAAATATTACCTTAATTATTAAAGCACATAATGGCCTGGGAGCAAAGTGCATTGCTTTAAAATGTGGGAAGCTGGCTTTCTATTATAAACAAATTGCCTTGAAATGCTTATGAGTATTTTCAAGTATCTTCCCCCGCCTCTGTCTCATAGCAAAGAATGCACTTCCATAGCACCTACTTTAAGCATCTGTAAAGATTACTAAAGTTAAAATATTTTCCTGGCTGTCCCTCTGACTAGTTTTATAACTTTACTTAATATATTCCTGATGATTAAATGTTTACTATAGTGTCACTATAGTGGTCTGTTAGGTACAAAGCAGTATATGAATAATGGCCAAAATGAAGGATAGAGTCTATTTACATTTTGTGACTATTGAGAAAGAGGACATCAGTGGTATTGAGATAGAAAAACAGAGCTAGGTAGACAGCCAGGGCAGGGACCATGTGGAGGCAAACAAAGGACCTAAAACTAGCTAGGTGGAACCCGACTGGGAGGGAACAGTGTTGTCACCTCAAAACCTGAAGTGGCAGTCCTCAATCAGGTCCTCCCACAGGCGGGAACTTGAACTTTGATATAATTGGATATTGCCAGAATTCCTTGAAGGGATAAATCAAAAGCTAGCAAGATGAGGGTATGTGCTGGGGGCCAGGAGAGGCAAATGGGGGGAAAAGGAGACATATATACTACTTTCAACAATAAAGAATTTAATTTATAAAATAAAGTCTTTCTTCTCTTAAAAAAAAAAAAAAAGCTAGCAGAGTATATGAATATCCCTAGACCAAGAGCTTAAGCAGGTAACCATTTTGGGTCCCCTTCCTGCAGCAGTAAGTTCGTATATCCCTCCCCACTCTCCCCACCGCCACCCCGCCCCAAACCCGAAGCTTTGTTTCCACCCCCCCCTCAATAAACTTTGTTTTCTTCCCATCATTTTTGTCCGTGAATCCATTCTTTGGTTTCACGAGACAAAGAGCTTGGAACTGACCATATTTTGGGTTTCAGTATGAGCTCTGATCAGAAAAGTTCTGTGACACTGAGAGGTCTGAACTCTTACAGGGTGTGAGTAGGTAAGAATGACAGGTCCAGTGGGTCTCAAACTTTGGCACATCACATCAGAATCCTCTGGAGGGTATGTTCAAACCCA
Organism: Myotis lucifugus; assembly: GCF_000147115.1. NCBI lineage: Eukaryota > Metazoa > Chordata > Mammalia > Chiroptera > Vespertilionidae > Myotis > Myotis lucifugus. Next base: position 1,303,830 of record NW_005871271.1, on the reverse strand, counting down.
CTGCTGGGCCCTACCACCAAAGCTTCTACTTCACTAGGTCTGGAAGGACCTTAGAATTTGCATTTCAACAAGTTCTTGGACACCACACTTTGAGAAACCACTGCTCTACAGGGCACCAAGAGCAGAATCACATGCTTTGGTTGAGGAAGAGCATGAACTACACAGGGGCAATGAGATGAGTCAGGTTCAGATGCTGAGTTTGTTGAGGAGAATAATAGCAGGAAATAAGCAAGCAGTAAGGCATGAACTTGGAGAGAACAAACAGAATAATCAAATGGAAAAAGAGAAGGGGTCCAGAATTCTCTTTAATTACCTCAAGGAATACTAAAATTAAAAAATTAATTTCTTGAACTATTAAGTTCTTAGAATAATTATAAGCAGTATCATGTAATTTCTCTAAAATGTTCTGACAGCAGCCTTGAAATAAATTAAAATTAAAATTAATATCATTGTCTCAAAAAAGTTTAAAATGCTAAAATTTATTAAACATTTATTAAGATATCTAAAACACAGTATTAGATTCCAAAAAATAACTTAAAAAAAAAAACCCCAGCAGTTGGAGTATGAACAAATGGCATCACAATCCAAGAGTCTTGCTAACAATATCAGAAAAAAGAATCTATTTTTTCATAAAGCATTTACAAAAAAAGTTTAAAAGTCTAATAGCTATATTGTGAAATCCTTAGTTACTTTTTGAATTTTACCTCACTTTCTTTACTCACAGTAACCATAACAGATACCAGTTTTAAAAATATGGGTTCCTTTTTCTTTTTTAATTACCAAGATTTGCAACAGCATGGATGGAACTGGAGAGCATTATGCTAAGTGAAATAAGCCAGTCAATGAAGGAAAAATACCACATGATCTCACTCATTCATGGATAATAAAGACCATTACAAACTTTTGAACAATAATAGACACAGAGGCAGAGCTGCCTCAAACTGATTGTCAAACTGCAGCGGGAAGGCCAGGGAGGGTTGGGGGGCAGAAGGGAGGGGGGTAAGAGATCAACCAAAGGACTTGTATGCATGCATATAAGCATAACTAATGGACATAAGACACTGGGGGGTAGGGGAGGCCAGGGGATTGTCAAGGGCGGGGGGGGGGGGAGGGAAAGGACACATATGTAATACCCTTTGTGATGCTTTTAGCAATTAAAAAAAAAAAAGATCTCTAAAAAACAATGTTAATAATATTGTTTACTGTTAAAGATAATTTAAATCTGAGACCTCAAATTAACAATTATATCTTGAAATTTAATAATTTTATCTTGACATTTTCATCCTATCACTGTTATTTTTCTTTTTTTTAATTTAAATTTATTGGGGAGGCATCTAATCTAATAAAAGACAAACATGCAAATTGACCGTACCTTCGCTATGCCTTAAGCCACGCCCACCGGCCAATCAGCGCGAATGTATGCAAATAACCCAACCAAGATGGCAGCCGGCAGCCACAGAGCTGGAGCGAGCAGGAGGCTTGCTTGCTCCAGTGATGGAGGAAGCCAAGCTTCCCCCCTGCTGCGGCCTGGCTGTGAGCTCCACTCAAAGCAACAAAGTTGCAATTATAGAAGGTAAATAAACCCCAGATACCTGCTTTCAGCCAGCTGTGGCCACGGAGCTGGAGCAAGCAGGAGCCAGCTCTCAGCTCCACTGAAGGCAACAAAGTTTCAATTATAGAAGGTAAATAAATCCCAGAATAAAAAAAAACAAAAAGAAAGAAAGGAGAGGCTGGGAGCTTCCTTCGCTGACGGGCTTGGCCAGGCTGAAAATGGCCCTCAGCCCTCACCCAGGCTGGCCAGGCACCCCAGTGGGGACCCCCACCCTGAAGGGGGTGTGACCAGCTGCAAACAGCCATCAGCCCCTCACCCAGGCTGGCCAGGCACCCCAGTGGGACTCCTACCCTGATCTGGGATACCCTTCAGGGCAAACCAGCCAGCCCCCAACCATGCACCAGGCCTCTATCCTATATAATAAAAGGGTAATATGCAAACTGACCCTAACCGCAGAATGAATGGGAATGACTGATCACTATGACACACGCTGAACACCAGGGGGCAGATGCTCAATGCAGGAGCTGCCCCCTGGTGGTCAGTGAGCTCCCACAGGGGGAGCTCTGCTCAGCCACAAGCCAGACTGATGGCTGCCAGTACAGTGGTGGTGGTGGGAGCCTCTCCCGCCTCCTCAGCAGCGCTAAGGATGTCAGACTTCAGCTTAGGCCTGCTCCCCGCTGGCAAGTGGACATCCCCCGAGGGCTTCCGGGCTGCCAGAGGGATGTCTGATTGCCAGCTTGGGCCCAATCCCCCCGGGGAGCAGGCCTAAGCCAGCAAGTGGTCATCCCCCGAGGGGTCCCAGACTGCGAGAGGGCACAGGCCGGGCTGAGGGACCCCCCCCCCCATGGCCCCCAAGTGCACAAATTTTTGTGCACCGGGCCTCTAGCTGGTTAAGAAGATAATATATATTTCAAGTGTACATTTCTATGATACATGATCGGTATATTGCATTGTATGCCCACCAAAGTCAAATCATATAGGGTACCACCATATATTTGGTACCCTTAACCTTTTACTATCCCACCACCCCACTTCCCTCTATTAACCAGCATACTGTTGTCTGTGATTATGACTTTCAGTTTTATATCCCACATGAGTGAAATCAAATGGTTCTTAGCTTTTTCTGACTGACTTATTTCATTTAGCATGATATTCTCAAGGTCCATCCATATTTCATCTTTTCTTATGGCTGAGTAGTATTCAATTGTATATGCACCACATCTTCTTTACCCAATTATCTATCGAAAGACACTTTGATTGTTTCCGTGTCTTGACCAGCATGAATCATGATGCTGCAATGCACATAGGGGTGCACATATCTTTGCAAATAAATGTTTTCAACTTCTGGGGGGAGATACCCATAAGAGGGACTGCTAGGTCATATAGTTAACTCTATTCTTAATTTTTTGAGGAACCTTCATACTGTTCCATAGTGTCTGTACCAGTTTACATTTCCACCAGCCGTGAATGATGGTTCCTTTTCTCCACACCCTCTCTCCACACCCTCTCCAACACTTATTTCCTGTCTTGTTGATAACAGCCATTCCTAACAGGTGTGAGGTGGTATCTCATTGTAGTTTTGATTTGTATTTCCCTAATAGCTGGTGAAGTTGAGCATCTTTTCATATATCTGTTGGCATTTATATGTCTTATTGGTCCTCTACCCATTTTTTAATTGAATTATTTGTTAGGTGTTGAGTTGTATGAGTTCTTTATAAATTTTGGATATTTTCTACTTGACAACACATCTCTTTTATAATAGAGGTAGAATAGAAACAATGAACTTTAAACTATGCTGATATCTAATGAAATGATCACAATGTACCTAGCTAAATAATTTGGTTTATGGTAACTCCTCCACTTAAATAAGAAACACGCCCTGACCGGTTTGGCTCAGTGGATAGAGCATCGGCCTGTGGACTGAAGGGTCCCAGGTTCCATTCCAGTCAAGGACATGTACCTTGGTTGCGGGCACATCCCCAGTGGGGGGTGTGCAGGAGGTAGCTGATCGATGTTTCTCTCTCATTGATGTTTCTAACTCTCTATCCCTCTCCCTTCCTCTCTGTAAAAAATCAATAAAATATATTTTTTCAAAATAAGAAACACAAAAGACAAATGTAGGCTGTAGAATTGGCTTTCCAAGGACACAGACATAACCTAAAAGAGTATTGAGAGTAGCATAGTTTCTTATTAACTGAGAAGCTATTGGAGCCTAATGGAAGACATGTCCCAACATGAAACAGCATAGCTCCACTCAAAGGTTTTTCTTCGACTCACCTAAAAGTCTCCTGGAACTTAGGTTCACTAGCAGTACTCTCACTTCATATAGGCTCCTTTACCTTCTTTCTAGTATTTAGAAACTTCTAAAAAGATACATACCAATCTATTGACATTAGTTACCTAAGAGAAGGAAAACAGGGGTGGGAATGGATAAAGATCTTTCTCTTTTTACTCCCCATACTTCCGAATTTTGTCCTTTCTTTATAAAAACAGTATCATTACGTGTACATATTGGACTATACACTATATTCCACTGGTCCTCTACCTCAAAGTTCTGTATTACTATACTGGCACATACATACCCTTCAATCCTCTCTGTAACAGCAAAGTATTTACACAATACTGCTTTTTTAGTCTCATATCTACATGTTAGAACATTTTAAGTGAGTAAGAAAAGTGCTAAAACAATCACAGATGATCATCCCAATAGGACAAAACATTTCTTCAATTACATTACCTGATCAGGAAAAAATTCTTGAAGAAATGGACCCAATAGTATGATTCCTAATCCTTCTGGATCTAATTTATTCTTCATGAGATTTATACTGCAGGGAGAGAGAAAACAAAAACAAAAAACAGTGGGTAACAAAGGAAAAAAAGCTTATTTTGCTTCTTTCATGATTAAATTACTGGTACTATAACACGCTGACTGCCAAAAATCTTAAGAACTGTTCTTTTTAGCCTTTTAATGACAAATACACGGAATGACATCTGATTTGCCAAAACTTGGTTATTTTTAAACCAGAGTAATCTGTTACTATTTAGAATTTAAATTATGACGATGACTTTGGAATACTGTTCCTTATTAGGTAAAGCAATTTGAAAATTTAGGCTTCTAAGCACAGACTTATAATCCCCCAAAGGCAAATTCTCTTTGCTTCATAGGTATGCCTAAATTTAACAATCAAATGAGGCATTTAACTTAAAAATGTTTATTTTAAGCTCAAGGAGAAAAAGAAACAGGGTCAAAAGGAAATGGTGCATCAAAAACATCTCCTAAAAAGCTTTCCAGAACCAATTGAGGTGGAAGCTTAAAATTCTTAGGCAATGTAACTTGAAGTTTAAAAAGGTAAGATAATTCTCAAAGAGCTAAGGTATCGTGAATTATAAGTGGTATATACTTGATTGTCCAGTAGCAGCCTAAACTAGATAGTGCTTTGCACAGCTCTTACCATGTAGGTGTAGCCACGGCTGGTGAAAAGTATTATGTGTGATTAAAAAGAAGGCAGAGAAAAAAGCAGACTGCAGTTGGAAGGGTTTTTAAAATGAAAACTTTCTGAAAAGAAATTTTTTAATCTCCATGTTATTTCCCAAACTATAAATGCCAAGTTAAATACGCCTTATTATTAAACATGCAAAGGATGTGACATTTTAAAGGGTCTGAGTAAGAGCAGGAGGTTATGACATGAAACAAATGAAGGTAAGGTCACACTGTATCTGAGTAAGAGCAGGAGGTTATGACATGAAACAAATGAAGGTAAGGTCACACTGTATATAATTCATCTAATTTATTAATCCTAAATTTGCACTGTTAATTTATGGGCCATTATGTATTATAAACCATACCAAAATACAGAGTGAATAACTGAGTCTATGCTATGTATTTTAAGGAAAGAAGAACAATTAAATCATCTATGTAAAAATTGAAAAAAAATCACTTTTTTTCCTCCTTCCAGAAGAACAATTAAATCATCTATGTAAAAATTGAAAAAAAATCACTTTTTTTCCTCCTTCCTGTTGTAAGAATTATCAGTAACCAAAAATACCTGAGTTCAATTCTCTTTTGCAAATTAAGACAATGAAAAAAAGATGATCTCCATTTGGAAATCAGTTTAGAGGAAATACATTAATTACTATTTTTCCATTTATTGGACTAGTTCAATTCTTTTAAGTTGGAAACAGCAATTATGTCTGTTAGGAATGGGTATCATAGCTATAAGTAGTAAGATGCAGATATTAAATCAGATGTGATTAGTTTGTAAATGTACATATGCATTTCATACTTTCAAAGAAAACACACCTGATTTATTTAAAAACAAAATATGGTCAAGTTTTAAAAACTATGTGCATCAATATATTTTACACTGTTTTTTCTGAATCCTTTCCTTAAATGTTTTGTAAGCTAAAGTTTGTTCATTGCCAAAAAATTTTTTTCAGAAGGAAAACAACTTGTGCAGGTAAAACAAAAGTTAGTGTACATCATAGGTGATCTTTATTTTATTTCCATATTTGATCAAGATATGTATCCACTTAAGAAGAAGCACTTTGTGCTCATGCATAATAAAGATCCCAAATTTATGGAAGAAGTGATAGATGCAGCAAATGTGCAAATATAACTGAGACTGAAGACAGTGACATAATATTGTTAGTCAATACTTTGATACTTTCAGTACTGAAAAATTATATTCTGTGATATTCTGTGTCTCTTACAAGGTTTTGGCTCAATTAGTTTAACCCTTTGTATGCCACAAGCGCCTACAGATGCAATGATGGTTTCCGTTTTGGACGTGTGGCAGTTAACTGGTTAATCACATAGAGATGTTCAAGGGCTAGCAATATAGACATTATACAGACCTATCACGACTTTCACTGAAGCTACTAAAGATATGGGCAAAAATTTTTTTAAATGGAAAAGGTTTCAGTGAGAAAAAGACATATTTAGTTTGTTAAAAAAAATGACATTTATATTTTAGCACATTTTCAGCAGGATAAGTACGTAGTAGGAATAGTGGGAAGGAAAGTTCATTTTTAGTATATCAAGTTTGTACTATAATACTGATTAGTCTGATTTATTCCTAAATCTTTGCTTTATATAAAGTACTATGCTTCATATATGCAGGTTTAGATTTTTTTAAAAAGCAAAACTGTGTATATTTTAAATTAAATGGAATTTTTGAGTTGGTTAAATAATACTTCCTATTTACTTACTATTCAGGATCTGAAACAAGGTCCAATGCTTTCATCACATCTTCTAGAAGTGAATCAGATATGAATCCATTTTCTGGGGGGAAATGAAACAACCTGGATTATGAGTTTACTTCAAGAAATGCTATTACTACTGATCATATTCCAGTGAAAAATCATATAAAATGTATGTAAAGAGTTAAGAACAGCTTATTAAGGTTATTTAGGTACAATGCCTATTATTATTAGACATTCTCTTATATTAGTTTTCTGGGGCACATAGGTAAAGATTTATTTTCAAGGTTAGTTTCTGAGAACTTGAAGGAAACCTTAAAGCCAAATTGCTTCTTGAAACAGGCTTAGAAATTTAAATGATAGAAGTTTGTTTCTACTTATAACAAATATTTAGTAATTAGGTCTATCTTTCAACAAACAATGTAAACCTTTAAATTTCCTTTAAGAAATCAAGTTAAAATAATTCTTTATCTTCAATATATTCCTTTCATCACAATGTTATTTAACTTTTTGAAGAATGTTAATGTTTCACTGATATTTAGAAAACTGACAATATAAGAAGAAAAGATATCCTTATAACAGCCTTGATTTAAATAAAAGCTGTAGATTTAATGGGAAAAAATTAAAAGTTGAAGTGCAAAGTAGATCAAATGTTGATAAAGACTAGCTTAAGGAAAATCCTTTTCTTGGGCTTGATAAGGAAAGAGCACTAGCAAATGGCTCAAACTCTAATGATGCAATAGAATGTGACACACACAAAAAGCTTGCAGAACAGTGTGAAATAACAGTAGTTTTAAACAAACAAGTTGCTTATTCCCTTAAATGTACAGTGCCTGAGTTCTTCTACCCATTTACTCATTCCTGAAGACTGTCTCAGCTTTAAATAAACTTCTAACACAATATCCTTTTCAGGGGATTAGACACTTTAAAAAAAAATCATGTCATGGAGAACAAGATGTCCAAAAGCCCTGCTTCCACAATCAAATAACAGAATAAAGTGTAGCTGCTTTCAGGATGTGGCATGTCCTCTATCTCTATCAGAAAGGAATAAAGTAGTTATGATTTCAAAATGGTGTTTTCTTAAACTTCATAAGCAGATGCTTATCCATTTGAAGATAGACTGACCTTGACTAAAAGGCTAGGTAATATTCATTTAGGGTAATTAAATGAATTTTAAAAAGTGAAGGTTTAGAATAATTCCAATTTGTCAAGTTACCAGTAGTTTGAGGTAGAGCAAATAAAGAACTTATTCTCTATAAGCCTAATTTTGATGAGTTTGAAATGTAGGAAAAAAAATACTTGTTTTGCTTAGTTAAGTCACAGCCAAAAGTTCAGCATCTCTGAATGCAAAACAGTCTTCATTTGGCCACTAGCAAGCAGGAACAATTATCTACAACGGTTTCTGTGCTTGTGGGCTATCATGTGGATCCATTTGACTTGACAAAAGCAGTGGAATTATCCTGATCTCCAGGAGCAGTGAATGGCAGAGCCTTATCTATTCTTGCCATAGTCCGAGACTCAGTCCCCTCTCCCCTAGAAAGAGCTAATTGGTTGGATAAAGACACAAACAACAGCTAGGAAAACAACAAAGTGCTCTTCTTAACTCAAACACGACCTCAAGCTTAAATATCCCAACACATTTCTAAGGTATGTATGAGATTTACAACTTGTAAACACTTTCTGGAGTACAATAACTATAATAAGTCAGTGACTTTACATTTTGTACATACAGTATTTTAAAACCAGAGATTGTAATATAATTTTCTCAATACCTCAAAGACTTTACCCACAATTGAAAGAGGAGATCTGGAAACTGCTTATCTCTTTGAAACATTTATTTTGGCATTACTTTATTCTTTAATCATTCCTATCAAGAAAAATTCTTGATACAATTCTTGAAAAAGAACAGAATCATTAAGTCTAAAACCAGATGAAACTAGTATTTAGTCAACTGATTCATTAGAGATATGGAAATACAGACACAATGATGATAAAGACCTCAACACACAGTAAAAAACAGCAGAGGAGATCTAGGAGAATTCAATTGGTTGACTAGTCAGCACACCAAAAAAGCACTAAAAGAAAAAGTAGAACTTGAATGCCTGGGTAAGAACTTAAATACATTAATATAAAAAGGACTTTTATAAGCGTAAGCTTAGAGGAATGGGGGTTCTGCAATGGGGAGAACTAAAGGAGGCACAGCAATTGTGATGGTAAGCAAGGACTGTGTAAATATTAGGATACAGTTAAATTGTTTTAAAACATTTGAAAAAGAGGAAAAAGCTGTATGTTTAAAAATAGGTTTTTTGGTGTGTTTTTAAACAAGCAAACAGATTGCAAAAAGTGCCAACCTCCTAGAGGTTGAGAGTAGAAATAGCTCAGTGCAAGGAGTAGTGATGAAAATTAGTTAGGTGAGTTTGTAACTTCCTGGGTAAAAGAACCATTTCATAATTGTGCAGAAATCAGAGTTCTATTTTACAGAGAAAGAAGTACCAGTCATGGGTTCCATTCTGAAAGATTAGGGAATATAAGGAACAGCCTGAAGGGGGAGCCTGTCAGATCCGTTTTAACTGGGACACTAGCTAAACTGGGTGCTGCAGGAAGAAAGCAAATGTCAGGAATTAACAAAGGGCAAGACACAGCCTGTGAATTGGCTGGGGGAAAGGGGAGAAACATTTGAGACTGTAACATTTCCAAACCACTGTAAGTGAGAGAGAGTAAAGCTTCTTGGGAATAGAAAAGAAAACCAAGAGCTAGTTAGGGAGAACTTAATGCCACTTTAGTCAAATAATTAATAGTTGTTATATATTTACTAAATGTTGTATTATACTTTACCTATTATTTTAAAATTTTAATAACATATACGTGATTTTTGCCCCTAGGCAAAGTTAAGATATTTTCATATTTTAGCTTTCCTTGGTTTCTTTGCCGTTTGCTCAGCTGGCTCCCAATTGATGAGGAGCTCCTTAATGGCAGGGATTCCATAAGCTTCTAAGTGGTATATACTTGATTGTCCAGTAGCAGCCTAAACTAGATAGTGCCCAGGGCCTAGCACGGTGCCTGGCACAAGTACCTGCTCAATAACATTTGTTACATTTAATTATTCAAGCTAGTCCTCACTTCAAGTTTCAACAAACTACTCTGTTCAGGCACCATAGTTTTTAAAAAAAACAGTTTTGTGAATTGAACATATGAAGTTCAGAAAGAAGTAATTTATTGCCTGTGTTGTAGAACTACTTCTATCATGTGATGGAAAATTTGCAAAACAAACAAAAAATGGTGGCAAGATACAGAAAAACTATGGTAGGAACAACATGAAAGAAACAGTAATGACAACATTACAGCAAGATGAAGAAAGGCAGTGAAAAGGGAGGAAAGGGAAGCAGCAAAAGTATAGAATGGAACTGGAGAGCATTATGCTAAGCGAAATAAGCGTCAGAGAAAGATAAATATCACATGATCTCACTCATTTGTGGAATATAATGAACAACATAAACTGATGAACAAAAACAGATCCAAAGACAGAGAAGCATCGAACAGACCGTCAAACCTCAGAGGGAAGGTAGGAGAAGGTGGGGGTAAGGGGGAGAGATCACCCAAAGGACTTGTATGCAGCATATAAGCCCAACCAATGGACACAGACAACAGGGAGGTGAGGGCATGAGTGGGGGGGGGGGGGAGGGGGCAATGGGAGGATAAGGACACATATGTAATACCTTAATCAATACAGAAATAAATAAATAAAAGAGTAGAGAAAGAGATGTATCATTTAAAAGGAACAGAAAAGACTGAGTTAAACAAAAGGCAATTTCTAGATAATATCTAAGGATTGCTATAATTGAAACAATCTATAAGTAGAATTATTCTTGTTGTTGTTAATCCTCACCTGAGTATTTATTTTTCCATTGATTTGCAGAGATAGTAGAAGGGAGGAAGGGAGGCAGAGGGGGAGAGAAACATTGATGTGAGAGACACACATCGATTGGTTGCCTCCTGCACATGCCCCGACCAGGGCCAGAAATCAAACCTGCAATCCTTTGGTGTGCAGGCTGACACTCCAATAACTGAGCCACACCAGCCAGAGTGTAAACTTATTCTTAAAGATTAAAAAATACAGTACAATGAAATCATTCAGACAAAACATGGCTCTCACTATATTTTAGCCACTTTAAAAATAGTATTTAAGGGGCTCCTTTTAAATCAAACTATGTATTCCTGGCTCAAATACTAGTAGGGTTGCCTCTTTATATGTAATTCTACCAGGGGGAGAGTATAAAAGAGAAAAAAGAAAGCAAATTTTAAAAACCCATTAGATGTAGTGTGAAAACCTGTGTCTATTTCAAATTCCATCTATGTAGAATCCTGTGGCTTTGGACATTACTGAATAAGCTCTATGTCACACATTTTTGAATTTTTTATAAAACAACAATATGGTCAAGTTATTGAGTATTTGAATAATCATATAGATATTAAATCCATTTCACAGCTGAGAAAACTAAGGTTATGAACTTGCCTAACATCACACAGTTAATGAGTACCAGAGGTGGTATTTGAATCCAGGCTTCCAATACCAACTGGAGTGCTTCCAGCTCTCAAGAATTCACAAACTGCCACAAGACTGGTTTTCTTAAGAACAAAATGGTAATGATAATCCCTGCCTATCTCCTAGGTTTAAGGAAGGTTTTAATGAGACCATACAGGTAAAGTGCTTTATAAACTGTACGTTCCATGTAAAGCCAGACATAATTATTATTTTTAAACAGGCCCACATTTATAAATCAGGGTTATGTTTCAAAAGGTCATTAATAAATCACCTGTTTAGAACACTGAAAAATGTAGTTTCATAGTGTCAATGCTATAAGTAGTGATTAGCCTGCACAAGTCCATTTAATTCATAACATACCTAAAGCATAGTGCTAACAGTGCTAAACGGGTATACCTAACTATCAAACACATGAGTAGCAGCCAGGGCAGGAGCCATTAAGCACAAAAATATTCATGGGTACCAGAACTCAAATTCTCTTTTCTTCAGCTTCCCTCTAGGTCAATTATTCTACAAATATTCTGAAGAGGGTGACAAAGAACAACTGTCCCCATAGCAGCCTCTGCTAAACAGAAAGTGGAACGGTTACCCAGAAGCTTGTAAGAACGGTAAGTATATTAAGTGTTCTGAGAAAGCCTGATTTGTTTAAATCTTGAAAGAAGAAAATATATGTTTGGGGAAAAAATAAAATTAGATTAACAGATTAGTTTCTGAGTAACTAAATAGACTAAAAATGGAAAATTTTATTTTTAATCCTCCTTCTTAGAGTGAACTATATAGAGCTAAACCATAACAGTGATATACAGATGAAAAAGTGCTGTTTATTTTCTCCATGATAAGTAATATATAGAAGGAGATACTTTTTCCAAGGTGGCTGAACAAGTTTTAATGCTTTCTTCTTAATTCAGCTTATAGTGCTGCTAAGTTGTCACACAAAACTATATAGATGAAAACCATTTTATTCAATCAATAATTTTCTTTCTCTAGTAAAAACAGAGCAAATTTATTTTCATATGTACAGTATCTATGAGGACTCAATTCTGAAAAATTGCCACTGGTTATACTTTTAGTATTGGTAATATAAGAAATTCTAACTTCCCTTGTAAATTGGTAGAAGAAAATGAATAGTACAAGCCTGCTATCTCATTAATGATAAAAAAGAAAAATTTTGTGCCCTAGCTGGTTTGGCTCAGTAGATAGAGTGTTGGCCTATGGACTGAAGGGTTCCAGTCAAGGGCACATGCCTGGGTTGTGGGCTCCAGTAGAGGGCATGTAGGAGGCAGCCAATCAGTGATCCTCTCGTACCATTGATGTTTCTCTTTCTCTCTCTTTCTCTTTCTCTCTCTCTCTCTCTCTCTCTCTCTCTCTCTCTCTCTCTCCCTTTCTCTCTGAAATCAATTAAAAAATATTTTACAATTTTTATTTTGCAAAAAGCAAACAAACCTATTGTTTATGACAATTGTATCCTACTTTGAAAACCTTAGTTTTAGTACCTTTGCACTCCTGATGGATTTTTTTAAATCAGCGTTATAACATTAGCTTTTTAGAAGTTCAGGTCTCCTATCTGTGAATATTCCTTGCTCTGAAGACATTTCTTTATGCCTTTATTCAATAAATTATTATCATTTAAGATCTTTTGATCATTTCTTTAGATGTTTCCTTTCTCAAGAAACTCATTCACTCAGTTTTAATTTCAGTTCTAAGATTTTCACCAATGACACAAATGTAGGGGTATCTAAAAAAGCAGATCACATGAAAACCATATGTTTGGTTTTGTAATCGTATGTGGTAGTTACATGGGATAAGAGTATGTTTGATATCTTAGACATGCACTTCAAATAAAAATTAAGCAGCACTATTAAGACCTGACTAGAAATTCTGGGAATATGTACAGCTTTTCCATCATGCCATCGTACATACTAGTACTTCATCTTATAATATTCCATTCTGGAAGGCTTTTACATCTCATACTGTAATTTATATTAGTATGGGTAGAAACATATCCTGAAATAGAACAAGCACTTATATATGTCTTTGTAGAGTTGCAAAGTGGTACTCTCCTTTGGAATATGAGATACAGAAAAGGTGACATCTCAAACAGAGTTTGAAATGGCAGGAAAAAAAACATATAACCTTAAATAAATCCTTAAGAGGGTATGCCACAGGAAACTGCTCAACTCATTCTCTGAAATATACTTCTTATAAAATTCAAATAACCTCTTGCCTCTAGCAAACACTACAAATTATTTTTCTTCTGCCCTGTCTTTTCACTCAGGTCAAATATTTTGCTGGCAATTTCATACATATAAATCGCTACCATGAAATAACCAGCAACTTATTTTATTTTTATATATATATATATATATATATTTATAACTTTATATATGTATATATATATATATTTATATATGTATATATTTATAACTTTATATATGTATATATATATGTATATATACACACACATACACACACACATATCACTTTCTTCTCTTTAAGCTTCCATTTGCCAATGCAATTCTTCCTCAGGTCTTCATGATAGCTTGCTGACTAATCTAGGTTTATTATAATCACACCATTTCTTTGAATCTTAACACTATTAACATCAATCTTACTTTCATATTAACTTGTTATTATAGTTTATGAAATCTATCCTTTAGGAAGAAGTTTGGCCCTTAGCTCAAAATATATTGGATATATTTAGGAATAGAAATGATTTCTTTCTTTTTTTTTATCAGAGGATTCAAAGTGGCAAGAGAATGATTGTAAATTTGTCACCATCCATTATATAGTTCAATGTGCTTCACATGGCAATGACTCAAAGCTGCTGATTTACTCTAGGGCTAATTTCATTCAGTAGTAAGTCTATTTTACTTCCTATCTAAAGATTTAGAATTAAATGTTATCTAGCATTTAAAATATTATTAAATCCAAGAGCAAATAAACTTGTGTGTGTATTAAGTTATGGAAAAAGCATAGTGGAAGAAAACAACTCAGTCAAATCAGCAATACAAGCACCAATGAAAATGAGGTGGAGAGAGAGAGGAATTGACATTTATAGATATCTACTATGTTTTAAGCATTGGACAGGGTATTTTCTATAACATTATTCATCTTCAGATTGACTCTTAAGAAATAGGTCTCATTACTCTCATTTGATATAAAAGAAAATGGATTTATAGACCTAAAAGGAACTAAAAGTTATACTGCTACTAAGAGAATAGACATATTGTCATGTGCCATACAACAGCATATTCAATGGTGGTTCCATAGATTTTAATGGAGCTGAAGAATTCTTATTGCCTAGTAATGTTGTAGCTGTCCTAACATCATAGCACAACGTTACTCATGTTGTGGTGATGCTGTTATAAACAAACCCACTGCCCTGCCAGTCATAGAAAATTATAGCATATACAATTATAGTAGTAGGCTATCCCATCAGGGTTGTGTAAGTACACTCTATGATGACTGTACAAGGACAAAATAGAAATATCCTAATGACACACTGTCAGGATGCATCCCAATTGTTAAGTGGCACATGACTATTCCTAGAAGTTTTGTGAGTCAAATTTTTAGAAATGAAAAGAGCAGATCTTCAAGAGTAAAAGTTTTAAGATAGAATAAAGTATATTCATAAAGATAACTGAGTCCATTCAGAGTTCCAATGGACTTCATTGATCCAACAACTTAAACTTCTACATGGTATTTACAATGGAATTCAACGTATGATGTGGTTTTAAAGTGACTCAGCTATTATACTTTAGTTATATTATAATTAGTACACAAATGCAAAGGTGTCAAAACAACATAACTACCAATGGACTTCAAAACGAGAAGTTTAAATAGTAAATAGAAATCATAATAAAGAACTAAACAGAAATTGTCAAGGTTAAGAATACAGTGAATGAAATTAAGAACCCAATAGGTAGCTTGAACAGCAGACTCAATCAGGCGGAAGAAAATATCTGTGAGGGCAGATATCAGAATATTATTAAGTCAGTAAAAAATAAAGAGTGAAGAAAACCTAAATGAATTGTGGGGGACCACAGAGAATAAGCATATCTGTATTATAGGAGTCTTGGAAAAGAGGGATAAAGGAACAGAAAACTTACTTAAAGCAATAATGAATGAAAACTTCCCAAATTTGGAGAGAGATATGACCATCCAAGTATAGGAGATTCAAAGATCCCCAAAGATATTCAATACAGAGACCCCACAACATTATCAAGCTCTCACAAATCAAAGACAAATAGAAAATTTTGTAAGCAGAAAGAGAAAATATTCATCACATACAAGGGAATACTGATAACACTATAAGCAGATTTCTCAGCAGAAACCTAACAGGCCTGGAGAGACAGGGATAATATATATTCAAAGTGTTCAAAACAAATAATTGTCAACTAAGAATTCTCTATCCAGGTAAGTTGTCATTCAGAAATGAAGGTGGCATAAAGACTTTTGAGATAAACTAAAGCTGAGGATATTTTTAAAAATGAGACCTGCCCTATACTAAAGATAATTCTATAAGCTGAAAAAAAGGACACAAATTAGTAACATGAAAATATAAAATTCACTGATCAAGTTGAATATATAGTCAAATTCAAATTTTGAGGGGTAAAGTTAGGATATTTATGTCAAGGAACTAGAAAGAGACGAACAATGAATCCAAAATTAGTAGAAGGAAGAAAAGAAAAAAGATCAGAAGAGAAATAGATATAATAGAGACAATAGAAAAGAGTAATGAAATTTAAGAGTTGGATTTTAAAAGTATAATTGATAAACCTTTAGCTAGACTCATCTAGTAAGAAGACTCATAATAATAAAATCAGAAATGAAAGAGCAGACAATATAACTGACACAACAAAAATCATGAGTACCATGAATAATTATATACCAACAAAACTGACAATCTAGAACAGTGGTTCTCATCCTTCCTAATGCTGCGACCCTTTAATACAGTTCCTCATGTTGTGGTGACCCCCAACCATAAAATTATTTTTGTTGCTACTTCATCACTGTAATTTTGCTACTGTTATGAATCGTAATGTAAATATCTGATATGCAGGATGTATTTTCACTGTTCGCGACCCACAGGTAGAGAACTGCTGATCTAGAAGAATCAGATAAATCTTAGAAACACACAAATTACCAGAATTGAATCATGAAGAAATAGAAAATCAGTACAGATATGCTAGTAAGGAGATTGAATCAGTTATCAAATACCTCCCAACCAACAAATGTCCAGGAACAGATGGCTTCACTGGAATATTCTGCCAAACATTTAAAGAAAAATTAATACCAATCCTTCTCAAACTCTTCCAAAAAAACAGAACAGAAGAGGAGAAAACGCTTCCAAATTCATGTTATGAGGGCACCATTATCCTGATACCAGAAACAGACGAGGATACCATAAGAAAAGAAAATTACAGGATAATATCCCAATGAACATAGTTGCAAAAAACCTCAACAAAATATTAACAATCCAAATTTAACAATACATTGTTTTAAAAAAGCATACACCATGGGCAAGTGTGATTTATTTCAGAAATGCAAAGATGGTTCAAAATCAACAAATCAATCCATATGATACAGCACATTAACAAAATGAAGGATAAAAATGATCCTCTTACTAGAAGCAGAAAAAGAATTTGACAAAATTCCACATTTGTTTATGATAAAAACTCTCAACAAAGTGGATATAGCGGGAATGTACCTCAACATAATAAAGGCCATATATAACAAACCCAGAGCTATTACTACACTCAAGGGTGAAAAGCTGAAAGCTTTTCAAAACTCTAAAATCAGGAACAAGATAAGGCTGTCCACCCTTGACAGTTTTATTCAGCATAATATTGGAAGTCCTAGCCACAACAGTTAAGACAAAGAAAAAAAGGCAATGAAAGGCATCTAAATCAGAAAGAAAAAGTAAAACTGTCCCATTTGCAAAATGACATCCTATATAATAAAGAGGGAATATGCCAATTGACCATCACTCCACCACAAAGATGGCAGCACCCACAGCAGAGGTGGGGTTTCTGTAACACAAGACGGCTGCACCCATAGCAGAGGCCGAGTTCCCATGATGAACCTTAACAAGCAATTAGCAGGGACTTGAAGCCACGACCCTCCCTCACCGTGGGGCTTGATAGGGGACCTCAGGCTGTGCCCCCCATCCAGCAGAGCTTGACGGGGAACCTCAGGCCACACCCCCTGCCCCAGAGCCAGGCCGGAGCACCTCAGGCTGCGCCCCCACCTTGGCACCAAGCTAGGGGACCTCAAGCCACGCCCCCCCAAGCAGGGCTTGACAGATGACCTCAGGCCATGCCCCCCACCCGGCAAGGCTTGACAGGGGACCTCAGGCCTCGCCCCTCCATCCGGCAGGGCTTGATGAGGGACCTCAGGCTGCACCCCCCGCCTTGGCACCAGACCAGGGGACCTCAGGCCATGCCCCCTCCCAGCCCAGCAGGGCTTGACAGGAGACCTCAGGCCGCACCCCCTGCCCTGGAATCGGGCCAGGGTACCTGAGGCCATCCCCCGACCCCGGCACCAGACTGGGGGACCTCAGGCCATGCCCCCCGCCCAGCTGAGCTTGACAAGAGTGAGACCAGCTGGGTCTGGATCTAGCCCAATGGGGGGGGGGGGGGTGGGGGTTGGCCGCGTCTGGAACTCACGCAATTTTGAGGCACATGTGGATGGGCGGGGACTTGACTCTGGGTCCCCTGGTGCGCCAAAGACTCTGACAGGAGGAAGATTTTCATATACATTTTACTAATTTTCTTTCATCTCTAACACTTCTATTATAGAGGAAGGACAAATAGCAATATTAAAATATTTCCTCTAGTTAATCCCCTTTTAATGTGCATGAATTTTGTGCACTGGGACACTAGTCTATATATATAAAAGCCAAGTGACCAGAACAATGGAACAACCAGAACAACCAGTCGCTATGATGTGCACTGTGGCAGCCAACTGTCCCAATCAGGGCCCCTATCGGCACCCCCAACCTCCTGCGGCGCCTCCCCCGGGTAGGCCCAGCCCCTGATCAGCCCCCCCACCCAGATCAGGGCCAGGGCCGGCCAGTCCACAACCCGCGGCCCTTGCCGGCCCCATCCTTATTGCCTCCCCACCCCAATCAGGGGTGAGGCTGACTGGCCAACTGCCTATGGCCCCTCTCCCCCACTGGCCTGGCCCCAATCGGCCCCCATTGGAGTGGGCCAGCTAGACCTCACCCATGCACAAATTCGTGCACCGGGCCTCTAGTAATATCATATATTAAAGGCCCGATGCACGAAATTCGTGCAAGAATAGGCCTTCTTTCCCCCAGCTGCTGGCACCAGCTTCCCTCTGGCACCCGGAACCCAGGCTTTACTCCAGCCGCCGGCAGGCACCCAGGACCCAGGCTTCCCTCTAGACCCCAGCAGGCACCTGGGACCCAGGCTTCCCTCGCAGCTCCGGCTTTG
Source organism: Myotis lucifugus (assembly GCF_000147115.1). Taxonomy (NCBI): domain Eukaryota; kingdom Metazoa; phylum Chordata; class Mammalia; order Chiroptera; family Vespertilionidae; genus Myotis; species Myotis lucifugus. The sequence continues at coordinate 1,285,079 of NW_005871271.1, read as the reverse complement.
TCCGGAAGGTCGTCCGGAAGGATATCTGGTCTAATTAGCAAATTAAGCTTTTATTATTATAGATAGGAAGGCCTGAAGACTCTACCAAAAAAACAAAAACCCAAAAAAACACACCACCTGTTAGAATAAACAAATTCAAAACTTGCAGTATATAAGATCAATATACAAATATCTCTTGCATTTCTATAAACTGATAAACTATCAGAGAGAAATAAAAATCTACCCCATTTACCATTGTTTAAAAAAGAATAAAATATCTAGGAATAAAGTCAGCCAAGGGAATAACAGACCTGGACACTAAAAACTATGAAACACTGATAAAAGAAATTAAAGAAGACACAAATAAATGGAAAGCTCATGGACTGAAAGATTTAATTGTGTTAAAATGTTCATATTACCCAAAGAGATCTCCAGATTCAATGCAATCCCTATAAAGATTCAAGGCATTTTTCACAGAAATAAAACAAGCAATCTTAACATTTGTATGGTACCACAAAAGACCCCAAATATCCAAAGTAATATTGAGAAAGAAGAACAAAGCTGGTGGCATCACATCCCCTGTTTTCGAACTATATTACAGAGCTATAGTAATCAAAACAGTATAGTATTGGTATAAACACACATATGTCAATGGAACAGAATAGAGACAGTCTGTTCAATAAATGGTGATGGGAAAATTGGGCAGGTTTATGCAAAACAAAACAAAACAAAACAAAAAAACTGAAACTAGACCACCAACTTACACCACACACGAGAATAAACTCAAAATGGATAAAAGACTTAAATGGAAGTCATGAAACCATAAAAATGCTAGAAAAAAGCATAGGCAGGCAAAATATCAGATACCTCACAGAACAGAATTTTCACAGATACATCACCTAAGGCAAGAGAAACAAAGGGAAAAATAAACAAACTGAACTACATCAAAATAAAAAGCTTTTGCACAGCAAAAGAAACCAGCCTCAAAATGAAAAGGAAACCTACTGTATGGGAGAACGCATTCGCCAATGATACATCTGATAAGGGGTTAATTTCAAAAATATACAAAGAACTCATACAACTCAACACCAGTTAGACCAGTGGTTCTCAACCTGTGGGTTGCGACCCCTTTGGGGGTCGAACGACCCTTTTCACAGAGGTCGCCTAAGACCATCAGAAAACACATATATAATCACATATTGTTTTTTGTGATTAATCACTATGTTTTAATTATGTTCAGCCCCCTGAACATAATTTGTAACAATGAAAATACATCCTGCATATCAGATATTTACATTATGATTCATAACAGTAGCAAAATTACAGTTATGAAGTCACAATGAAAATAATTTTATGGTTGTGGGTCACCACAACATGAGGAACTATATTAAAGGGTTGTGGCATTAGAAGGTTGAGAACCACTGGGTTAGACAAACAGTGTAATTGAAAAATGGTGAAGGACCTAAATAGACACTTCTTCAAAGAGGACATACAGATGGCCAAGAAATATCTGAAAAAAATGCTCTAAGTCACTAATCGTCAGAGAGATGCAAATTAAAACAACAATGAGGTACCATCTCACACCTGCCATAATGGCTACCATCAACAAATCAACAAACAAGTACTGGTGAGGATGTGGAGAAAAAGGAACCCTAGTACACTGCTGGTGGGAATGCAGACTGGTACAACCACTATGGAAAACTGTGGATTTTCCTCAAAAAATTAAAAGTGGAACTGCCATTTGACCCAGTGATCCCATTTCTAGGAATATATCTTAAGAAGCTAGTAACACCAATCAGAAAGAATATATGCACCCCAATGTTCAGAGCAGTGTTATTTAAAGTAGCTAAATTCTGGAAACAGCCCAAGTGCCCATCAATGGATGAATGAATTAAAAAACAGAGGTACATTTACACCATGGAATACTATGCAGCTGTAAAAAAAAAAAAAAAGAGAGAGAGAGAGGATTTCTTACCCTTTGAGACAGTATGGAGGGACCTGGAGAGTATTATACTAACTGAAATAAGCCAGTCAGAGAAAAACAAGTATCACATGATCTCACTTATATGTGGAATCTAATTAACAAAATAAACTAATGAACAAAACAGATCCAGAGACATTAAAGCATGCAACAGACTCAGATATTTCAGAGGGAAGGGAAGTGAGGGGGATGAGATTAACCAATGAACTAACATGCATATACGCATAGCCCATGGATAAACAATAGTGTGCGGGAAGGCCTGGGGAGGGGACTGGAGCAGGATGGAAGAAAGAGGATTAATGGGGGTGGGGGGAAGGGAAATCTTTAATACTTTTAACAATAAAGATAAATTCAAAAAAAAGAGGTGCTCATTAAATCTTAAAAAAAAAAAAAAAGGAGACATACTAATGGCCTATAGGCTTATGGAAAGATGCTCAATATCACTGATTATCGGGAAAAGGCAAATCAAAATCACAGTGAGGTATCAGTCCTCACCTGTTAGAACAATTAGGATAGCTTTTATCAGAAATATAAGAGATAAATGTTGGTAAGGATGTATAGAAAAAGAGAACCCTTATACACTATTGGTGGGAATGTAAAATAGTACACCCATTAAAGAAAACAGTATAAGGTTTCTCAAAAATTGAACTCCTAGGTATATATCTGAAGGACTTCAAATCTGTAGTTTAAAGAGATCTGTGCACGCCCATAGTCACTACAGCATTATGATAGCCCAGATATAAAAACAACTTAAGTGCCCATCAACAGATAAATGGATAAAGAAATGGATTACAAACATGCACACGTACACACACACACATTATTCAGGCAGGAGGAATAAGAAAATCTTGCCTTTTGTAACATGAATGGAATTTGAGGGCATTATAATAATTGAAAGAAGTTAGATAGAGAAAGACAAATCCTATACTTATATGTAGAATTCTAAAAGAGCTGAATTTGTAAAAGTAGTAGAATGGTGGTTACGCTAAGAGAATAGAACTTAATTATTCTCACTATAAAAAAGAAAGATTATTATGTGATATTATAGTGGTGTTAGCTCACACTACTGTAGCAATGATTTTGTAGTATATAAGTATGTAAAAGCAACACGTTGTATACCTTGCACTTACAGACTGTTACATGTCAATTATATCTCACATAAAAATATTCTGGAAGAGCTGTTTAATAAGTAAATGAAAAAGCATGGAAATGACTTAACTTTTCAAAGAGCTTTTTCAGAAGGTGGTATTTTCCCATTTGACACTGAGTATAAGGAATGAAGATTCAAGTAGCCATAATTCAGTACCCTGAGAAACACGCAAACCTCATACCATGTCAGAACTTGATGAGCACTTAGGTATCCCTTTTTGTTTCCATTTTCACATTTCCAATTTAAAATGTTGAAGAAATGCAACCTTTGTTTGATTCAATAACTCAACAACTCTTGTGACTAGAACTCAGGTAAATATCAACCTATTTCAAGTGTATAAAGATATAAAACACGGAGTCAATGTTAATAAAATAATAAAATATTTTACCATCTGGGTCATAGGTTTGAAAAACTCGCCTGGCTTGTTCTGAAGGAGCCTCAGGGGCAACCAAAGCCATATCCTGAAAAGATAAACAGCATGATATTCACTAGTTACAGTACCAGGACATTAAAAATGAAGAGAACAAATACTAAGATAGGACAAAGAAATGATGGCATTTGGAGGTAGAAGACTTCAAGTTATATTTATATCATAGAGTGGTGACTAAATAAATCACAAAATCTCTGGGCCTTAAAAAATGGGAATAATCCTTCAACAATAGAGAACTGTTCTGAGAATGACATTCAAAGCTTTTTATAAAAACACTTAAAGTCTAATATTATATAGGTAATTACTATAAAAATGCAGTCTGTAAAAATTAATGACTTATACATTTGCTTTACAGTATAGTCCAAACAAGAAGAAATATTACTTAAATATAACTTAAAATATAGTCTAGCTTTCAAATATTTGAAAATTAAATCCAGAGGTATATGCTAGAAAACAATTACATAGCAATACATTTGAAATGTATTACTTTAGGGAGCATGCTATATCAAACCTAGCCACAGATCAACAATCAAGTTCTGCATGTCCAGAACTTTAAATTTTCTTAACTCCAAGGAAATACTGGAAAGGCAAAATGACTAGTATTTTTTCCCATACAACTCATTCTCTATCATAACTCATTTCTTTACACAGTAATTCATATTATAATTTACTAGAGGCCCAGTGCACAAAATTCATGCATAGGTAGGGTCCCTAGCGGCTACCGCGGGGGCCGCCAGAAGGGGCCTCCCTTCATTCCGCACCACCCCCTGATGGTCAGTGTATGTCATAGCAAGCAATCGAACTCCCAGTCTCCCGGTCAAACTCCCGAGAGGACATTTTGCATATTAGGCTCTTAAATATAGATAATGATAAATCAAGACAGTATTCAGTGTTATCTTGGATTCTTCACAAACCTTTACTCCACATATTTAAACTGTTAGGAAATTCTACTATTTAACTGACATGAACCCAGACTCTAGGCTCCAGAAGTTTTCCTGTATTCACAGCTTTAGTTTCAGGCTTTGTCTATATTGTGTTCACTCAGACAAACCTCATCAGAGAACAAATTCTCAAGTATCCCTATTTACCATCTTGAATCTTTTTCAAGATGTTGCGGGTTACAAATAATAAATACAAATTAAAATGCTGTTCCTCTATAGTAATAAATTTTTATTAAAAATGTAGCAATTAACTTTTGTCTTAATCAACCCACCTTTACCTCAGAGATGAAGAAACAAACTGTAAGAATCTATTAGAGTAGTTCTCACCCAGGAGATTAGGTGCCTGAGCACCCATAATATTATGTTCAGCTTACATGGGATTATAAATTAAATGGGGGATCAAAACAAGGCAATCTATGCAAGCTCTTCCACATTTTTTATGTATCAAAAAATAAAGTATATTTTACAACATAATAGTGATTGGGTCATGGGTATTCAATTATCATTTAATATACATTAATAGCAACTTTTAGGTTATCCTTATCCTGCATTTTCAATATTATTTTGTAAAAAAATAAACAAGTCTAATGACATGTTTTAATCTAGCCTAACTTCCGGTGTCTTTCTGATTGTATGATCCAGTCCTTAATTATTGTAAGATTGGACTGTGTTTAATATTTTGTTATTATAAACAATACTGCACCAAATAAACTTGAACATGTAATTTCATACATGTGTCATTGTATCTGTAAGACAAAGCATCAGAATAAGCTTGCTAGGTTAAAGGAAGAGTTCATTTATAATTGTGGTAAATACTGCCAGATTCTTGAGTTATGTGTGTTCATTTAACCTATTTTGAACAATATTTCTTTAAAAAATATATATTTTATAAAATAATAATATATATATTTTATTGATTTTAGAGAGGAAGAGGGAGAGAGATAGAAACATCAATGATGAGAGAGTTGCCTCCTGCATGCCCCCTACTGGGGATCAAGCTCACAACCCAGGCATGTGCCCTTGACTGGAATCGAACCCAGGACCCTTTAGTCTGCATACTGACGCTCTATCCACTGAGCCAAACCAGCTAGGGCTGAACAATATTTCTTAAAAGTCTTTCCCTTTTCTGATATGTGAGGAACATAACCTTAGCTCTATAATTAACTTTATAACAAAGCTAGGATTATAGCATCAGCTCTCAGCTTTAGGGAACAATTATTAATATTGGGATTATTATTATTATTTAGCATCTTTTATCACTTCCAAACCTTAATTGCAATATTTTCTACATTTATTCCACTATAAGCTTTAGGTCCCTTAACTATTTCCATTGCTACTTCTTTTTTCAATTTTTCCCTTTAAGTGACTGACTGTAGGAATTTGTGGATGAACAATGTAACTAAAATTCTGGCTGAGGAAAAGGTGTACAGCTGTGTATGAAATTTTATGAAGAGGGGAATGTATAGGGATACAAGATGAGCCTACAATCATTCATTCTATTCGTCATCTGTTGCATTTCAACCTTCCTTTGTTACCAGTAAGTGATAAGGAAAAGATTGAAATGAGTTTTAAAACATTACTTTGAATTTTCTAAATATTACTTAATAATATGATCTAAATAGAGGGAAAAGGAATATTGTTTTTCTTGGCCAATAAAAGCGAAAAATCTTTTTGAGGGAAGAGGTAGCAGAGAATATAATTGAAACATTACTTTATTCTTATAGAGTGAAGTTATAGGAAAGTATCAGTGTTTATAGTTAGGCGAACAAGGAAGATTCCAGTTTTAGCCACAGAAAAAGGTTTACATCAAATGCTGCAGCATTTAAAAATTTCAGAAAATGCAGGAGCACAAAAAAAAATTTAAAGTTAACTACCTAATGCCTTGTGTCTAAGTTCCAAATGCTACAAATTAAAAATACAATACGCTAATGTAGAAAGGAATTAAAGTAGACTTAATGAAAAGTTCACCGCATATCTCTTGCTCTGGTTATGAAAATATAAAAAGCTTAGGCTTTAAAAAAAATGCTAGTATTCTTATTTGAATAGGCTGTATATGCTGGCCTGATACTTGAAACTTGGGCAAAACTGATGGACCATGATTTAACAAATGCTCATTTAGAGAAGAGAGTGTGTGCATTTTTTTTTTTTCTGTAATTGGTGGCTTGATTTGGCCTGTGGCCCATGGTTTGCTGACTCACAATTTAAACAATAAATTATATGTCTACCCAAATGCTCTAACAGTTATTAAACATACCTTCTTTGGGATACACCTGGGGATAAAAAGATGTCTTAACAGGTTCACAAAGAAGCATTTGGCTCTCATCTGAAGGAGAAAATTCTAACTAGAAAGAATAGAAACGCAAAAGGCAGGGAGATGTGTAGTTGCATAGCATGTGGAGGAACTGAAAGAGTTAAGAGGACCATGAACTGTGTGAGAAAAAGTAGTTAGGAAGAGAAATCAGCTTTAATGAAAGAATGAATTTGATTTTGAACATTCAGAGTCTGGAGGTGATGGTTAAACATCCAAGTAGAGCACATGGAGAGATCTTTTTTTTTTCAATTACAGTTGACATTCAATATTATTTTATATTAGTTTCAGGTGTATAGCTTAGTGGTTAGACATTTATGGAGTTACTAAAGGCCCGGTGCATGAAATTCGTGCGCGGGTATGGTCCCTAGGCCTGGCCTGCAGTCAGGGCCATCTTCCCCAGCTGCCCGCAGACAGCCCCGCCCCCTGCCGCCACCAACCCCCAGTTCCCCATTCGCCATCGGGTGATCGGTGCCTGATGGCCCAGGGAAGGGACCAAGGGGTCAGCTGTTCCCACCCACTCACTGGCCCCACCCCTGCTGCGGGTGGCCATCAGGCGATCGGAGCCTGCTGGCTGGGGAAAGGGCCAAGAGGTGGTCAGTGCGCCTCATAGTGACTGGTCCAGCAGTCGTTCTGCCGTTAGGGTCAATTTGCATATTACCCTTTTATTATATAGGATAGAGGCCTGGTGCACGGGTGGGGGCCAGCTGACCTGCCCTGAAGGGGGCCCTGGACCGAGTGGGGGGTTCCCGCTGGGGGGCGGGGCTGGCCTGGGCAAGGGGCCACGGGCGGTTTGCAGGCCAGCCACACCCCCGGCTTTGTCAGGAAGGATGTCCGGAATGACGTCCGGAAGACGTCTGGTCTATCCGGTCTAATTAGCATATTACCCTTTCATTAGAATAGATCTTAATGCCTGGCATACGATGAAAATGTCATGGTTTCCAGTTGTATGCTTCTCATAGGCTAGTAGAATTAGGATTTTTGCAGTAGAGGAGATTAAGGCTGAGAACCTACCAGGTAAGATACTGAGACAGATGAAAGTAGATTACTTCAAAGACATCAGAATAGAGTATTTCCAAAAAGAAATTTAGACAACTTATTGGTTGAAGTTTAGAAGTTTGAAACAAACCTGTATGTGAGGAAACAATAAAAAACCTATATGTGAACTACTTAAACAGAAATTTCTTTTTTTCCTCCCAAAATACAAACCAGTAGTATTGGTCAGGTTCCACATCGTAAAACTATCAATGGTAACTGTCATTACTAACAAAGTAAATTGTGTCTTGAATGATTGAAAAAACACCTTCCTTTGCTCCTTAGGTCTCAGTGATATACTAATACGGCATTAAAAAAAAAAAAGATTACAGTGAATTCTAATAAACACATTCCAAAAATTTTCATCCGCTTATCAGTAGTCTTCTAAATTGATTATTGTGTTGCTTATTTTAGTACTTAGAATGTTTTTTAGATTACTATAGAAAACAATCTCTTAGTTAAAGCTTATTTAAATGTTTGCAGATGAAATAATAAAAGCTACAAAACCACTTTCTATTCCCATTAAAGTGTTTAATGTTGAACTTTTAACTTCCTAATTTGATTTAAAATTACAAATTCTAACCCAAATTTTTACCAATTTATTTTACTTAAGCACTTCTGAACAAGGTTCCTGGTTTAAAGATCTGTAGCAGAATGATCCATGTAGCAAATTTGGTGATAAATTAATATTAAATGTTTCATATTTACATAGTAAGATTGAATAGCAAGCATAGAATTCCATTCAATTGAGAGTCCTTTGCAATCTTAAGCAAAATATCTTAGTGAAAATATAAGTGCTGTATTTTTCTCACTACATATAAAATGATTTAATTATAAAGGATGAAGTAAAATAAAACTTTCATGTAATAACTGTGTAAGTGTGAAAAACAATATGAAGAAGAGGATTCTAACCCTCACATTTCCCACTTACAAGGCTTAACACAGCAAGAACTTTTAGATTACATATTTAATATATTTTCACCATATAACTATCCACACACCCATAATGTTTTAAATACTGTCAAGCTTATTAGATGGTACAGAATGATCCAGTCTGTACATTTAAGTTCACAATCTAATAAAAGAGAGAAAAAAATATGCTACTATATGCTTATTTCCATGAATGGTATTAAAATTATTTTAAGAAAATTACCTTCTAAAAAAAAGTTAAACATATATTAACCCCCCACCCTAAAAAAACTGTTGGGCTATAAATAAAGATTCCAATTATGTAATTCCAAGTTATCTAAGTCAGCAAGGATGCTTTAAGCATTTTCTATTTTTCATCACTAATCGCAGTACTTAGAAGAAACTTTCAATATGTATTGTACCTGAAACTCTTTTAGGTACCTGACTAGGAAAAGATCTTAACATAAGAGTCAAATATTTAAACACTTTTATTTAGCTATTTAAACTCTGACTTACCATCAAAATTACTGTTATACTATAAGTAGTTCTCCACATTATTCGAATATAACCAGAAGCTTTTATCAGAGGAATGCTAGAGCAAACAATTTCAAATCAGTCAATTTACTTACTGGTCAACAGGGATTGCTAGACAATATAGCTTTTAAAATTATCTAGCCTCGGCCAATTTTCCTAAATTGGCAAAGTGCTACAGAAGAGAAGGGAAAGAAAAAAACCCAAGTTGTAATGGGACTATCTAATTACCTACAGTCATGAAACAAATATCTCTTTTTCATGTAGCTCTGTATGTACTATCAGTATAATTATTCACTGTTCACCATAAACCTTTTAAAATGTGGAAATACTAGCTAACCTTCTAAACGCCTATTGAAATACAAGGAAGGTCTGTATTCAGTTTGTTGGCTAGGTATAAGTAATTCACTATTGGGAAGGTCTTTAAAGTTTATTCATTATACTTTTCATCATTATCAAGAGCAATCTGCTGTCATGAGTAATCAAAAAACCTCTGAGAGCCTTATCTAACTTTAGAAATGATCACACATATATAAATTACATTTTAGCTTGCAGACATTTTATGGTGCTAGGAGCTCTTCCAAAAAAATAAAGTTAACTAGTACATAACTTACCTTTAAGCTTTAAGTAAAATTTTACTAAATCACTTTATAATGTTTGATTTTGACTCTTTACTAACTATACTTGTGAAAGTAATTTGGGAACTATATCAAACGGATTGTTTTAAACATTACCAAATGTTCTCAAGTATATCATGTTCTTCAGTGCCAGTATTAGACACACAATTCAGTTAATGCCATCAATTCAAAGTAGGTAGGACAGTGGGTTTTTGTCTTACTTTTCTTTTTATTTTTTTTAAATATATATTTTATTGATTTTTTACAGAGAGGAAGGGAGAGGGATAGAGAGCTAGAAACATCGATGAGAGAGAAACATCGACCAGCTGCCTCCTGCACACTCCCCACTGGGGATGTACCCGCAACCAAGGTACATGCTCTTGACCGGAATCGAACCTGGGACTTTTCAGTCCGCAGGCCGATGCTATATCTACTGAGCCAAACCGGATAGGGCTTTTTCTTACTTTTCCATTATTTGCCAAATAATGTGCAAAAGTCCCAGGCTATCTCCACAACAGCCCATTGCTGTGTGGCATCAATTTGTGTTCTATCAGCAGAGAAGTAAAGGTAAAAAATATAAAGCAAAGTCCTATGAGGTTCTTTCTCCACAAAAACATAAACTCTAAATGTACAAGTGGAAATAAGGAAGTAGGAGGAAAAGCTCCAACAAACCATTTAGCATAATCATTACAATTACTAATACTAATGAATGGACTTCAAACAGTTTACATAAACTATTACTCTCTGGGCATATGAACACCTGCATATTCAAGAAAAAAGATCTGACTTTTATTATTTATTTATTTATTTATTTATTTATTTATTTATTTATTTATAAGGGAGAGGGAGAGAGAGATAGAAACATCAATGAGGAGAGAGAATCATTAATCAGCTGCCTCCTGCACATCCCCCACTGGGGATTGAGTCCACAACCCAGGCATGTACCCGTCCACGAATCAAACCATGACCTTCTGGTTCATAGGTTGGCATTCAACCACTGAGCAATGCCAACCAGGCTATCTGACTTTTTTAAATGTTAAAAGTTAGCATTATATAATCATTGGTGTAAAAATCAATCTGATAGTCAGAAAGTGCCTCCTTATTTCTAGTAAAGATGCTTTATATCATTTGAATTCAAACTTTGTTAAATCACCTGAACACAAAGCAACCGTGGTGATAAATAATATTATTAATCTAGATTCCTTGCACCTCCCTTCCTTGATTTATATATCACTGCGTGTTGCTATGGGGCCTGAAGTACCTCTCTGTGGGAGGGCTTTACTTCCTCGATCCACTGATACCAGATTTGGCCCAGTAACTTCTTTTGGCCAGAGCAATGTAAGCAGAAGTGACATCATGCTAGCTCCTAGAAGTTTTAGTGCCATCTGTGGTTTTGCCAGGTGTCTTTCCCTTTCCCCCTCTGCCAGGAGAACCGTACATTACTGTCAGAGGCTGCTCCTTCCATCCAGGTTTTAGCATGAAAGCACATGGAGCACACCTGCAGCCAACATGTAAATTAAGAGAGAAATAAATTTTGATGCATGTGTTTGAAGAGGGGGTATGATAGGAGCGGCTATGTCCCAGTATAGGCACAAAGAGGGTGCGCTGTTTGCAGAGAATTTAAATACAACAAAGCTGACTTTGTCAAATTCTTTTTTAATCATCGTCAGATGCAGGCAAATCTACACAACTTCCTCCTCCCTGGGGTGGACTACTCTCATTGCCCCTTCTTAAACACTACTGTGTAAACTGCTGAAATTTTACGGTTGTTATTCAAGAAGCTGTCAAAAGGAAATGAAACAATGTTCTGGCAGGAGCTTTATTTTGCTCCATATGCATAATATCTGCTCTTCCTATTCCTAGTTGGCCTACTTTTTCCTCTTGCCTCTTCCCTCATGCTACTCACTGACACTGGTTTTAACAATACAAGCTGCATATAGAGGAATCTCCACATATATGGACTTCATATGTTTCATATGAAAATGAATGCCTAAAAAGATTGAAATTATAGCCCAGACAATACTAGTAATTTAAGTTTTATAGGTTTGGATTAGTATTTTTTTTCTTTTTTTTTTAATTAAATCTTTATTGTTCAGATTATTACATTTGTTCTTCTTTTTTCCCCCCATAACTCCCCTCCTCCCAGTTCCACCCCACCCTCCACCCTCACTCCCCACCCACTGTCCTCATCCATGGGTGCACGATTTTTGTCCAGTCTCTTCCCGCATCTCCAACACCCCTTTCCCCCCCAAGAATAGTCAGTCCATTCCCTTTCTATGTCCCTGATCCTATTATAATCACCAGTTCATTCTGTACATCAGATTATTTATTCACTTGATTCTTAGATTCACTTGTTGACAGATGCATATTTGTTGTTCATAATTTGTATCTTTACCTTTTTCTTCTTCTTCCTCTTCTTAAAGGATACCTTTCAGCATTTCATATAATACTGGTTTGGTGGTGATGAACTCCTTTAGCTTTTCCTTATCTGTGAAGCTCTTTATCTGACCTTCAATTCTGAATTATGGCTTTGCTGGATAAAGTAATCTTGGTTGTAGGTACCTGGTATTCATCACTTTGAATATTTCTTGCCACTCCCTTCTGGCCTGCAAAGTTTCTGTTGAGAAATCAGCTGACAGTCGTATGGGTATTCCCTTGTAGGTAACTGAGTTTCTTTCTCTTGCTGCTTTTAAGATTTTCTCTTTGTCTTTTGCTCTTGGCATTTTAATTATGATGTGTCTTGGTGTGGTCCTCTTTGGATTCCTCTTGTTTGGGGTTCTCTTCGCTTCCTGGACTTGTAAGTCTATTTCTTTCACCAGGTGGGGGAAGTTTTCTGTCATTATTTCTTCAAATAGGTTTTCAATATCTTGCTCTCTCTCATCTTCTGGTACCCCTATAATTCTGATGTTGGTGCGTTTGAAACTGTCCCAGAGGCTCCTTACACTATCTTCGTATTTTCGGATTCTTTTTTCATTTTGCTTTTCCGGTTGGTTGTTTTTTGCTTCTTCGCATTTCAAATCTTTGACTTGATTCTTGCGCTCCTCTGGTCTGCTGTTGGGTGTCTGTATAATATTCTTTATTTCAGTCAGTGTATGCTTAATTTCTAGTTGGTTCTTTATCACAACATCGAGGGTCTCATTAGAGTTCTTATAGATCTCATTAAGCTTATCGGCAGTTTCTAGAAAATTATTGAAAGGCCTTAAAAGTGCGGTTTTGAGCTCTATATCCTCCATTTCTGTCATGTTTCTTTCTCTCCGCATTTTTTCATGCTTGCTTGGTGCATCCCCTTGTGGTCTTTGTGCGCAGTCTTGTTGTAGTTAAGCCTTGATTGTTGTCGGGAATACTGGGGGTGATTTGTCCTCCAGGCTAACTGGCTATGAGAATCAGCTGTGTCTGCAGTGGAAGAACTTCTGTGCTGGATCTCTAGGGCGGTGCTAATCTAGCGTTTGCCTAAGACTATCTGGCAAATGCCTCTGTGCAGGGCTTGGGCAGGGCGGGTCCCCGGGGATCTACAGGGCAGGCGGAGCCAGCAGTTATGGCTGCTCTCAGTCCCGTCCCCAGGGGCTCTGCCTCTCGGAGTCCCAGCAACCGCTGCAAACCTCGGAGAGAAAGCTGCCTTCCAGTTCAGACCGAAGCCAGACAGTCCCGCTTCTCCCGTTTGAGTCTGGGTCCCTAGAGACTCACCCGGATCTGGAGCTCAGAGTTTGAGACTCCTTCCCGATTGAAAACAACAACCCGCGCCCTCAGCTGCCAGCCCTCTCCACATGCACTCCGCACCTTAGTATTTCACTTCAGCACTGCGCCTCCTCTGAGTCTCGGTATGCTATTCTCTTTCCTCCTAGTTGTAGAACTTCCACTCAGCCAGCCTTCCTGTGGTTCTGGATGACGTCCATTCCGTCTTTTAGTTGTATTTTTGAAGTGGTTGTTCGAGGCAGCAAACTCGGGCATTAACCTATGCTGCCATCTTGGTTTCTCTCTGGTTTGGATTAGTATTAATGGAAAGTGAGAGACAGAGTAACCCTACCTCCCCACCCCCACAACAAGTCTTACCACCTTTTCCACTATTTTAAATAAGGTTTGACTTTGAAAAAATAGTCACATTACTCAAATTTCTAAAATTCTTTTTTTTTGCCCTTTTTTATTTTTTTTTATATTAAATTTTTAGTATTCAGATTATTACAGTTGTTCCTCTTTTTTCCCCCATAGCTCCCATCCACCCGGTTCCCACCCCACCCTCTGTCCTTACCCCCCCCCCACTGTCCTCATCCATAGGTGTATGATTTTTGTCCAGTCTCTTCCCGCACCCCCCACACCACTTCCCCCCCCGCCGAGAATTGTCAGTCCACTCCCTTTCTATGCCCCTGATTCTATTCTATATACCAGTTTATTCTGTTCATCAGATTTTTTATTCACTTGATTTTTAGATTCACTTGTTGATAGGTATGTACTTGTTGTTCATAATTTTCATCTTTACCTTTTTTTTCTTCTTCCTCTTCTTAAAGAATACCGTTCAAAATTTCATATAATACTGGTTTGGTGGTGATAAACTCCTTTAGCTTTTTCTTAGCTGTGAAGCCCTTTATCTGACCTTCAATTCTGAATGATGGCTTTGCTGGATAAAGTAATCTTGGTTGTAGATTTTTGCTATTCATCACTTTGAATATTTCTTGCCACTCCCTTCTGGCCTGCATAGTTTCTGTTGAGAAATCAGCTGACAGTCGTATGGGTACTCCCTTGTAGGTAACTGACTGTTTTTCTCTTGCTGCTTTTAAGATTCTCTCTTTGTCTTTTGCTCTTGGCATTTTAATTATGATGCGTCTTGGTGTGGTCCTCTTTGGATTCCTTTTGTTTGGGGTTCTCTGCACTTCCTGGACTTGTAAGTCTATTTCTTTCACCAGGTAGGGGAAGTTTTCTGTCATTATTTCTTCAAATAGGTTTTCAATATCTTGCTCTCTCTCTTCTTCTGGCACCCCTATAATTTGGATGTTGGTACGCTTGAAGTTGTCCCAGAGGCTCCTTACACTATCTTCATATTTTTGGATTATTTTTTCTTTTTGTTTTTCCGGTTGGGTGTTTTTTGCTTTTTCGTATTTCAAATCTTTGACTTGATTCTTGCGATCCTCTAGTCTGCTGTTGGAATTCTGTATAATATTCTTTATTTCAGTCAGTGTATGCTTAATTTCTAGTTGGTCCTTTTTCATAACCTCGAGGGTCTTAGTAGATTTCTTGAGGGTCTCACTAAATGTATCAGCGGTTTCTAGAAAATTCTTGAAAAACCTTATAACCGTGGTTTTGAACTCTATATCCAGTAGTTTGCTTTCCTCCATTTCTGTCATTTGTGACCTGTTTCTTTGTCTCCGCATTGTGGCTGCTTCCCTGTGTTGATAGAGTGGCTTTCTGTGCTAGGTGTCCTATAGGGCCCAGTAGCTCAGCCTCTCCAATTACCTGAGGTGGACACTCTTGGTGCACCCCTTTGTGGGCTGTTTGCACAGTCTTGTTGTAGTTAAGCCTTGATTGTAGTTGGTATCACTGGGAGGAATTGACCTCCAGGCCAACTGGCTGTGAGAATCAGCTGTGTCTGCAGTGGGAGAACTTCTGTGCTGGAGACACCCTTATGGGGCAAGACTTGCTTCAGTGGGCTTTGGTGCTCACTGAGTCTGCCCCCTAAGTGTGTCCCTTTTGGATCTGAGGAGTTGTAATCAGGATGGTCCCACTCTGACCACTGGGTACACTGGCACTTGGATCTCTAAGAAGGTGCTAATTTAGCCTCTGCCTGAGGCTACCCAGCAGGAGCTATGGAGAGATCTGCAGATTCCTCTTCTTTGTTTGGGATTTGGAGGTGCCCAGATGAGGCCCAGCTGTGAAGCATGCAAGCTGCTGTGGGGCCTTGGGCCTTCTTTTGGATGTTCTGGGTCTCTGACCCAGCTGCAGTTAGTTAATTTTAGATTGCAAAGGGCCAGGTCATTCATATGCAAAAGCCTCTGTGCACAGCTTGGGTGGGGCAGGGTCTCAGGGAATCAAGAGGGCAGAGCAAACAGCTCTGGCTGATCCTCAGCCCTGCCCTAAGAGGCCCCGGGTCTCAGTGTCCCGCGGTAATCACTGCGAGCACATCTGAGAGAAATCCGCCCTTGAGTTCCGCCCGATGCCAGACAGTCCAGTTTCTCCCTGTATGAGTCTGGGTCCCCAAAGACTAGCCCGGAACTGGAGTTCAGAGCGGGAGCGTGTGTCTCCCTCCCGATTGAAAAAGACAACCGCGTCCTCAGTTGCCAGCCCTTTCCGCGGGAGCCTCCGTACCTCTGCACTTTACTTGCGCACCTCCTCTGAGTCTCAGTGTGCTTTTCTCTTTCCTTCTAGTTGTAGAATTTCCACTCAGCCAGCCTTCCTGTGGTTCTGGATGATGTCCATTTTGTCTTTTAGTTGTATTTTTGAAGTGGTTGTGCAAGGCAGCAATTTCAGGTGTTTACATATGCCGCCATCTTGGTTTCTCCTCAAATTTCTAATATTCTTAAGTTTTATCATAGCATTACAGGGAAGTTCTTACTGTTCATTAAGATGGTTTTCTACTTCTATGAATATGCTTCACATTCATACCTTGAATATCCATGTTTAGCCTTTCATATCAAGATACACACACAAACATAGTATAGTGAAGATGGTTTGGGAATAAATGATTATCTTATCTGGTCCTATATCTGATCCCAACCTCTGTTTCCCTCTTAATCTTCTAGCACAACCAGTATGGTTCAGCCATACTGAACCAATTACTATTCACCACATGTAGTATGAACTTTCACATTCCACATCTCTCATCTTTTTGCTTCATCTTTTTCCAATCCTAAAAGTTACCATATCCTTTAATTCAAGTATCATCTATCTCCTCTGTACCCACCTTTCCCTCCTCCAGTCTCTATTCCACCCTAGTAAAATGACTTGTTTCCTAAGGGACAGAAGTAATTAAAAGCTCAGGAGTCAGAAGATTTGAGCTTAAAATTTGGCCACAGTACTCACTAGTATATAACTGGAGATGTTATTTTCCACTTGCACCAGACTATAAAATGTAGATGGAAATAGTACTTACCTCAGAGGGTGGCTTTCAGGATTAAATGAGGAATGCATGTAAAATGCTTAGCATAGAGTCTGACACACAGAAAACACTCAGTAAATGTAAACAGTAAGCTATTACAATGTATTATTAATCTCTGCATTTCAAAAGTACTTAGCACAATGCCTAATGTTTACTATACTTAGTACTGTGGAAAAACAGATGAGTTAGGGAGTACCACTGAACACAAGATGGTAAGAAGCTGGAAGAAAGAATAGGAGCAAGAAGGGAGAAAGAGAATCAGCAGTCATTACATGAAAAATATCAAGGCTGGACCATGAGTGCTGAGCAGGACTTTGATCAGCACATTCTGGGCTGAGGATAAAATATACAAAAGCACAGAAAAATAAAATCATAAACTGTTAACACTTACTATCATATATTAAATATATTATGTGAGGTCTTTTGCCCTATTCTGCAATCAACTCTATTTGCTACAATTATTTTTATCAATTATAGAAAGAGTGCTAGAGGTATGAACTTATCAATACTGATTCTAATTAAATCTCACAGACTTTACTCAAGACAGGCCCTTCTATCAGTGACATTTCACCTTGTTTACACAATTGTTTGAGTTCTACTATAACAAAAAAACTATAAGAAACAAACTCAAAGGCAAAAACTACTTTCAGTAAGTAGGTTGACATCATTGACATGATTGAGAGAACTAAGGAAAAAGAAAATTTATAAAAACCAGATACAGAAATAGCTGCATGAGAGCACTCAGAATAGTAGAAAAGAGCAATTAATAAAAGCAATTAGTTTTCACTTTAAGGCGTCAAGAGTATACTACATATTGACGCTTTCTCATTATAATAATTAGAAATGAAAATAGTTTAAGTCTTATCATGATAATCACTGGCATAATCCTAGACAACTGATCATGGTTTACTAAGCAGTTAGGAAACAATTTGTGGGTAAAAATTCACAGGTTTTTTAATAATTCAAATAATTGAAAATTGTTAGTCTATGTAGACTTCTACCCAAACTTTACAAGTAGTTCAAATAACAGAAGATTAACGGTAGGGTCCTTTGTCTGAAGTTGCTATTTTAGGTTTGAAGATAGTTGTTAAAAGTCACATGACAAGTTTATGATTTAAGCTATAAAAACAAGTACTTTAGCTTCTTAAATTAATTTTTTATAGTAGATAAGGCATGAAATCTAAACAGATGAACAAACTAAAATTTGGTTAACATAAATAACTAACATGCATTAATATATAGGAAAACTCTATTATAAAATGCCCAGCTGTGAATTTAATTGTATTCCAATTCACTTTTACCTAACAATGATAGAGGTGAATTTTCTTTATATCAAGTAAAACCTATAAAGCATCATTCTACTTCATTTCCTTAAAATTGTGCTTACTTTATTTAAAATGTATTACTGGTAAAATAGAAGTATCCGATTTTTAAACACCTAAAAAAAGATCTCTAACACTTACTAGCAGTAGTCTTCCTAATGTTACACCAAAGAGCAATACAAAAAAGAACTCTATTCAGACTCCCAGTAACAGATACCACAGTAAGAACAGTCAGCTCACTAAGGAACAGTTAAATGTTTTGTTTCTCCTTCACTTTAAATTCTGTTTCTTTATATATTTTTGCATTTAAATAGTAATGTGTTCTCATGTGTTCTTACCTGAAAGGAAAACCTGCTTTATCATAGGAAGGGTCAAAGGTGACACTCTGCACACACTTACAAAGAGTTCTTTTATAACCATAAAAGAGAACAAAAAAGGATGTAAAGTTCATCTACCCAACTTCAAAAGAAAGTCTGAACCAGATTACCAAGGAAATTAGTCACTGATCTTCTGAAGATGAAACTAGATGCTATAGATAGGTTCCAACTATTTTCATATTGGATTAGCCGCTGTCACCCCACACTGATTCAAATGCACAATAAAAAAAAAGGCAAATCTATTTTGCCTACCACTTTATACGTATAATTCTATTACTATTAATATCATATTTATACTTTCAAAATTTAAAGCCCTCATCTTAAATTTGCATTAAAATTAATTTCATAATTAGTTCCAATTCAAGAGGAAATTACAAAAGTGACCCAAATAATTTATTCTTAAAACCAAAATATAACAAACGAAGACAAAAAAGGGAAGGCAATTAAAAAAAGATAAATACAGGTTTTAGATTCTTTAACCATTTTGTCTCAAAATAATTCCTTTAACCTATGCAGTAGGTTTGCAAGTTTTTAACTAAGCCCATCAAAAGCACCATGGAACAATCTCTGAAGACACTGCCCATGTTCACAGGGTACTCTCCCTCCGTGTGCAGATCTGAAGTTTTATTCTGCCATAGCTCAGATGGCCTGCTTAAAAAATTCCCCTTCTTTGAACAGGTTCATGTACCTACTGCTTTTTACCTCACCCATATCCTCTTTTTAAAAGTTTCTGTGAGACACCTGCTGCTTGATAACTCTGACATCCTATAAGGTCTCTGTAGTTAAATTCTGTGCTATTTCCCCTCAATAATAAGTATAAAACTCCCATTTACATAGAGTAACTTATAAGTATTTCTTTCAACCATAATCCCTAAGATACGTATGTCAAAGAGTACAATATCAGTTTAGTTGTTTCACAGATACAGATGCGTGATGAGAAATAAGATCACTTTGGCCCAGCCGGCGTGACTCAGTGGTTGAGTGTTGACCTATGAACCAGAAAGTCAAAGTTCAATTTCTGGTCAGGTTGCGGGCTCGATCCCCAGTGTGGGGCATGCAGGAAGCAGCCAATTAATGATTCTCTTTCATCATTGATGTTTCTATCTGTCTCTCCCTCTCCCTTCTTCTCTGAAAAGATCACTTTGTGTTAGATAGAAAACTAAGATGATTTATAAAACATGGTAGTTAAATTTAAACACTTAAAGAAGGTAAGATAAAGAAGATGGTTATAGATGACTGAAGTTTTACAACCTGTCCATAAAATTTTATTATTAAATTTATTTTTATCATTCATTTTCAAATAAAACTGAATTGTGAAAAAACTCTTCTAATCCTACAAAATGTGTTCAGTGAGTTTCCATGGGTCAGGAAGAGGGTTCCAATAAAATTGAAAAGTTAAGTCCTGGGCCACTGGGCATCTCAAATAAGAAATAACTTTATTAAGTAAATATTTTGGCACTCAAATTGAAAATCATGAAGCTAACAACTCTTTTATAGTTACATAGAGTCCTGAAAGTTAACTGTTCATCTCAAAAGAAAAAACCAAAACAGATAGGTAAGAAGTTATTTCATTAAATAGAAACTATTTTTTTATTTACCATCAAACTATGAACATAAACCTTAAATATTACAGAGTATATAGTATGACTGCTTATTTACAAACTAGAGGCCCGGGGCACAATATTCATACATGGGTAGGGTCCCTAGGCCTGGCCGGTGATCAGAGCTGATCGGGGCCTTCCGGCTGCTGGCCAGGACCTTCCTTCATTCCACACCAGCCCCTGGTGGTCAGTGTACGTCATAGCAAGAGATGGAACTCCTGGTTGGTAGAACTCCTGAGGGGACAATTTGCATATCAGCCTTTCATTATATAGGATACTCATCAAACTTGTTTTTATTCATTAATCTGGAGAAAGAATCTGTATGTATGTATGCTTAAGTTGATTAGGTAGAAGAGCAAAAATTAGTTCTTCTGTTTTTACCTCCAGATAGGAATATTACATGCATTAACTGCTATTTCTTGATCTACTGAATTCTTATGTCCTAGAACAAGTTAGTACTATTAAGCCCCTTGTCCCCTTTATTAAATACAAACATAGTTATATCAAATTTTTTGTTGAGATAAATCTTTCCTCAGTGCTTTCTGAAATTTATTTGTTCAACACTTACTGAGCACTAACACTGCCTGGCACTGTTCTAGGCATTGGGAAAGAGAAAGAAATAAAACATACAAAAGCTTACCTACTGAGACACACAGATAACATATAAAACAAATGAGCAAAATATATACTATGTGCATATTTTCCAGATTAAAAACCCCTACAATTCAATAACAAAAAGACAAACAAACCAGTTATAAAATGGGCAAAGAATCTGAATAGATTAGTTCTCCAAAGATGATACAGAAATGGCCAAAAGCATATAACAAGGTGGTCAAAGCCACAATGACCACTTAACATGCAGTAGGATGGTGGTGGTAATAATAATCATCCTACCTAATAAAAGCTTAAAATGCTAAGCGTCCGGTTGTCCAGTTGGCCATTCAACCAATCAAAGCATAGTATGCTAATGATATGCTAAGGCTACTCAACTGCTCACTATGACATGCATTGACCACCAGGAGGCAGACAGTCGAACAGTCACTATGACGTGCACTGAACACCAGGGGACAGACGCTCCGATCAGTAGGTTATCTTGCTGCTGGGGTCCGGCAGATCGGGCTGAGCGAGATGGGCCAGACATGCCCTGGAGCCCTCCTGTGGCCCCTCCCCGGCTGGCCAACCTCCCATGTCCCTCCCGACCCCAACTGTGCACTTGTGGGGTCCCTCAACCTGGCCTGCACCCTCTGGGACCCCTCAGGGAATGTCGAAGAGCCGGTTTTGGCCTGATGGCGGAACAACCGGTCACTATGATGCACACTGACCACCAAAGGGCAGATGCTCAACACAGGAGCTGCCCCCTGGTGGTCAGTGCACTCCCACAAGGGGAACGTCACTCAGCCAGAAGCCGGGCTAACGGCTGGCGAGTGTAGCAGCAGTGGCGGGAGCCTCTCCTGCCTCCACGGCAGCACTAAGGATGACCAACTGCCGGCTTAAGCCCGCTCCCCATGGGCCTAAGCCATCAGTCGGACATCCCCCGAGGGCTCCTGGACTGCAAGAGGGTGCAGGCCAAGCTGAGGGACCACCCCCCGCTGAGTGCACGAATTTTGTGCACTGGGCCTCTAGTAATAATAATAATAGTGTTAGCAAAGATGTGGAAAACTTGGAACCCTTGCATATTGCTGGTGGGAATGTGAAATGATACAACTGCTGAAACAGTTTGGTGGTTCTTCAAAAAAGTAAAACCCAGAATTGCCATATGACCCAGCATTTCCAGTTCTAGGTATATACGCAAAAGAACTCAAAACTGGGACTCAAGCATGTGCTTGTGTAGGAATGTTCACAGCAGCACAATCACAATAGCCAAAAGGTGAAAACAAAGCAAATGTCCACTAATTGATGAATGGACAAATAAATTGTGTTATCTATAACAATAAAAGCATAATATACTAAATAGACCGGACATCTTTCCAGACGACCTTCCAGATGAAGCCGGGGCTGCAAGGGAAGCCCGGGTCCCAGGTGCCTGCCGGCAGCGGGAAGGTAGTCTGGGTCCCGAGTGCCAGAGGGAAGCCGGTGCTGGCAGCACCAAGAAGAAGGAAGGCCTACTCTTGCATGAATTTCGTGCATCGGGCCTTCAGTATGCATATAATGGAGTATGCATATAATGGAGTATCAGCCATGAAAGGAATGAAGTACTGATACATGCTACAATGAGGATGAACCACAAAAACATACTCAATGAAAGAATCCAGACACAAAGGTCACATATTTTATGACTATATTTATATAAAATATCCGGTAGAGGTAAATTCATAGAGATTAAAAGCAAATTGGTAGTTGCTGGGGCTCCAGAGAGGAAATAGGAAGTAACTGCTTAATGGATATGGGTTATTATTTTAGGGTGATGAGAATGTTTTGGATGAGAATGTAGATACAGGTGGTGGTTACACAATACTGTGAATATACTAAAAGTCACTAAACTGTTCATGTGAAAAAATTAATTTTATGAGAATTTCAACTCAATTTTTAAAATACATACTAGAGAGAGAAAGAAAGAGAAGGAGAGGGGGAGGGGAGGGAGAAACATCTGTATGAGAAAGATTGATCTGTTGCTCCCATACACGCCCCGACCAGGGATCCAATCTGTAACCTAGGTATGTGCCCTGACTGGGAATAGAACCCACAACCTCTTGATGTATAGGACGATGCTCCAACCAACTGAGCCACTCAGCCAGAACAAGGGGGTTAAAATTTTAGAAAAGATGGGCAGGGAAGGCCTCACTAACAAGGTGACATTAGATTATTGACCCAAAGGAAGGAATCTTTTATACAAACATCTGAGGCAAGATCATTTTAAGCAAAGTGAACATTGCCTCGTTTTTGAGGCAGAGGAAAGGCCAGTGTGGCCAAGAAAGCTAGTATGTGGAGAAGTAATAGGAAATAAGAATAGAGAGGAAATAGGGAATCCAATGAGGTGAGGGAAGGACTAGTAGGTTATTCCAAGAACTCTGCTTTAATTCTTAGTAAAAGGGGAACTAATATCAGGTTTTGAGCAGAACAGTGACATAAAGTTTTGGGGTCATTTTAATTGCTGAAATGAGAAGATACTAAAGCCTCCAAAAAGGGCAACAGCATGGTTATCAGTTAGAAACTATTGCAACAAGCTAGAGGGAGATTTCTCTAATTTGTCTTCCGATGCTTTCAGTAAATTTTCAGTTTCTCTTTTTTCTTAATTTTTTTTTTCTCAGAGCCTCCATAGTTTTATGGATATATTAACTTCTCCTAGGTTTTTTTGTGGGGTTTTTTTAAGTTTTCATTTGATCCCTGCACTGTCCTACCATATCTACATTCTTTTGAGTTCATTTTCCCCTATTTGTTCTGACTCTGTTTTTCATGGAAGCATTCCTCAAATGTCTGGTGACCCTTGGTGTTCTGCTAATATTTGAGAAACTAAAAGGCATTATCTTTGTGAGCAGGACTTGTAAACCTCACTGCAGGGATTATTTGGCTGAACTATTCCCAAACTGTAGTATCTCAATCTTTCCTCTTGACCTGGTCGGTGTGCCCAAAGAAGAATAAATCATGGGTACATCCTACAATAGCAAAGCTACTGAGTTCTTTCTGAGGCTTGAAGATCTAATCAGTAAAAACACAGGTCATGAGACCTCTCTAACTCTTATCTCTCCAATGCAATCTATCACCAAATCTTGTCAGTTTAACTCGATTAAGTCTCTCAAATGTATGTGCTTCTATCCATCTCTACCAACATTACCATATTCTTTGCTTACCTCAAAAACTAAAGAAGTCTTGTTTACCCACTCTAAGTTATCCTTCAATATGTCTGTTTTCCAGAATTAGCCAGAGTGATCTTTCCAAAATGCAAATTTAAAACCATTCCCTTCCTTCCCATCTACCCCCAACCTATTCCCCCCACCAATTTTTGAAAAATCTAGGGGCTATCATTACTCTTAGAATAGAGTTGCAGGGCCTGCCTACTTTTGCAGCCTCATCTTTCACCTGTCCCCCTGAATGCTTAGTGCCCCAGCTCTTCTTTATTCACACCATGCTAGTACTCCATCTTTCTGCAGCTGTTTGCTCCAAATACTTCCCATATAGGGAAAGTTCTTTTTTCCCTCTTCCCATAGTTTAATCAGATGCCTCAGTGCTCATTTTAAACACCTGTTCTTCAAGGAAACATTCCTAATCTTCTAAAACTAGGATATATTATTATGGCTTGAATACAAAATGCCTGCATATTTACATAGCTGAATTAACACTATTCCTTGTATTAACCTTCTGTCTTCTGCTGTTTTGACAATAGAATCATCCTATATAATAAAAGGCTAATATGTAAATTGCTCCTACAGGCGGGAGTTCGACCAACCGGGAGTTAGACGTGCGCTGACCACCAGGGGACGGCATGAAACATGGTAGGCATCAGCAATGTGGCGTTGGCAGCAGTGGGCAGCAGTAGGCAGCAGTAGAGGTGCTGCTGGCCTAGATGGGCCCCAACGAAAGCAGGACCACGGCGGGATGGTGGAGCAGGTGAGCAGGCGGCGCCAGGCCAACGAGGGTGCGATGGGAGGCCCTGGCTGGCAGCCGGGGGAAGGGAGGCCCTGGCCAACAGCCGGCAGCCGCTAAGGACCCTACCCGTGCATGAATTTCATGCACTGGGCCTCTAGTTTCTTAAATATCAATCATAAAATTTAAGATTTAAAATATTTTCATATTATTATCTTTTACATTTGAAACAAAGTTTCACAGAATTTATTAGTTTTCTTAATGCTAAAGAATAGGGTTGGAGATAAAATAATTGGCTTGAAAATTTGATTTTCTTATCTGGAAATTTATAACACTTAATACAAAAATTAGTCAAATGGACTCATTCAGGAATTAGAAGTTGCTCAGTTTCTATAGTTTAAATGATGCTTTTAACTTCTTCCTCTCCACTTTTAAGAGGGAAACAAACAGCAAAAGCTTTCAGACTAAATGTAACATATGAGTCTGTACTTTAACTTGTATTTTATAGCTGTCCCTGTTTAAAAAAAAGGTAAGTATATATAACTTTCTCTAAATCCACAGCTGGACTTTTACCAGCACAATAAAAGTAAATACAGGAATAAATAAGAAAATAGACCCACAAAATTCAGCACTGTCATTTCAGTCTTTGCTATAATTTAT
Organism: Myotis lucifugus; assembly: GCF_000147115.1. NCBI lineage: Eukaryota > Metazoa > Chordata > Mammalia > Chiroptera > Vespertilionidae > Myotis > Myotis lucifugus. Next base: position 1,259,633 of record NW_005871271.1, on the reverse strand, counting down.
GCTATTCATAATTCTTACAGATATAAATAAACTTATATTAGCAAGTACAAGCTGAAAAAAAACATGGAGTAATAAAAAGCGCACTCAAATTAAAAAACCTCAAAAACACAATATCTTTTCCCTTTCAGGCCAACATCTAGCAACTCTCTCTAGGAATACCAGAAAGGTTTAGTAAATGTTTATAGAATGAAAATGACGATGACAACTAAGACTTACTGAACATTTAACTTGTAATAGTATTGCTAAATATTTTATATTAAGCCTGATAATAACTCTAAGAGCCAGGTACTATTCTTAATCCCCATTTTAAATATAAGAAAAGGGGCTGAGAGCAATGTTAGGAAGTGGAACAGCTAGGATTCAAAACAAAAGCTGTCTGACTCCAAAGCACTGAACCAGTCAATTGTAGAAAAAACATTGTTAAAGGCTAGGATTTAGAAAAGGCTTTGTTGTCAGAATCTTAAAATAAACATGTTCAAATACATTTGACTTATTTCAATATTGTAACCATATATACATTAAAACTATAGGAAATATTCCATTTTAAAAGAGTACTTTTCATACCATTCAACTATTAATAAATTTTAAAATATTTTCCTAAGACATATTATAGCTAAAATTATTGTATATCATGTGAAAGTTTAATCTTTTCTGCAAAAGAAAAATCCAAAACTTTATCGTAACAAAAGTGATCCCTTAATTAAAAAACAGACAAACAACAACAAAAAATATATAAAAACAAGAAAAGCAAAAAGGCAAAGCACTAAAGTCAGCAAAGGTAAAGAAGTTATAACTGAGTCATGACAGATTTTATTGAAATTCCAAAACTGGAGCAGTACAACAATACATTCTTTTGTGTTAATATTTTAGATTTTGGAACAATCCGTTTGTTAGTGGGAATACACTGATGTTTGCACAAAGATCCATACTAAATATAACCTATATTACTTGTTTGTCTGATGTCATACTTAAAAAAAAAAAATCCTACTATAAACATACCTTGGCAAAAAATACGGTGAGGTGAGTTTCACTGCCAACAATCCAAATAGGGAATTTTGGAGATTTCAAGTAAGAACCAACCTAGAACAAATGTAGCAAAATAAACAAACAAATGAAAATTTTATACTGCCTATTACATGCCCATGAATATCTGAAACATAACCAGGGTGTCCAATTCATATTTAAATGGAATAATACTGTGCCAGATTGCCTTACCCATAAAGGTCATTACCAATGAATATAAAGTCAATGTTATAAAGACTATCAGGGCTAAGCTTATGTTGTGCCTTTACACAGAACAACAACACAGACTTAACACAGCCAGAACCAATAGTTTAACCCTAAGCATCATTCTCAGGTTTTACTAAAGTTCCTAGATAGCATGGCCACTTCTAGAATGTCAGCTTGGTATCTCAAAACCCAAAAACCATACACTTGATCATAATAATTTGATCAGGAAAATCATTATAAATGAACAAATGAGTAGATTTATGAATAAATAAGGGAAAAAGCCTTAAGAACATCCTGTCTTCAAAGAACCTAGGGTAACATAATAATCTCTCTAAAGCAAAATATGTAAAACATTTAGGTATATAAAAGAATCCTATCATTTGACTCTTCATGGTAGGAGTTAAGTTCAAAGGTTTACAATATGCAGTCTCTTTAAAATGTATAAAGAGTTAAACCTATAACCTGGCTTCAGGGTTATATAATTAATCTCTAAACACTGCAGTTCCAAAAATTTGGAAATATCATTTTTTGTGTGACTGAGAAAATAATAGACTTGTGAAATCCAACCACATCCACATCAATCAGTTCCACACTCTTATGAGGACAAAGATTTTTACTTAAAAACAACTAACCTTACCAAACAAATGTGCTGAATTTTCTTTTCTCACACAGACTCCCTAGAAATGGGAAATTCCAAGTGGCTACTTGCAGCAGTCAGGGCCAACTATTCTTCCTAATTACAAACAGCCCTGATATGATACCCTGCTTTCAGGCACCACCAGGGCCCTTCAAAATTTATTCTTATCACTAGGAGGGATAGAATTTATTCTCTGTTGTCCTATAATGCAAGGGATGCGTTGGATGTGCCAATGGCAATGATGAACCAGTAGCGTAAAAGGGCAGTTTGGGAACAACAGAGAATAACAGCCAAAGGACAAAGAAAAAGGAAAAGCTCTGATCACTGGGTCAGAGTAGAAGGCACTTCAGAGGTGTGCAGTGCAAGTCCTTCAATTTTACATAAGGACACGGAGGAATACATGGGATCAGTGCCCTGTTGGAATACCAACAGCTAACTAGTATGAGCTGGAACTAAGACTCGGGTTTGCTGGCTCCTAATGTGGTGGTTTTCCATTCCATCACGCTGCCTCTTGTGAAAAGTTTAGAGGTTGTTTAGTTTCTTTTAACTATTTTTTAATTTATCTTTACTGTTGAAAGTATTACAGATGTCCCCCTTTCTTTCCTCTATGAACCCTCTCGACCCTGAACTCCCTCCCCGCCCAGGCCTTCACCAAACTATTATCTGTGTCCAGGGGCTATGCATATATGCACATATGTGTTCCCTGATTAATCTCTCCCCACCCACTCCTCCACCCCTACCTTCCCTCTGAGATTGGTCAGTTTAGTTTCTTTCTTAGAAAAAGTGTGTACCCTGGCCAGTGTGGCTCAGTTGGTTGAATGTCGTTCCATACACCAATGGGTACAGGATTCAATTCCTGATCAGGGCACATATCTAGGTTTCGGGTTCGATCCCCTGATTGGGGCACATACAGGAGACAATCAATCGACATTTCTCTCTCATATGGATGTTTCTGTCTCTCTCTCTCCCCCCACCTCCCTTCCTCTCTCTGTAGAATTGATAAAAAAAAAAAAAAAAAAACATATCTTTGGGTGAAGATTAAAAAAAAAAGTGTGCGTGCATGCGCATACACTTAATCATCATAGAAGTAAAAAGTGTGGGTAAGATTACACACAGTAGGATCAAAAGGCAAATAAAGGCTGAACTCATGAAGTGTTTTCTAATAATAAAAAATCAATCAAGAGTGAATAAATAATGCAACTACTTTGGAAAACAGTTTGATGGTTCCTCAAAAAGTTAAGCATATAATTACCATATGACCAGGCAATTTCATTCCTGGGTATATACTCAAGAGAAATGAAAACATGTTCACAAAAACTTATGCATGAATGTCCATAGCAGTATTATTCATAACAACCAAAAAGTGGAACTCTCCATTAACTTATAAATACATAACATACATAAATACATAAAAAATACATAAAAACTATTGAATTATACACTTTAAAATAGTTAATTTTATGTTATGTGAGTTATATATCTGTTTTTTTTAAAGGGCATAGTCAAAAGCACTGGGTCACCTTCTTTGTTCACATGCATGTGTATATATATACACAGAAAGAAAGGGGGAGAAGAGAGAAATAACGTTTTATTTGTGTTAATAAACATATATGGTTAAATTGACATGAAATGTTAATTTCATTTCTAAAGAGCAATTTACTACACTACCAAACAGGAAAATGCTCAGATTCACAAAACTAATACAAACACAAATATTTCCTTAATGTCATTTTTCTAAACATCTGGTACAAAGTAAATGTATATAGATTTTGAGAATGAAACTTACAGTATATACATATAAACAGCTCCATGTAATAGAGTTTTGTGGGTTTTTTAAAATTCTGTCTTGACTCAGTTTTGAGGCCCTGGCTTGAGGCTGGTCAATTCCCTTAAAAAAGACTGCTGAGTAAGTCCAAACCCCAACCACTTTCCCTAGAAGTCTCTCACACTCCAGGTCATTATGCATTGCCCTAATGGCCCTGGAACCAGGAACAACACGACCAGGGACAGCCCTTAAGCCCCTGAGCTCATGGAAACAATTCAAATTAGCCAGTCCACACTGAGCCCATGAGACCTAGCTAACTCTACCCTCAATTCCCACACATAAGCTTGCTGTTGGCCTGTTCCCAGGTGTAACCCCTATGTGGCCCAGCTCTAGTTAGGAGCTGTCAGTAACTAACAGATCTGCCTTTCCTCTATCTGAGTGTCAATATGTTGTGTCCTGCCACTAAAAAAAACACCTTTAAATCTTATATAACACCATAGTTGCTGCTAGAATACTAGAGAATAACAAGAGAACACACAGCAGCTGTTAACTTTCTACTAAAGTCCTGGAGGAACAGACATTGCTCTGCTGTGCCTAACAGTTAAAGCAAAGCTAAAGCACACATTTAGTAAAGCCTACAGTTATAGTGCAATTTTCCACTCATTCATGCAACAATATTTATTGAGCACCTACTATGTACCCAGAAACAATGTGCCTGCTTGCCTTCAAAGAGTCTATATTCCATTAGGGATGACAAAAAAAAACCCAAATTCAAAATTATAAAAAAAGTAAGTACAGAGTGATTATTCCTATGAAATCATGTTGGGATGATTCACTGAGGGGATGATCAAGGAAAGGGTCTTTGAGGCACCATTTGAAGTAGGACCTGAAGGGGAGAGTAGAATATTTCTGGCAGAAATGATAGCAAATATGAAGGCTTGTCAGGCAGGAAAGGGCTTGGCCTGTTTAAGAAACAACAGGAGACCAGCATGGCCGGACACAGCAATGGAGGGAGCGATGCAGCTCTGGAAGGGCAGACAGGATCCAGACCATCAGGGCCTTACAGGCCACACAGTGAAAATGTCAAACTAGATCATTTCCAGACCCTGACCTCCTGCAACATGTGCGTGCACGCGCACACACACTTTTTACAAAACTGCTTTATTAAAATATCATTGACATAAAAATTGTATATATTTAAGGTGTACAACTTAATGTTTTGATATATGTATATATTGTGTAAATATCACTACAATCAAGCTAATTAATATATGTATCACCTCTATACAGCAATGAAATATATACCAATAAATGAAGGTTTCATGGCAGTTCCTGTTTTGTGTGTATGTGTGCGTGCGCAAGCTAGGAGAAGATGGAATTTCATTCTTTGGTTGCCAGGCAAACTCAGAATAATTTTAGCTTGTATAATTAAAGTCACTAAAAAGAAGAACTGCTACAGTTTAACCTTACGATAACTAAAATGAATAAGAGCTGGATGAAACCTGTTTGATTTTTATGCCCGTATCACCCCTGTCCAAGGACTGTCATGAAAGAGGAATGCTGTCTGGTTAAAAAAAAAAAAAAAAGGGAAGGAAGGAAGGGCACAAGACACTGTTACTAAAACTAATCACCACCACCAGAACCACTGCCATGGAACCACCATGCAAAAGTAAAAAATAACATTGTCTTCTTTCTTCCTCCAAAATGAGGACACCTTAACTGCAAATCACTAATGATTTAAGACCACTGGAACAGCCAATAGTTATTTCAGATTGTGTAGGAAAGCAATAAAATATATATTAATAAATGAAGTTTCATGGCAGTTCCTAATTTTCACATATGTGTTAAGGAGTTTAATTCTATTAAATGCTTGGATTTCTGCTTTGTCAGTGTGAAATCATTTTCAGATGGAACAATCAGAAGTTAGAATTTCAGCATTCAGCAGGTTCTTTTTCTTTGCCCAATAAAGTACTACCAGTTGTTTAATGAAGTATACCGTTAGTTGTAAGGAAGAAACAGCACATCCTTTTCCCTCAGTTTACCAAAAAATATATTTATATTCAACAACAGAAATCTCTATTTCCACAATATACTGGGTTCTTCCCCCCACCCTCGAAAAGAAACAAACCTCAAAATTAGGAAACTCTGCCTGATCAGCCAGCTTAAGTCTTCCCTTAATACGCCTGTCAGTTTAGGAAGGAAGACCAGCAATAATCTGATGAGAGTATATAATAACATTAGTAAGCTAAAATATGTTGTCAGAGAAGAAAAATACTATCCACAACAGTGAACATGTGAATAAAGACCATTCAAAGTACCTTAAAAATCAACTTACCTTACAGTATCTTAAAGCTTCCATTAAGGTTAAGAACCCTACAGCTGCTTGTTCATGTATACCAAGAAGTTCTGCAAACAGAAGTTAGCATGTATTAGTATACATAAATCTGAAAAGTACTTACATGGAAATATGTATGTATAGATATATTCTATACCAAAACTTTTACCCCAAATTATACTGAAACCTAGCACATTTTTATTGTTAAGAGTTAACATCAAGTCATAATTATAGTACTACTCATTATAAATTCCATTAGATCAGGTTTGTGATACTTCAGGTGTATATTAAATGTATTTATGAAACTTTATACTCAGTGTTAACTTTTATAATGGAGGCATTTCCCCCTGAAACTAAGGAATTATTGGAAAAGATATGCTAATCATAATTTGTAACATTTAACATGGGCAGCAGTGAACTACCTGCACAATACTTGAAACATGGACAACTGATACCATTCTCTCTCTCCTATAAATAAACCTACGAAGTGTGCTAAAGACTGGGAAAATAAAGATGAATAGAACACAGTACCTACCTTACAAAGCTAATAATTTATCAAGGGAGAGAGATGAAAAAACAATGTGTGCTTTCTCTCTCTCTGTTTACCCAAACACACACTTATAGTAATATAAGAACATCTGCTAATTGTGTTACAGAAGTGGTAACGTTTGAGATCTAAGTATATTTAGTCATTTTCCAGGTTAAGATAAGAAGAAAATTCAAGGCAGAGCAAACAGCAAAGAGACATGAAAAATCAGTGTATTTAAGGGGTGAAAAAATTGTCAAAGGTTCCTTAAAGGTTTCCAGCCTGAGGAATCTGATAAACGGTGACTAACTAAAAGAGAGAATTAAGGAGGAATAGGTGCTAGAGTGATATGAAGGGAGAACATGAGTTTGGTTTTATGTAACCTGGGACTGAGGAACCTTTAGGACTTCTACCTAGAGATACACAACTGGAAGTAAGGCTGGGGAACACAGGGAAGAGAGGTCAGGTTGGTTTGGACACAGTGTTGGGAATCATTAGCATAGAGACAAGGGTTGATGTTGTGGATGCGGATCAGGAAGAACAGACAAAGCATAGAGAATGAAGAGACAAGCGATTACTTCACAACAGAGGTGTAACTGTGATGATATCAAAGTCTTCACAGATTACAGATTTCAGCTAATATACATTGAATCGAACTCTGGTAATAATTTAGGGCCATATGTATTCTAATAAGTATTTTTTCTGGTTAAAAATTATGTCCTATGAACATAATGTATATTTGCATCTTTCAACTATGGTCATCTTTTGTCCTTTTTTCTATTAGGAAATTACGTTTTTCTTATCAATTAATGTGATAATATCTACTCAGTCATTTCTGTTGTAAATATATCCTTAAGTACAACATACAGATGGAATAAGCCAAAAACTGGTAGTTTAAACTTTAGTATTTGTAAATTCAAAGTTAATACAAAGTACGTATGCATATAGTTTGCATGTCTTCATTAACATCTTACAGGCATGGAGGAGGTAGAGCAATAGTCCTCATATTGTAGTTTTGGATTCTTTGGGGTCCACAAGACCCTTTGAGAGACTATGTAAAATTTAAGTGATTTTCATACAAAGCCATTAGTTGCCTTTTTTATTCTTATACTCTCACGAATATGGAGTGAAATTTTCCAGAGACTAAATGATATGTTATATTCCAAAAGATTGAATCTGTAAACAAATATAGAAATCCAGCTATCTATTAATAACCTAGACATTAAAGGGATTTAAAATTTTTAAAATAAAGTAATTCTTATTATTTTTTGTTTTGGAAATTGGTTATTTTTTGTCAAAAATAGTTATATTAATAAGTATTAGGTGTGTTATTGTTATTTTTAAATGAATTAATGTCTTTTTAAATTTCTCAGTCTTAATTTCTAACAAGAAAAAAACACTAATCATTATTTACTTATGATCCACATTAGTGAAAGCTCTTTAGGATGCTCAGTAATTTTTAAGAGTGTAAAGGGCATGAGACCAACAAATTTGAGAAGCATTGGATTATAGCATTCAAAGGAAAAAGATGGAGAGGTGAGGAGCCCGAACAGGTAGAAATGGTATTGTATAGCCTGGCATATTTTCCCCTCCTTTCCTTCTGAAATGTAAGCAGCACTAAATGTAACATTTCATGCTTTAATTTCTAAAATCAGTTACCACCACCTAGTGTTACGATTAGCTACTACATCATCTTTTTTCTTGGAATTTTAAACAAATATCTAGAATAGTATATTTATAATAATGTCAGAATACTCTATACAACAAAGTAGCAGTTCATAGTTCTTGAATAAAAAAATATTCATATTAGGTCAGCAATCACATGTTTAAGCATGTAGTCTGGACAGTATTATTTTAAAAATGTACTAATTTTGTTTCCTTAAACAAAATATATAATATTTACCTGCTTTAGATAGCTAAAGTAAATCAAGAATATTTATTATTATATGAAAAGATGCTCAATGTCACTAATTATCAGAGACATGCAAATTAAAACCACAATGAGATATCACCTCATACTTGTCAGAATGGATATCATCAATAAGTCAACAAATAAGTGTTGGCAAGAATATGGAAAAAAGGGAGCCCTTGTGCACTGCTGGTGGGAAAGCAGACTAGTGCAGCCACTGGGGAAAGCAGTATGGAGTTACCTCAAAAAATTAAAAATGGAACTGCCTTATAATCCAGCAAATCTACTTCTGAGGATATATATGGAAAAAAAAAAACCCGAAACACTAATTCAAAAGAATATATACACACTTATGTTCACTGCAGCATTATTTACAACTAGAGGCCAAGTGCACAAATTCATGCACTAATAAACAAAATAGAAACAGATTCATAGATACAGAGGACAGACTGTTAACTGTCAGAGGGGAGAGAGTTTAGAAGGCTGGGTGAAAAAGGTGAAGGGATTAAAAAAAAAAGTCACAAAAAAAAACCTCACAGACCCAGACAACAGTATAGTGATTACAGAGGGAAAGGGGGCTGAGGGGAGGCAAAGAGTGAAAAGGGGAGATAAACAGAGATGGAAGGAGACATGACTTGAGGTGGTGAACACACAGTACAATATACAGATGATGTATTATAGAATTGTACACCTGAAATCTATATAATTTTTAAATATGTGTTTTAATTGATTTGTAGAGAGAGGGTAAGGGAGAGGGATAGAGATAGAAACATCTGTGAAAGAGAAACATCATCGAACAGCTGCCTCCTGAACTCCCCCTACTGGGGATAGAGCCTGTAACCCCCTCATGTGCCCTGATCAGGAATCAAAACAGCGACCTCTTGGTTCCTGGGTCAACACTCAACCACTGAGCAACACAGGGCTGAAACCTATATAATTTTATTAACTAATGTCACCCAATAAACTCAATTTAAAAAAGAATACTTATTATTGTACAAATTTTTAATTACAGCAATGATATAATAGTCCCTTATTTATGAGACTTTTCTCAATAAGTCTAAAAGTTTATTTACATTTGTAGAAAATTCTAATAATTATGTCATATTTTAGGGTGTTCTAATTTTTTTTACCATTTACATATATATATATTAGATTTCAGAGAGGAAGGGAAAGGGAGAGAGAGAGAGAAATATCAATGATCAATGATGAGAGAGAATCACTGATCGGCTACCTACTGCATGCCTCACACTGGGAATTGAGCCCACAACCTGGGCATGTGCCCTGACTGGGAATCGAACCATGACCTGGTTCATAGGTCAATGCTCAACTACTAAGCCATAAGAGCTGGGCCTAATTTTTTTTTCTCAGCCTAGCATTTAAGATTAATCATTATCAGTCCCTATCAACCCTTATTTGCTTCAGTCCATGAGACTGTAAATACATGCAGAATTTTATTTTCCCAAGTTTGGTTTTTTATAGTGTTCTCCTCCATTCTCAACTATTACTTCTCACTGCTGTCATAGAGTGCCTATAGAAGTTCCACTTGGGCTTTTCAAATTTGATGCTGACTGTAAACCAGGTAGCTGCTTTAAATTTATTTAATAAACACACCTTGAGTGCCAAGTACTGAAAAAAACAATGCTAAAGTATAGTGTAGGTATGTGGAGAAAAAGACGACAAGACTCTCTTTGCAAACCACATATCTAATAAGGAGTTAATATTCAAAATATAAAAGGAACTCTTTTTACAACCCAGTTACAAAAAAAAAAACCCACAAATAATCCAATTAAAAACTGGGCAAAGAACTTAAATAAACTTTCTCCAAAGAATACATGGAAATGGCCAACAGTATGTGAAAAGATGTTCAACATCACTAATCATTAGGGAAATGCAGTATCAAAACCCAATGAGATATCACTTCATATCCGTTAGAATGGACACTATTAAAAAAATGATGAATATGTGTAAAATCTGGAACCCTTGTGGACTGTTGGTGGGAATGTAAAATGGTACAGCTATGGAAAACAGTATGGAGGTTCCTCAAAAAATTAAAAATAGAACTACCATGTGACTCATCAATTCCACTTTTGGGTATTTAATCCAAAGGAATTGAAATCAAGATCTCAAAGAGATACCTGCACTCCCATGCTCACTGCAATACTATTTATTCACAGTAGCCAAGATGTTGAAATAACCTAAATATCCAGTTACGAATGAATGGATAAAGAAATTGTGGCATATACATGATATGGAATGTTGTTCAGGTCTACAAAAGAAGGAAATCCTACCATATGTGGCAACATAGATAAACCTTGAAGACATTATACTTAATGAAATATGCTCATCATAGGAGAAATGCTACATTATTCCACTTACATGAGGTATCTAAAATACTGTAGTCAAACTCATAGCAGCATAGAATTATGGTTGCAGGCACCTGGGAGGAGGAGGAAATGGGGTGTTGCTATTCAACACATACAAAGTTCCAATTATGTAAGAGGAGTAAGTCTAGAGATCAGTTGCAAAAGCTCTTATCTATCATTATACTGCATCTTAACTTAAAATTTCATTAAAATGGTAGATCTTATGTTAAATATTCTTAATTTTAAAAAAACACCCTACCCAAATAACAATAGTTGGTTACAATGTTGAACATGATGCTCAGAGGTAAGAGAGATCCCTTTTAGCTCTGAGAATGAGGAACATTTCCTTGGAAGAGACAGCATATGACATGGGCAGTAAAGGGTTGGACAGACATAGATAGATGGAAGGGATTTAGGTCTTTAGGTACAAGGAGTAGCATGAACAAAGACATTAAAGCAAATAGCATGATTTTGTTCAAGTATAGGTTCGTAATGGCTGAAAAAAAATTAGCTGGGATGAAACTATGTAGGGTCCTCAAGTAAGTAAAGAATCTGTAGTTTAAAAAAAATGTTTAAAGGCTGGCCAGGTGGCTCAGTTAGTTGCGGTGTTGTCCTATACACCAAAAGGCTGCATTCCTGGTCAGGGCACATACCTAGGTTGCAGGTTTGACTGATGATTCTCACATTGATGTTTCTCTCCCCACCCCCCCACCCCCCGCTCTCTCTCTAAAGTTAATAAACATATCCTTAGGTGAGGATCAAAAACATTTTTTTTAATAAAAAATACTTCTTTTATAAGAACATTAGAATAGCTGCAATAAAATAATAAGGAAGGCTTAGTTATCGCCTATCAAACAGGCAAAGTACATGCAGTTTGAGCCATGACTCTTGTGAAACCAATTTCTGAAAGTGGGCAGCTTTTTAAACCCACTTACTGGTTGCTTGGATTACCAAGATGTCAGTTGCAGAGAAGCAAGATGGCAGCATAGGTAAGCACCTGTACTTGCTACCTCTCACAACCACATCAATACCACAACTAAATGGCAGAACAACTACCACCCAGAACTGCGGGAAGGCTGGCTGAGTGGAAGAAGTTCCCCAACTAGAGAGGTGAAGAAGGTGCATTAAGACTGAAATGAGGTGCAGAGGCACGGAAAGTGCTGGCATCTGGATGTGCTGCTCTTTAAATCCGGAGGGCGATACAAGCTTCCGACTGCTCTGAACTCCAGTTCCCGGTGAGACTCTGGGGGACCCAGGCACATATGGGGAGAATCTGGACTGTCTGGCATCAGGACAGGAACATGAGGGTGGCTTTCTCTCAGAGGTGCTCACAGTGATCATTGTTCCTGCACAGGGGTGCGGGATGCAGAGAACCTGGGACTTGTCTGGTTCAGGGCTGACTGGCAGCCATTGCTGTTTGCTCCGCCCAGGTGATTCCCAAAGACCCCGCCCCACCCAATTTACAACCCCACCCAAGCTGTGCGCATCAGCTTTTGCATACGAATGGCCTGTCCTTTCACCTAAAACCTGTCAAACTTCAGCTGGGTCAGAGAGCCCCAGAGCTTCCAAAAGAAGGGCCAAGGCCCTGCCAGCCTTGCTTCTCAGCTTGGCCTCGTCTGAGTACTTCCAAACCCCATACAAAGAGGAGGAATCTGCAGATGTCTCTGTAGCTCCTGCTGGGCAGCCCCAGACAGTGGATGACTTTGAACCTCTTTGGAGATAGAAGAGCCAGTGTACCCAGTGGTCAGAGTGAGACCATACCAGATTACAACTCCTCAGATCCATAAGAGATACACTCAAGGGGCAGACTCAGTGAGCATCAAAGCCCCACTGAAGCAAGTCCTGCCCCATAAGGGTGTCTCCTGTGCAACATATATTCCAGTGTAGACACAGCTGGTCATCACAGCCAATTGACCTGGAGATCAATTCCTTCCAGTGATACCAACAGCAATCAAGGGTTAACTACAACAAGACTGTGCAAACAGCCCACAAAGGGGTGCACCAAGAGCGTCCACCTCAGGTGACTGGGGAGGCTGAGCCACTGGGCCTTATAGGACACCAACCACACAAGGCCACTCTATCAACTCAAAGAGACTTCGCAGCTACCCAGTACATAGAAACAAACACAGGGAAGCAGCCAAAATGCGGAGACAAAGAAACAAGTCAAAAATGAAAGACAGGGATGAAAGCAAAATACTGGATATAGAGTCCAAAACCATGGTTATAAGGTTACTCAAGAATCTTCTAGAAACCTCTGAGAAATTTAGTGAGACCCTTAGGATATATAAAAAAGGACCAATCAGAAATTAAGCATACACTGACTAAAATAAAGAATAATTTACAGAGATCCAACAGCAGACTAGAGGATCGCAAGAATCAAGTCAAAGATTTGAAATACGAAAAAGCAAAAAACACCCAACCGGAAAAGCAAAAAAAAAAAAAAGAATCCAAAAATATGAAGATAGTGTAAGGAGCCTCTGGGACAACTTCAAGTGTACCAACATCAAAATTATGGGGGGGCCAGAAGAAGAGAGAGAGCAAGATATTGAAAACCTATTTGAAGAACTAATGACAGAAAACTTCCCCTACCTGGTGAAAGAAATAGACTTACAAGTCCAGGAAGCGAAGAGAACCCCAAACAAGAGGAATCCAAAGAGGACCACACCAAGACACATCATAATTAAAATGCCAAGAGCAAAACACAAAGAGAGAATCTTAAAAGCAGCAAGAGAAAGACAGTCAGTTACCTACAAGGGAGTACCCATATGACTGTCAGCTGATTTCTCAACAGAAACTATGCAGGCCAGAAGGGAGTGGCAAGAAATATTCAAAGTGATGAATACCAAGAACCTACAACCAAGATTACTTTACCCAGCAAAGCTATCATTCAGAATTGAAGGTCAGACAAAGAGCTTCACAAATAAGAAAAAGCTAAAGGAGTTCATCACCACCAAACCAGTATTATATGAAATGCTGAAGGGTATTCTTCAAGAAGAGGAATAAGAAGAAAAAGGTAAAGATAAAAATTATGAACAACAAAGTGACAACATATACATATCTATCAATAACTGAATCTAAAAATCAAGTGAATAAAAAATCTGATGAACATAATAAACTGGTATATAGAATAGAATCAGGGGCATAGAAAGGGAGTGGACTGACAATTCTCAGGGGAAAAGATTGGACAAAAATCTTACACCTATGGACGAGGACAGTGGGGGGGGGGTAAGGGCATAGGGTGGGGTGGGAACTGGGTGGAGGGCAGCTATGGGGGGGAAAAAGAGGAACAACTGTAATAATCTGAACAATAAAGATTTATTTTTAAAAATACTCATGACGAAATTTTACTAAATCAGAGGTGAAGGGTTGATGATATTTAAGAAAGTGGCCAGGCCGGGGTGGCTCAGTTGTTGAGCATCAACCCGTGAATCAAGAGGTCACCGGTTAGATTCTGGTCAGGGTATATGCCTGGGTTGCGGGCTCCATCCCTAGTAGGGGGTGTACAGGAGGTAGCCAATTGATGATGTTTCTCTCTCAGTGATTTTTCTATCTCTCTATCACTCTCCCTTCCTCTTTCTCTAAAAATCAATAAAAACATGTTAAGAAAAAGAAGTCAGGCTGCTAGAGAGTTAACACAAGACACCCAGATAAATTTAAATATCAGATGAAAAATATTTTTTTAGGCCCTAGCTGGTTTGGCTCAGTGGACAGAACATCGGCCTGCGGACTAAAGGGTCCCAGGTTCAATTCCAGCCAACGGTACATGCCGGGGCTGCGAGCTCAATTCCCCCCCAGTAGAGGGCATGCAGGAAGCAGCCAATCAATGATTCCCTCTTATCATTGATGTGTTTTTCTCTCTATCCCTCTCCCTTCCTCTCTGAAATCAATAAAATATATTAAAAAATATATATATTTTTTTAGTATTAAATATATTCCAACTACTGTATGAGTTACACTTACACTAAAAATATTAACTGTTTAGCTGAAATTTAAATTTAACTGGGAGTCCTATATATTTTCTACCCGGCAATTTAGTTCTAACTAATTAAATATATTTTTTACAGGGGATTCTGAGATGGCTGTAGAGTAGCAGGAAGCTCTGTCTGCCTGCTCCCGACACCGGACCCGACTTGCCCCTAAACTGCAGAGCATTGGGCTTGAAAAACCAGTTGATCTGAAATACTGTGATTGGGAGTGCAGAAAGGGTACAGGAGGAGATGCAGAGAGGGTGAGCTAACTTAAACAGCTGGAAAGCTGGAGGAAAGGTGCAGCAGCACAGCCCTTGGTCCCTGGGAGCGTGGGGTCCCCAAACCCCCTACAGGGATCCCCAATCTAGAGGAACAGAGAAAGGAAGGGGATCCCACGGAGCATGGGGCAGTAGGAATCCATTGCAACAACAACAAAATTAAGATACTTAGGAATAAACTTCACCAAGGAGGTAAAAGACTTGTACGTGGAAAACTACAGGACATTAAAAAAAGAGATAGAGGAAGATATAGACAAGTGGAAGAATATACTGTGTTCATGGATTGGTAAAATTAACATCATTAAATGTCCATGCTACCTCAAGCAATCTATAGATTCAATTCAATTCTTATTAAAATACCAATGGCATATTTCATAGACCATGAACAAATACTCCAAAAATTCACATAGAACCAAAAAAAAGGCCCTGAATTGCCACAGTAATCTTGAGAAAGAAGAACAAAGTTGGAGGGGTCACAATATTGGATATCAAGCTATATACTACAGAGCCACTGTAATCAAAACAGCTTGGTACTGGCACAGAAACAGGCATATAGATCAATGGAACAGAACAGAGAACCTACAAATCCAGAAATTGACTCAAGACATTATGCTCAATTAATATTTGACAAAGGAGGCAAGAGTATACAATGGAGTAAAGACAGTCTCTTCAATAAATGGTGTTGGGAAAATTGGACAGGTATATGCAAGAAAAATGAAACTAGACAAAGAATTTACATCATTCACAAGAATAAACTCAAAATGAATAAAAGACTTAAATGGAAGTCATGAAACCATAAAAATGCTAGAAGAAAACACAGGTAGCAAAATATCAGACTTCTCACGCAAAAGAAATTTCAGATACATCACCTAGAGCAATGATGGCGAACCTATGACACGTGTGTCAGAGGTGACACGCAAACTCATTTTCTTGGTTGATTTTTCTTTGTTAAATGGCATTTAAATATATAAAATAAATATCATAAATATAAGGCTTTGTTTTACTATGGTTGCAAATATCAAAAAATTTCTATATGTGACACAGCACCAGAGTTAAGTTAGAGTTTTTCAAAATGCTGACATGCCGAGCTCAAAAGGTTCACCATCACTGACCTAGAGCAAGAGAAACTAAAGAGAAAATAAACAAATGGGATTACATCAAAATAAAAAGCTTCTGCACAGCAAAAACACACACACACACACACAAAAAAAAACAGCATCAAAATGAAAAGGGAACCCACTGTAAGGGAGAACATATTTGTCAATGATACATCTGATAAGAGGTTACTTCCCAAAATATATAAAGTATTCATACAACTCAACAAAAGGAAGACAAACAACCCAATTAAAAAATGGGCAGAGCACCTGAATAGACACTTCTCCAAAGAGGACATACAGATGGCCAAGAGACATATAAAAAACTAGAAGACCGGTGCACGAAGATTCACGCAATAGGCCTTCCTTCCCCTGGCTGCTGGCACCAGTTTTTCTCCGGCACAGGGGACCCAGGCCTTTGGTCCAGCCGCAGCAGAGAAGCCAAGCCTCTTCAGTCTTCAGTCTTTGCTCCGGCCAGAGCCTTCAGTCTTCTCTCCATGCCTGCACATGCAAATTAACTGCCAACTTTGTTGGGTTAATTTGCATAGTCACTCTGATTGGCTGGTGGGTGTAGCGGAGTGACACCAATTTGCATGTTTCTCTTTTATTAGTGTAGATGTTTAACAACAAGGAGGCACCACCTCACATCTGCCAGAATTGCTACCATCAATAAATCAACAAACACTTAGTGCTGGCGATTATGTGGAGAAAAAGGAACCCTAGTACACTGCTGGTAGGAATGCAGACTGGTACAACCACTATAGAAAACAGTATGGAGTTTCCTCAAAAAATTAAAAATGGAACTGCCATTTGACCCAGTGATCCTACTTCTAAGCATATATCCTAAGAAGCCTGAAACACCAATCAGAAAGAATAAACAATCCCATTTACCACTGCACCCCTATGTTCACCACAGTGCTATCTATAATAATAAAAGCATAATATGCTAATTAGACCAGACATCCTTCTGGACAACCTTCCGGACAAAGCCGGGGCTGCAAGGGAAGCCCAGGTCCCAGGTGTCTGCCAGCGGCCAGAGGGAAGCCCAGGTCCAGAGTGCCAGAGGGAAGCCAATGCAGGCAGCCAGGGGAAGGAAGGCCTACTCTTACATGAATTTTGTTCATCAGGCCTCTAGTCTATAATAATAAAAGCATAATATGCTAATTAGACCAGACAGCGAACGACCTTCTGGACGAAGCTGGGGCTGCGAGGGCCAAGCCCCTTGCACAAATTTCGTGCATCGGACCTCTAGTATAAAATAAGTAAGATCTGGAAACAGCCCAAG
This sequence comes from Myotis lucifugus, assembly GCF_000147115.1. Lineage (NCBI taxonomy): Eukaryota > Metazoa > Chordata > Mammalia > Chiroptera > Vespertilionidae > Myotis > Myotis lucifugus. The sequence continues at coordinate 1,242,243 of NW_005871271.1, read as the reverse complement.
TGCCAATCTCGAGATGAGTAGGTAAGAAAGATGCGGTGCCTGGCCAGTATAGATCAGTGGTTGACCTCCTACAAACCAGGATCACAGTTCAATTCTTGGTTGGGGCATATGCCCAGGCTGTGAGCTCAATCCCCACTGTAGGGTGTACATGAGGCAGCCAATCGAGATTCTCTTTTTCCCTCTTCCTCTTCGAAATCAATAAAATATTTAAAAAAGAAGTGGTACATTTACACAATGGATTACTATACATATGGAAAAAGGAAGGATCTCTTATCCTTTGAGATAGCATGAGGGACCTGGATAGCATTATACTAAGCAAAATTAGCCAGTCAAAGAAAGACAAATATCACATGATCTCACTTATATGTGGAATCTAAAAATAAACTGATGAACAAAATTGGTCCAGAGGCATGGATGCACGAAACAGAATGACAGATCTCAGAGGGGAAAAGATGAACCAAAGAACTTATATGCATACTAGAGGCCCGGTGCATAAAATTCATGCACTTGGGGGGAAGGGAACCCTCAGCCCAGCCTGCGCCCTCACAGTCCAGGAGCCCCGTGATCAATCACCCAGCACTGGGAGGCCCCACCCACTCACCACAGCACTGGGCCCCAAAGAGGTAGGCCCTGCCCACCCAGCCGGGGCTCCACGATGGATCACCCCTGCAGAGGGAGGCCCCACCCACCCGCCGTAGCACCACCACCAAGTAGCCTGGACCTCCCTCTTTGGGGCATCAATCGCAATTGTGGGGCTCCACTATCAGTCACCCCAAAGAGATAGGCCCTGGCCACCCAGCCTGGGCTCTGCAATGGATCGCCCCCACAGAGGGTGGCCACGCCCACCCACCGCAGCCCACTGGTCAGTGGCCTGGGCCACCCTCTGCGGGGCGATCATGGGGCAATGGCAGGGCCCTCCAACCAATCACACTGCACCTGCTTTGGCTGGCTTGGTGCTAGTGGGTGCCATAGTGTGGTTGTCCGGACGGTCGTTCTGCTATTCAGCTATTCGGTTGATTTGCCTATTATGCTTTTATTATTATAGCCTAGGGGCCCAGTGCATGAATTCGTGCACCTTGAAAGGAACTGTGGGCTACAAGGCTGAGGTGGGCACAAAGGCAGGTCTCGGCCCATCCTCCGCACCCCTGCCTGGCCCCTCCTGCCGTGGTCCCCAGTCCCGTCTGCCAGCAGCCCCACACCCGCCACTGCCAATCCCACACACTGACGGCACCAACCCCACTCGCACCCACTGACAGCGCAGAGTGATTGGGGCTGGTGGCGGCTGCTGCCCCAATCGCCCCTCAGGAGCAAGGGGAGTAGAGAAGCCTTCAGGGGCAATCAGGGCCATCAGCCACTGCTCATACCCACTGACAGCGCCGAGCGATTGGGACTGGCACCGGGTGCGAGTGGCGGCTCCAGCACTGGCAGCAGGTGTGAGCGCCAAGTGGGACCATGGCACGCAGGAACAAAGAATTCTCAGTAACCACTAGAGGCTCGCCCCGATGACAGCAACCGGCGCCCCGCCTTGGTCTGGCACCCTGCTCACCTACTCCACCATCCCTCTGCAGCCAACACCCACCATGTTCCATCCGTGCCCCCTGGTGGTCAGCGCACGTCATAGCAACCAGTTGTTCAGTTGTTCCATTGTTCTATTGTTCTGCCATTTGGTCTATTTGCATATTAGGTTTTATATAGAGAGATATGCATAGCCCATGGATACAGACAATAGTGTAGGGAAGGCTTAAAGTAGGGTGAGTGATTGGTGGAGGTGGGCAGAGAGGAAATAAGGGACATCTATAATACTGTCAACAATAATAAACATTTTACAAGCACTTAAAACCTTTTCTCTTCTCATGAATTCTGATAACCCAAATAGGTTTCTAGGTTTCTGGTTTACCATTGCTGACTACTTCAATCACATAAGATGAAAACAAAATAAAAATAATCATCATATAAACATACAAAAGAATGCATGTATAATACATACAAACATAATACATACATGGAAAAATTGATCTATAGAAAAACAAAATCAAAGAAAACCTCAGCTCGAAGCTCATGCAGTAGTACAAAATGCAGACAGATGGCAGGTAGAACAGAACCAGAGGCCACATCACAACAGGATTTGAGAGCCTAAGTAGGAAGTTTGGATTTTCAGTGCTTGGATAAGCCTGCCATTCAATGGTGTTAAGAGTATCCAGATCTGATTTAGTTTTAAATATATGAGAGTAGCCACTGTAAAGGACAAAGGGGTGGGCAAGAAGGAAATTAGGCCATTAGTTCTACCACATTTCTAAGCTACTGCAGAAACAAAAGACAGTTCTACAGTTAAGGTAGAGTAATATACTAGTACATGGTTTCAGGAACTAAATGATCTATAGATTCTATATAATCAAGAGTATATAATTTCATTAAAAGAGATAAAACAATCTAGATGGAAAAGGTCAATACTGTAAAGCTGTAACTTCTTTAAAATAATCTATAAATTTAATGTAACCTCAATCAAAATCCTAACAGATTTCTTAAAACTGAAACTTAAATAGCTGGAAAAAAAATCAATTAGAATAATGTAGAAATGACTATCACAATTTTGAAAAAGTATGGTATTAGGAAATATGTGTTAATAAATATCAAATGTTATCTATAATAATAAAGCATAATATGCTAATTAACCAGATAGCCAAACGACCTTCCAGACGTCCTTCTGGATGATCTTCTGGACGAAGCCGGAGCTGCAAGGGCCGAGGCAAGCCGCCGCGGCTGCGAGGGCCAAACCCCTTGCACAAATTTCATGCATCGTGCCTCTAGTTAGTTTTATAACATTATATAATGGTGTTGTTTTGGCATACGAACTCACAAATAGATTAGAGAGATAGGAGAGTCCAAAATATGACTTATACTATGGGAAAATTTATTTGATAAAGTAGATGTTTCCTACCTATGGAGAATTGACTGGAGTTAGGATAGTAGGTAATTCTTTGGGAAAAAAGTAATAAAGAACTCTCCAAAAATTTATATGGAATAAGAAAAGACCACGAATAGCTGCAGCAATCCTGAGAAAGAAGAACAAAGTTGGAGGATCACAATACTAAATATAAAGTTATATTACAAAGCCACTGTTCTCAAAACAGCCTGGTACTGGCACAAGAACAGACATATAGACCAATGGAACAGAACAGAGAACCCAGAAATCGACTCAAGCCATTATGGTCAATATTTGACAAAGGAAGCAAGAGCATACAATGGAATCAAGCCAGTCTCTTCAATAAATGGTGTTGGGAAAACTGGAAAGATATATGCAAAAAAATGAAACTAGACCACCAACTTACACCATACACAAAAATAAACTCAAAATGCATAAAAGACTTAAATGTAAGATGGGAAACCATAAGAATCTTAGAAGAATCGATAGGCAGCAAAATCTCAGACATATCTCATAGCAATATGTTTAGCGATACATCTCCTAGGTCAGTGGTCGGCAAACTCATTAGTCAACAGAGCCAAATATCAACAGTACAATGATTGAAATTTCTTTGGTGAGCCAAATTTTTTAAACTTAAACTATATAGGTAGGTACATTGTTATTAACTTAATTAGGGTACTCCTAAGCTGGCCTTTGCTAAAAACGTCCTCAATCTGATTGAGGTACATTCGCTGAGGTTGACCTCTTCCAACTCTCCCATCCTCAACTCCTGCACGAATCCCGCGCGCCTCCCCCGCGCTGCGTATCCCGCAGCCCACTTGCACTGCGTCTCCCGTGGCCAGACTGACCCACACCCCCCACTTTTTCTAACGCCACTTCTTCAAAATAGACTCGCCCAGGCCGAAAACCGACTTCTGCGCATGGGCCACAAAGTTTCAATCGCAGTGTACGTGCACGCCCGCACGTGGTATTTTATGGAAGAGCCACACTCAAGGGGCCAAAGAGCCGCATGTGGCTCTCGAGCCTCGGTTTGCTGACCACTGTCCTAGGTCAATGGAAACTAAGGAGAAAATAAACAAATGGGACTACATCCAAATGAAAAGCTTCTGCAAAGCAAAAGAAACCATCAATAAAACAAGAGAGCCCACTGCATGGGAGAACCTATTTCCCAATGTTACATCTAATAAGGGCTTAATCTCCAAAATTTATAGTGAACTTATACAACTTAACAAAAGGAAGATAAACAATCCAATCAAAAAATGGGCAAAGGACCTAAATAGACATTTCTCAAAAAGCCAAGAGGCATATGAAAAAATGCTCAAAGTCACTAATCATCCAAGAGATGTAAATCAAAACAAGAGGTACCACCTCACACCTGGCAGAATGGCTATCATCAACAAACGGCAAGTGCTGGCGAGGATGTGGAGAAAAAGGAATCCTCGTACACTGCTGGTAAGAATACAGACTGGTGTAGCCACTGTGAAAAACAATATGATGTTTCCTCAAAAAATTAAAAATGGAACTTCCATTTGACCCAGTAATCCCTCTTCTAGGAATATATCCCAAGAAGTCAGAAACACCAATCAAAGAATATATGCACCCCTATGTTGACAGCAGCGCAATTTACAAAAGCTAAGATTTGGAAACAGCCTAAGTGCCCATCAACAGATGAGTGGATTAAAAAATGGTGGTACATCTACACAATAGAATACTATGCTGCTGTAATAAAGAAAGAACTCTTACCATTTGCAACAGCATGAATGGACCTGGAGAGCATTATACTAAGCGAAATAAGCCAGTCAGAGAAAGATAAGTATCACATGATCTCACTCATTTGTGGAATATATTGAGCAACATAAATTGATGAACAAAAATAGATCCAGAGACATAGAATCATGGAACAGACTGTCAAACCTCAGAGGGAAGGGGCAGGGGAGGGGAAGGGGGGTGGAGATCAACCAAAGAACTTGTATGCACATAAGCATAACCAATGGACACAGACAATAGGGGGGTGAAGGCCTGGGCTAGGGGGCGGGGGCAGGCTGGAGAGGTCAATGGGATAAAGGGGGGAAATATATAATACTTTCAACAATACAGAATTTTTTAAAAATTATTATCCCCATTTTACAGTTGAGCCAACTGAGGCTCAGAAAGGTTAGGTAACTTGTCCAAGGTCACATTAAAAAAAAAAAGAAAAGAAAAGAAAAAGTAATAAAGAGCTAAACATTAAAAGATGCCATTAGCAAAGTTAACAGAGATGGAATGGAATGAGGGAAAATATTTGCAACACAGATTTAACACACAAAGAACTGAGAGAATTTATAAAGAGCTCCTAGAAATTGTGATTTTAAAAAAATAACCCCTGGCCCAAAAATGCCAAAGTGATAAAGAGGTACTTCTCAAAAGAAAAAATACTAAAAGCTGACACACACAAAAATGATCAAGCACAGGCTCACTAGAAATCAGAGATATGTGACTTAAAATAGGCTATTACTTGTCAATAAACTGACTGGCAATATATTAAAGATGGATAGATCTAAGTGTTTGCCAAGATGCAGAAAAAATAGGAACTCTCTATACTGTTGGAAGCATGAGTTTGTACTTTGCCAGTTGGTACATTTCAGAAGGTAATTTGGCATTGTCTATCAAAGGTTAACAGTTCCTCAAAAGGTTACACAGGGAGCTGTGGGGGAGAAAATTACTGGGAGTGTTAATGGGTATAAGGATTCCTTTTGGGATGATAACCATGTTCTAAAATTGATGCAATGATGGCTGCACAACTCTAAGAACATACTAAAAACCACTGACTTGTACATTTTAAACAGATGACTTGTATACCTGTATGTAAAAAAAAAAAAGTAACACATGTCTAAATTTTTAACACACATTTTTAGAAATCTATTCTCTAGGACTACTTGGATATATGCAGAAAGACATATACCAAAAATGTTTACTGTAGCAATGTTTGTAACAACCCCAAAGAGAAACTATCTAAATGTTCACCATAAGTAAACTCAAAGGAAATGACAAACTGGGGGAAAATATGTTTATTATATAACAGAAAAGCATTGATATCCTATTATCCAAGAAAACACATAGCATCCATTTTCTCTCCCAGTGCCAGATCCATGATTAGTGCTAGGAAAAAACCTGACCACACACTTTCCTCAGTGTCACACTCTAAATAATCCTCCATAACCTCATCTCAAATCTACTGTTGATTACACACTTAAAAATTTCTCTCAGAATCCCTTTTTATATTCCTTCTTTAAGCAGTTGATTCAAACCCTTTCATGTCTTTATATGTCCTGGAAATGTCCACTCTCTCAGCAAACTTCAAATCTTAAGAGTTCCCCAATTTAAATCTTTCACACCTCTAAATGACTTTTTCTTTTCTCATCACATTCTTGCTTCCTGTTTTACAAGAACTGTGCATCTTTCTGAGGTTACTGTTACTCTTGATCCCATTTAATATCGCTTCTATTAAAAGAGGTTCCCTTCCTTGGCCAACAAACAATTTAGGTGATCGGGCCTTTAAAACAAAAACTATGTATAACCTCTCTTGGCCTTGTTATGACCAAGCAATGGAAATCTTCTCATTCCATCCTTTTATCAGCAAACTTTCTTGCTTATGATGCTAAAATATTTACTCCCTATGATCATGCTTCTATCTCAATTGCTCTTTAAAAGCAAAGACCTAGCTAATTACTAAATTCATAATTTATTCTTTAATTTTTATTGAATTGATTGGGGTAACATTAGCTAACAAAATATTAGATTTCAAGTGTACAATTCTACAATACACCATCTGTATATTGTATTGTATGTTCAGCACCCAAAAAAACTCATAGACACAGACAACAGTAAAGTGATTATCAGAGGGAAATGGGGGTGGAGGAAGGTAGGAAAGGGTAAAAGCAGGATAAATGGTGATGGAAGGAGACTTAACTTTGGGTGGTGAACACTCATAATTTGGGTGGTGAACACTCATAATTTATTCTTAGTCCTCATTCTCCTTGAATGAGAGATATACCAAGTCTCCTTCACTAACTATATCACAGACCCCTCAGGGCATAATCACCCACCAGAACACAAGACCACAAAACCCCTCATTGTTTTCATGTTCTACTGCCTACTATCTCTATGTACTGGTAAATATTACTGGTAATTGTTGCCCTAGCCTGGTTGCTCAGTGGTTAGAGCATCAACCCATGGACTGAAGTGGCATGGTTTCGATTCGGATCAAGGACACATACCTGAGTTGTAAGCTTAATCCCCGGCCCCAGTTGGGGCACATGTGGGAGGCAACCAATTGATGTGTCTCTCTCACATTGATGTCTCTCTCTCTCTCTCTCTCTCTCTCTCTCTCTCTATATATATATATATATATATATATATATATTCCACTCTCCATTCCATCCATTCCACTCTCTCTAAAAAAAAATCAATGGAAAAAATATCCTTGGGTGAGGATTAAGAACAACAAAAATAATTAATTGTTTACTATCCTATACCCACAATGTAAAAGAAGTATGTCTATCCCTTTTACTTTTTATCCAATCTCAGAGATTTCACCTCTTTGCTTTCTCCCACCTCCCTAATCTACCACCAATGAATTTCATTTAACCTTTTTTATGCCTCCCTCCTTTGATTCTAATGTATAAAATAAGGTGCAAAACCGCCATTCTCTGGAGCATTTTCTCAATTCATTGAGATTTTATTTCCTGGCAATTGTTGTTAATTTGGCTCAAATAAACTCAAAAATTCTTACAGGTTTGGACATTTCTTTTTTTTTTTTTTTTTAATATATTTTATTGATTTTTTACAGAGAGGAAGGGAGAGAGATAGAGAGTTAGAAACATCGATGAGAGAGAAACATCGATCAGCTGCCTCCTGCACATCTCCCACTGGGGATGTGCCCGCAACCCAAGTACATGCCCTTGACCGGAATCGAACCTGGAACCTTTCAGTTCGCAGGCCGACGCTCTATCCACTGAGCCAAACCGGTTTCGGCAGGTTTGGACATTTCTTATGTTGAGATTAAGCTGCAGGAAACGAAAAGAGATACTTAGCTACTATGTGCTTCAGTTTCCTTTATTCTATGACATTCTCAGAGTAGTTATAAGAATGAAGTGAGTAAATGGAAAAATATACAGATTATAGTCATTAAGTAATAAGAATACTGCTTGGCATCCTATATAATAAAAGAGAAACATGGTAATTAGCCATACAGCCACTACCCTTCCCATTGGCTAATCAGTGAGTATATGCAAATTAACTGACAACCAAGATGGCGGCCGGCAGCCATGCACTGAAGCGAACAGGGAGGCTTGCTTGCTCCAGTGATGGCGGACACCAACGTTCCCCGCCTGACTTGCCGGCCTCTCAGCTGCAAGTCTAAACAACTATGTTGCAAATATAGAAGCTAAACAAAACCCCAGAAACCTGCATTAGTCAGCCGGGCTTCAGCCAGCCGGACCGCAACATTGTATCAAATACAGAAGGTAAAGAAAGGCCAGAGCCGAGGCCTCAGAGCTAAAGCCGGCCCAGAATAAAAGAAAAAAAGGAGTGATTGGGAGCTTCAGTCACCCGCCAGCCTGAAAACGGCCCTCAGCCCCTCACCCAGACTAGCCAGGCATCCCAGTGGGTACCCCCACCCTAAAGGGGGTGAGGGCAGCCTGAAAACAGGAAGATACATATCCAAAACATATTGCTCAGCATAAAGTATACAAGTACTAATTGATATCTTTTTTCTTTCTTTGCCATGAATATTTTCATCTCATTACCTCTTACCTGTCTAGACTACGCGCTTTTGACATGTCAACCCATTCAATACTTTCTACAAACTGACAAATTATTGTTCTTATTTTATGTCGTATGTTATTGCTCTTTTTAAACATTTTCAATGCCTCTCTTCCTAATGCTTGCCAACTAAATTTTAAAACTTCTTAGTATTTAAAATTCTCTGTGTTCTTACCCAACGCTACACCTATGATGTTTCGTCTTACTAGTCTCCTTCACAGATCCAATGCTCTTATCCATTGGTTCGCAAACCTGACTGTACATTAGCATCATCTAAGTAGGGGTCACTTTAAAATTATCATGCCCAGGCCCCACCATCTAGAGCAGCCGTGGGCAAACTACGGCCCTCTGGCCGGACCCGGCCTGTTTGAAATGAATAAAACTAAAAAAAAAAAGACCATAGCCTTTTATGTAATGATGTTTACTTTGAATTTATATTAGTTCACACAAACACTCCATCCATGCTTTTGTTCCGGCCCTCTGGTCCAGTTTAAGAACCCATTGTGGCCCTCGAGTCAAAAAGTTTGCCCACCCCTGATCTAGAGACTCTTTCTCTTTTTCTCTTTCTCTCTTCATTCATTCATTCATTCATTCATTCATTCATTCATTCTCAGCTGGGGCCTGAGCACTGACCTTTTTTTTTTTAACCTTTTTTTGTTAATCCTCACCTGAAGATATTTTTCCCATTGCTTCTTAGGGAGTGAAAGAGAGGGAGACAGGGAAGGAGAAAGAGAGAAACATCAATGTGAGATGAGAGACACACATCGATTGGTTGCCTCCCACACATGCCCTGACAGGGGCCATGGATCTAACTGTAACCTAGGTACATGCCCTTGACCGGGAATCAAACCCATGACTCCTCAGTGTGCAGGCCAACACTCTAACCACTGAACCACAATGGCCAGGACACTGACATATTTTTAAGCTCCCCAAATGATAATGTGAGCAGGATTAAGAACCATTGTTCCAATCAGACTGATCTGCCTCCCTGTCCCTAAACATGACCTGAATTCTTCCCCAAATACCCTCTCGCTCATTCCAAATAGCCCCATTAAAATGTTAACTCCTACTTAAAGACTCTCCTTTACCCCAACATAAACACAGCAGGGAGAGTTTTCTCCTTCCTCTGAACTTCTGTAATACTTTATTTCAACATGCTTCATTTTACCTTGCACTACAGTTGTTTGTGTGTATGTCTTGTTTCCCAAACTAGGTGTGTATGCTTTTGAAGGAAAGCTGAGCTCTTCTTATGGCAAGTTGAGGCATTTTAGAAATTACATCATCCCTTTGAGACAGGTAATACCTTTGTATTTTATGAATAAGGGAACTGAAACCATGAGATGTGGCTTGCCTAAGGATTTTAATATTATTAACTCTTTAATTATAATTTTTCTTTGTATATTACACATAGTTTAACCTCCTCCCATATTGTCACAGCAGAAAAACATCCAATAAATGCTGAATGAATATATAAATTTTTATTTTAAGTTAAGTTACTGAAAACAAATTCAACTTCAAGTCAACATTCCTAACAACTGAAGGGAAATGCAAGAAGTATATCCTAGCTATCTTCTTTTCCAAAATAATTATTTCAAAGTCATTGCTTAGTTTTGATATTTAAACTATTCTTAAATTAAATCCACAGCAAGACAATAGCTTTGAAAGCTAATATTTTAACAAACAGAAAAGGATGAATTTATACATATCAAGAACCAAAATTTGCATAACTGACTGCTATTCTGTAAAGGTAGTACACGGCCAGAAAAAAAGCCTATGGGAGGCTGGGTAAGGAAACGCCTAGGGAGACAGAAAGAATATTCTGGTTCTGTAAACAGACGAGACCTGAGAGCACATCTGCAGAATGTGTAGAAAGAAGGACCACAATAACTAGCACCAAGAGCCAGAGCAAGGCACAAAAGTCCAGGTGGAAAGAGTTCTGAGCCACAGCACACAAGGGTAGCAAGGACAGAGGCCAAGTGAGATGAGGTACCTCTACCAAAGATGAACAGGAACCAGGTATTCCTTTCCTAATCATCTCAGATGATATAAGATACCCAGTGCCAAGAAACCACCGCTAGAAGAAGAAAGAGGAGATGTGCAGAAGCCAACGTGGGTGAGAGGGAGAAAAAACCTGCTATTACTCAAGACAGACTGACACCTTTTATTGGCAGGATGAAATGCTTTTAGGTATTAATCAGAATGAGGATTCAAGAAGAGAATGGGCTCAATTACAAAAAAGTTCAGCAAGGTAATTTCTGTAGCGATTTGTCTGTGAACTTTACTGTTTAAATTTTGACTTTTTTGCCAGAAATTAGCAAGCTAGGTTCTCATTCTAACCTCATCATGTAGTGAATAAATTACATATATTATCTAATGTAGGGAAGGAGGGTAGTTCTTAAATTTCTTAAATAGTAAATTGAAGGGTTGGGACATGCTGAGATGCTTTTTAATTCTGAAAATATATAATTTTTAAAAATTGTATTAATGATTTGGGAGTGACATCCTATATAATAAAAGCCTAATATGCAAATTGTCCCCTGGACCAGGAGTTCAACTGGGAGTTCAACCAGGAGTTCGACCAGGAAGTGGGGCCAGTTGGCCAACCGCCTGCTGCCCCTCCCCCGGTTAGCCCACTCCCCAATCACCCCCCCACTGCCACCCTAATCAGGGGTGGGCCGGCTGGACCCACCCATGCACAAATTCATGCACCAGACCTCTAGTTGGTTAATAAAATGATATAGGTTGCAGTGTACAATTCTATAAAACATCTGTATATTGCATTGTGTTCACTACCCAAAGTCAAATCTCCTTCGGTCACCATATATTTTACCCCTTTTACCCTTTACTACTACCCTTCCCTCTGGTAACCACCATACTGTTGTCATTGTCTGAGTTTTTTAGTTTGTTTATTTGTATTGTTCATATATATCTCACATGAGTGAAATCATACGGTTCTTGATTTTTTCCATCTGACTTATTTATATCTCACATGAGTGAAATTATATGGTTCTTGATTTTTTCTGTCTGAATTGTTTCACTTAGCATAATATTCTCAAGAGGTGCTTTTTAATTCTGAAATTATATAATTTCTACTGACTTTTTCCTTAATGTTATATACTTTCATGTTTTTGTTAATTGACTATACATATTTCTAAAATTCGAGATAAATTCAAATTTAAGATCAAGACAATCATTTAAATGGGACCAAAAATCAGTAACTATTATTTTCTCAATCATATTTGCTTCTGACATTTGTTGACAGTTTTATCTAAATATGGAACAAAGAAAGAAATGTCCCTGTGAACTATAGGTACTATGGAACTTCCTGTCCTCTACTACATACTTCAATATAAGGTACACAGTAGTTATTCAATATAAGTTGAATGGGTAAAAACATGAATTTAGACTGACTCAGCAATAAGCTGAAGGGCATTTTATTCAGAGCAATGTACTAGGTCTCCTTAACTCAGCAGTTCTCAACCTGTGGGTTGCGACCCCTTTGGCGGTCAAACGACCCTTTCACAGGGGTCGCCTAAGACCATCCTGAATATCAGATATTTGCATTACGATTCATAACAGTAGCAACATTACAGTTATGAAGTAGCAACGAAAATAATTTTATGGTTGGATCACAACATGAGGAACTGTATTTAAAGGGCCAGAAGGTTGCGAACCGCTGCCTTAACTGAATGAATTGGCCAAAGGTATGTCATTTCAATGTCCTGGCAACATATGAAGCTACAGGAAAGAATAACTAAGACCAGAAATAGAGGTAGTCGTGGAGAGGGTAGTGGTTTAAAATTCAGATGACATTAAATTTGCGCAGCATCCTAAAGGAAAGTATTTACATTAAAAGTAATACAGGAAAAACCATTAGACTCTCAAAGATAATATTTCAAATTACAATACGTATAGTAATTCTCCTCAATTTTAAGCGAAATGCTAGTGTTCTAGACTTAGATACTGCTGCATGAAAATGTACTAGGATTATATAAAGAGATGTACATTTTACTTTTTCTAAAGAAGATAGTCCTATAATCCCAATTTTATACTACAAAAACTAAAGGCTTACGACGGTAAGTAACTTGAGATTTGAGGCCAAGTTTGCCTCCAAAGTCAATGTCTTCATGTTATGGTGCCTTGAAAACTGTAAATGATTCTTCGATTATAAGGCACTTACCTTAACCTCTAAGTAATGCAGGGCCATTAAACAGATGAGTAACAACCAACTATATTATAGTTAAATATTAATCATAAATGAGATAAATACACAAAGAATATACTTACGCATTCCTGAGCATTCTCTATCACCATCCCATACATTAGAAACAGCATGTCCCGTCAATAGGAGGTTAATTAAGCTTTGACTATTAATAAAAATTAAAAAGTAATTAAAATATGAATAAACTAATTTTCATATAAAATTATCCTTATGGTAAGGCATAAGGTAATGACTTTTTACATTAAATTATGTTAAGAAACAAAGTTAGGAAAAACCTTGTATTTTTCATTTTATACACTGAAAAACAGCCTTATTAACTGGATCACTAAATGAATCACCACAATGGTATCTATTGTTCTATTTATTCACATAAATGTAACAACTTTATCTAAGATACTATATTTAAATTAATTTTTTAAAAAATGATACCTAGATTGATAATTTACTTATATGTAATCATCTTTTAAAATACATATATAAATGTTATTTTGTGTTTGATGAAATGTGTTAATTTTAACCTCTGAAGCAGAAAGTTATAAAGAAAAGCACTTTTGCTGTTGTTGTAAATCCTCACCTGAGGATATTTTTTTCCATTGATATTTAGAGAGAGTGGAAGGGAGAAAAGAGGAGGAAAAGAGAAAGAGAGAGAGGGAGAACCCGAGACTCTCCCGGTGAGGGGGCCACTGCTCTAACCACCTAGCAACACCAGCCAGGGCAAAAAGTACTTATTTTTTAGAGTGAGTTGATAATCACTGTTTTGTCAACTTTAATAGAAATAGCTATTAAAAAGCTTGAGAAAGAGGGTAGTTTCATAGAGAAAAATAAGAAAAAAAATTTTCACCCAAGCAGGAAAGCATTTATAAATAGGTAAGGATACACTTATTTCTAAGTCAAAATGAATAAATTTCATCTGATAAAGTTTCATAAATGAAACATCAAGAAGAAGTTGTTACAATACTCCCCGGCCATCTCGACACAAAATATGTGCTACAGTAAACGCACTCCATATATAAACCTAAAGTGGAAATTACATTTCATACATAAGGCAAGCAATGCATACAGCACAAGACTGCTCAAATTCAAAGACTTTATGCTGTCAACAACTGACAAAATTTTCTGGCTCCGTAGTACTTTATTCTAAGTCAAGTTCTTAAATTAAAGTACATTTGAGAAGAAAGACTTTAGATAATTACCTGCCATGTCCATACACAGGATCTATCAAAGGTTCAGTTGAATCTTCAATTTCATTTTTTATGTTTTCAATGCCCTAAAGAAAGCAAATATTCTTGGCTTATTTTAAAAACTAGAAATGAAAATTATAGCTTAAAAATTAACCAGTTCATACTATAAATTAATAAAACACAATTATTTAAGTAACTTTTCTCCCAAAAAACTAACCAGATATGAATTAGGGGTGCACCTGAGATGATAATGGTAACTAGTAGTTTCTCCATGAATATCTTTTTATTTTCTTTCATGGGCGCTATATAAAGGATATACATAATAGATCTAATGTTGCTTAAATGGATAGAGAAATAATGTTTAAATTTCAAGAGGAGGAAAGAGAAAATTATTTAATCCAAAGTTAATATTCATTTAACTTTAGGTTAAATTAAATTCAAAACTAATATACCTTCTAAAGCATCTGATATGTTCTCTTAGGTCATTTAAAAATCATCTGATATATTTTCTTAGGTCATTTATTGGTACTAAATACATACACATATGAGTGTTGATAGAGATATAAATTTAAAATCACAAAAGGTATAAGAAATACATAAGAAAATACATAACAAGCCCTAACCGGATTGGCTTAGTGGATAGAGCGTCCGCCTGAGGACTGAAGGGTCCTGGGTTCGATTCCGGTCAAGGGCATGTACCTTGGTTGCGGGCACATCCCCAGGAAGGGGTGTGCAAGAGGCAGCTGATCAATGTTTCTCTCTCATCGATGTTTCTAACTCTCTACCCCTCTCCCTTCCTCTCTGTAAAAAAATCAATAAAATATATTTTAAAAAAAAAGAAAATACATAACAAAATGGAAGGTTTGCTTCTGGTTGTGTGTTCTCACAAATATTAGTAATTCAAATGTGTACTGACAAAAATATAAATTAAGATGGTAGGAAGCTTCTTATTTTCTTGATATTTTTAATCCCCCAAAGGGCATCCAAATCCCAACAGGTGTAGATACTGGACCACTACAAGAAGACCTAGGCACAACTCCAAAACGATAAAGATAATCTAACATTAGTTCTACCAGATAACAGGTCACTTCTAAGGTTTAAAGAGATGATTAATCAATGATCAAAACATTTAATGATTGCATAAGTACATGTAGAAGGACACAAACAAGTATGAGATCTTGCGCTTGCCTTCCTTGTAAACAAAACAAAACAAAACAAAACAATGTTTTAGTCTGATAAAGCCAAACTGAACAATAGGAACAAGTGACATAACCATTGAGGAGGGTGGGGACATCATTTCAAAGACAGATTCAAAGAAGAACAACTAGACATGATGGTTTATTGGCTGTAAAGGACAAGCGACAGAGGAGGTATCCAAAGTCTTGAAGCATAAAAAACTGGCAAAATAATGAACAGTTAAGACGAAGTCATAAGAAGCCTCATCTTAGATACCTCTACCACTGGTCTCTACCACTTCTGACCAACTACCAAGTACTTCTGATACTTTCACTTAAACATCCTCCAAAATGTTTTAAATTTCTAAATTTAAAACATGCTTTTAAATATGCTCCTTTTCTTTTCCATTTCCACACTCGCTGCCCTAGCATAGGTTCACTTATTTCAATTAACACTTTTCTAGTTTTCCTGATTCTAGACTGATACTCCACACACCAACTCGCTCCAACACAATTCTTATCCCATTTTAAGGAACCTTTTATTAACAAAAAGATCTTGTTACATCCTTGTTGAAAATTCTTGTTTTATTCTAATTTGAAATGAAATCTAAAGTATTTTTGCATAATATACAAGAACCTTCACACGTTAAACCTTATTTATATAACTGCCCAGTCTCATCTTCCACATTTGCCTTTCTGGTGGCTTATGCTGCAGTAATATGAAACCACTTATAGTTCCCAGACACGTGTCATGCCCCCAATTGATTATACCTTTACTAGAGGCCCGATGCACGAAATTTGTGCAAGAGTAGGCCTTCCTTTCCCTGGCGGCTGGTAGGCACCCAGGACCTGGGCTTCCCTCACAGCTTTGTTTGGAAGGACATCCGGTGTAATTAGCATATTACGCTTTTATTATTATAGATACTTGCTATCCACACTGCTTGGAAAATCTTCCCACAGCTTTTTTTTCTTTCTTTTAAAATTGTGGACATTTTAATGAACTTCCTTCCATGTAGCTTCAAGCTACCAGGACATAGTCCCCACCAACACCCTTAATCTTCTCCTCAGCTCTTCTGCTGAAGGATTTGGCCTCCACAATGACAGGCTGCTTTGGGAGCTTTCCCTTCCCCAGAACTTTGTAGTAGCCGGATCACACATCAATGATAGGAGAAACTCCAGTCTTGCTTTTGGCAGCATTTACCCGTGTCTGCTCACTGACCAGGGTACACAGTTTATCAAGGTTGACGGTCGGGCAGAAGCTCTGGTTCCTCTTTAAGTGGTAATGCCTCATAACAACTTTCCCAAAGTAACCCGGGTGATGCAAGCCACCAGCATTACCTCGGCCCCCTGGGTGTTTCCTGTTTGCCAATGCGGCCATGGCCATGGCTCATGTGGCCCTGAAGTTTTTGGGTCTTCCTCGGTCTGGATGGCATGTTGGTGGCCAAGAGACAAGAGTTTCCCACAGCTTTTCTGTCTAGAAAACTTTTCCTCATTCATTGAATGATCCCTACTATACAAGGCGCCCCCCTTTCATTTCACCAAATAAACTTAGGTATACCTTTACTATGTTCCCTTCTGCTTTGTGCATGCAACAAACACACACACACACACACACACACACACACACACACACACACACCAAAAAATGCTGCCATAATGGAAGTAATCATTAATGTGTCAATTGTTTTTAAAACACTGAAGAGGAACCATTAAGTACAATTCTATCCCAACATTATCAGCCCAGGGCCTAACATATAGTCAATACTCAGTAAACATGTGTCAAATGAAAGAAGTTTGATTTTAGCATCGTAAGTCTAGTTAGATAACTGGGACTAACAGGCACTTGGGGGAAAAGGGCAGGACTAGTATTATACATATTGGAATTAAACACATAAAGGTAAGCTGAGGGAATGAAATATCCATAAAAGAAGCAGAATATAGAACCCAGGGACTGAAATTCTATACTAATAAAAGGGTAATAAGCTAATTAGACCGGACATCTTCCAGATGTCCTTCCAGAAAAAGCCTCGGTGGCAGCGGCCGAGGCAGAGGTGGTTAGGGGCGACCATGCTGGAAGGAGAGAGCAGTTAGGGGCAACCAGGCCAGCAGGGGAGGGCTGTTAGGGGCAACCAGGTCGGCAGGGGAGGGCAGTTAGGGGTGACCAGGCTGGTAGGGGAGGGCAGTTAGGGGCGACCATGCTGGCAGGCAGAGTAGTTAGGGGCGATCAGGTAGGCAGGCAGGTGAGCGGTTAGGAGCCAGCGGTCCCAGAATGAAGAGGGTGCAGGTTGGGCTGAGGGACCCCCCCTCTCATGCATGAATTTCATGCACCAGGCCTCTAGTGGAATATAAAAGCTTAGTGGGGGAAAAAGGCTTAGTGGAAAAGAGAAAGAAGAATATAACAGGTAAACATGGAAAGATAAACAAAAAAATTATGAGACATTACAGAAAGAGAACTTAGTGCAATGATTTATCAGATGAGTTAAAAAAGGGAGTGGGGGTTAGAAAGAGCTTCCAGAAGGGGTTAAGGTGTCAATTTGCCAGACATTGGTAAGAGCAAAGAAAATAAAATTCAGAGGAACTGAGTGCATTTTATACACAGCACATTATTGATAACCTCTGCAGTCCAGAAGAGTAGGGGTGAAAGTCAATTTCAAACTGGTTAAGGAACAAGTGAGTGGGAGGAAAGAGAATTATTATTAGCATAAGAGAGTTTTATTCTGAGATTTAGAAACAGTATCAAGAATAAATTTTGTCCTCATAGCAGGAAAAATATACTAAACTCTAACTAATAAAAGCCAGCAGAAACATCTTCTTCAACAAACCTTTGTCAATAACACAGAATACAGAAAAAGCAATACTCCAAATTTGCTTCCCCACATTGAATACTGGTCCAAGACAGCATCTTTTAATTCGGATAAACTTCCGAATGATCTTTTCCTGGGGGTGAAAAGAATTAAATATGAGTACCATCATAAGGTTTACTACATTCGTAAATGGGAAAATTCTTAAATTGTCTTATACATTAAAAATTTATATATACAAACAGGAGATTTTTGTGTCTTAAATTTTCAAATATAAATTTAGCCATTAAAAGCAAAAGCTATTGCTGACAACTGTCACTATATATAATATACGCCATTAAGACAGAATGCATACTTGGTAGGGAATGTCTTCATCCCTTAGGTGAACTGTCTGGCACCAATAAATTCTTCAGTAATTATACAGTTATTTAAGGAATAAAGTGGCCCTCTTCAAAGATGAGTTTAAGAACGAACAAAATTTGACTTTTGTACATTTGTAATTTTTTAAAAAAATTAATGTTATATTTCAAATGCCACCTATAATTCTATCAACATAGCTATCCTCCCTTTTATTTTGTAATAAAAAGTTTAAATGATCTAATGAAGACATGGCAGCTTTAATGAAAACTATAGAAAGTATATTTTGATAAACAATAAATAATTCAAATACTTACTCTACTAGAAACCGTTATACTCACTCAGGACAGAGAAACATTAAGCTAAAATTATTTTTTCACTGTCATGATGAAAAAGCTTTTAGTGTTATAAAAAGTGTATTTTGATAGTTAATTTAGGAATTTGAATAATTTAAGTACACATTTACAAATTATTTCTTAATTTGAAAACAAATTAATCTCAGGCATATAAATCTAAGTACCTTTCCCCAGTATGAACAAAATTAAAATGGCAATGTGTCCACAAGGTAAGTATTTTAAATGTTCCAATGTTACTTACTGAATTAATGCATGAAATCGCTCAAAGCCAAGCTCTTCGACAGCCAAGGCAGCTATACATAAAAGACACTTTTCAGCACTACACATGGCAAATAAATGACACAAGATACACACAGCAGGCTGTAAATACTTTCAAGCAATCAAAATTTTCCCTCTTTTCTCACTCCCTTAAAATCCTGTTTATTTTCAACTTTAGTATTATATAAATTTATATTTCAACATTTTAGTTACCATGATTATACCTAAAATGGATATAATACTGAGAATGTAGAAGTATTAAATAATACACTTCTTTTCAATTCAGTTATGCTAGGATCGTTTATAAAATATGAAAAATCATAGTGCTTCACACATCATTGTAACGTGTCCTGCACTTTCATATAATTTTTCAATCCATATATCCAAGTAAAATCATCTAGCTAACCTTCCTCTTTATAATATAAATCTTTACAGTGATAGCTTAATTATTATGCGTATAAAAAGGCATAGCATTTTGAAACTATACAGGTTCAAGGACAGCTTTAAGTTTGTTTCCGCATTAATTACTATAACTGTTGAGAAGTTTTCAGTAACTTACTTAGATTACATTTATTAATACAGCACCATTATAAATTTTTAAAAATCAAAGAAAGCATTTAAATCAAAGGTAATGCTTATTTAGAACTTTTCTGAGTGCCAGGCCCCTTGCCAAATGCTCTACTGGTCTTACCTCACTTAACCCTCATAACAACCCTAATAGTCCTCATTTCGCAGAAGCGGAAACTGAGGCACTGAGAAGAATCCTCTCAAGTGCACACAGCAATAAACAGCAGAGCTAAGATTTCAATCCTGAGAGTCTTGGCTCCCCAAAGATAAAGTCTTTAAAGATGAATAAAAATGCCTACTCAATTTATCACAATGAACAATTTCATATGTGCTTATATCTATACTAATAAAAGGGTAATATGCTAATTAGACCGGGATTCCTTCCAGACCAAGCCATGGTGGCAGGGCCGAGGCAGAGGCAGCTAGGGGCGATCAGGCCAGGAGGGGAGGGCAGTTGGGGGCGAGCAGGCCAGCAGTGGGGGGCAGTTGGGGGTGATCAGGCTGGCAGGGGGGGGCAGTTGGGGGTGAGCAGGCTGGCAGTGGGGGCAAGCAGGCTGGCAGGGGGGGCAGTAGTTGGGGCGAGCAGGCCGGCAGGGGGACGCAGTTGGGGGCCATGAAGCCGGCCAGGGAGGGCAGTTGGGACAAGCAAGCCGGCCGGGGAGGGCAGTTGGGGGCCATGAGGCCA
>NW_005871271.1:1210081-1221816 GCF_000147115.1 Myotis lucifugus | reverse complement strand
GGGGGGGCAGTGGAGGGCGAGCAGGCCGGCAGTGGGGGGCAGTTGGGGACAAGCATGCCGGCAAGGGGGCACAGTTGGGAGCCATGAGGCTGGCCAGGGAGGGCTGTTGGGGGCCATCAGACTGGCAGGGGAGGGCAGTTGGGGGCCATGAGGCCGGCCGAGGAGGGCAGTTGGGGGCGAGCAGGCCGGCAGGCAGAGTGGTTAGGCATGATCAGGCAGGCAGGCAGGTGAGTGGTTAGGAGCCAGCGGTCCCAGATTGTGAGAGGGATGTCTGACTGCCAGTCATCCCCCCAAGGGGTCCCACCCAGATTGGAGAGGGTGCAGGCTGGGCTGAGGGACACCCACTCACCCGTACACAAATTTCGTGTACCAGGCCACTGGTATATTCATAAAGCAAATCTTAGTACTTTCAAATATTAATTCTCAATTTTTGATTTACAATGAAAAAGGTCACATTACGTTACCCTTTCAAAGTCTAGTATCAATATTCAAATGTTTGAAATTACTTTTTAAAATCTTTAAAAATCCAATGGCTTAAGTAATCTTTTAATTTGTGTGGGAAACAAACTGAAATTGAACCTGAGTGTTCACTATTGCAAACAAGTGTGCGTTACCAGAAGCCAAAACTATACACACCACACAAGCCAATGAAATTAATGTTTGTGCAGAATGTAATATTGACAATGGGGAAAATAGTTCACATTTAAAATTTCAGGATAAAATAAAAATTCTACCTAATGTTTTCCAAATTGTACTAATTTTCCTGTACCTGATTATCTAAATAATTTTATAGGGCATACACTACAAAAGTTGACATAAAGATAGTAACTTAGAGAAAGGAGGCAAGCAAAATAAAAAAGTTAGCAGGCAGGATGATGGAAAAATGTAAAACACAAAAAAAACATAGCTGGAAATAAAGGAAAGAACAGGTAAAATAGGTTGTTACATGGAATACAAATTTTAGTGTAAGTTCATTTCATTTATCAACATCTAAAGTAAATTTCTTAAATTTTCAGTTAATAAAACTTTTCAAATTTATAGATTATAAAAAAAAACAAATTTAAAATCTGGTTTTATTCATGTTCACTTTTAAAATGAGGCAAAGTAAATTGGAAAATCAGTAAAATATGTTTTTTGAAGAGGAATTCAATATAGTATGCCCATCTAAGTTAGTTCTTGAAGTACCAAATTTAACGTATCATGAGGCCACTCAACCTATTACTATGAAATGTACAGCACAGTCCATAATAAGTACACAGTATATACTAAGATACTAATAAAAAATGTTACAAAAAGATCTTACTATTTTCTTATATTTGAATATAAACTAACTTTAAGCACCTAATCTTTAAAATAACTTTTAATTAGTTCAACTATTATTGTCAAAATGTTGATTAACTTTAATGAAACTATTAAATATGCTTACATGCAATCCAGTCAAACCTAGAAAATATTTAAAAACAATCTTTTTTTTTAATCTTAATGACATTTTTTACTATCAACCTAGTGAATATTTTCCACTCGTTTCCTTCAATTGTATTATCAACTCTAAAAATGTTAAATTTTTTGAAAGGTTGTATTGAAAGGCCTGAAAATAAAAACGTCATTGAACTGTTTAAATTTTTAAAATTCTTCCTTGCAAATGTGCTATTAGAATTCGCCAATGTAACTGCAGAGGTAGAAGAGAAAATGCTGACATCACAGACACATTTTAGCTCAAGGAGGCAATAGTGCATCACAGACAGTCCTATAGGGAAAGCAAGATGTATATCACAATCAAAATTTACTTTCTAGGAATCGGTTGTCTAATTTCTTTATAAATAATTTCCAATGTTAATGAAATGCATTATAGGTAGAATAAGTCACTTATTCTATATAAACGCTTGGAAGTACCAATTATCAAAAGCCAACTGCTAGTAAGATAGGTCCTGTAAAGAAAAACCAGACAGCAACTCTTTTTATCTAGTTTCTATACCACTAGTTCATTCTGGTAGTTTTTAGGCCAATTACATAAGAATTTTCAAACGCTAAAGACTACAGAATATATTATTTTTATAATGAGAATAATTATTTAGTTTATTTTGAAGAAAAATCTTCAAAGTACAAAAAACTTAAATGAAGGCAAAATTAAAACTCATAATTACAATTACTTTAAAATAATTCATATACAGTAACAATATCCAAAAAGTTCAGGAGAAAGGGAAACATAATGGAAAAAAAAAAGTCCCCATCTTTGCTCTATAAAGTAACAAAAACTATTTTAAGAAATTTTCTGAAAAAAAAAAGAGCCTTTTCTTCCCTAATGCCAAAGTAAACATTAAGGCATTTGAAATTAAAGTATATATAAATACGTTCTTTAAACTTTCTAAATGAGAGTTTCAAAGCTCACAGAGAATGTCATCAAGCAGGAGAATTTTTTTTTTATTTAAGAAATGCATTTCCTTTTTTTTTTTAACCCCAAAAATGAAAGCAAAAAGAAACAAATGCAATGTCCTTTAGCAATTAAAATAATCAAAATGAGCCCTAACCAGTTTGGCTCAGTGGATAGAGCGTCAGCCTGCGGACTGAAAGGTCCCAGGTTTGATTCCAGTCAAGGGCATGTACCTTGGTTGCCGGCACATCCCCAGTAGGGAATGTGCAGGAGGCAGCTGATCGATGTTTCTCTCTCATCGATGTTTCTAACTCTCTATCTCTCTCCCTTCCTCTCTGTAAAAAAACCAATAAAATATATTTAAATAAATAAATAAATATAAAATAATCAAAATGGAAATGAAAAATACTAAGGTTCATGAATTAAGCTTCTGCTGAAAAAGAGACATGTTATGAAATTTTTAATTCTTTTTTCTTTAAAATTGTCAATAGTTTTATTAAAACAAAGGTATAAGAAATTACTTTAGGAAAAAAATGTATCTTACAAGAAGAATGTTCCACTTGGCAACTAGACTCTGCAGGACTCCCAGAAATACTAGCATTTTCCTCGGCTGTCTTTCCTCTTAACCATGAAACCAAGCAGTATGATCCAGAGTTGTCACAACAGGCACTTTCTAAAATATCACATAAGGTGTGACAAAGGAGTTCCTTCCGCTCTTCCTCTAAAAATAACCGAAGTACAAATTACAATGGTTTCCTTTGGGAAAAAAATCTGGGCGTGAATAACAATCTTAAGAATGTTTTCATTTAATGAAAATCAAGCATTCCAAGTGGGGGGAAAATCCAAACAACTGATCTGAAATTATATTTTAGAAAAATAATGTGCTTGAGGGTTACAATGTCACCATTACTAAATATTTCCATTACTGAGAAAAAGAATCCTAAAAAATGCAGAATTAAACATTACTAGAAAAAAATATACTACCTGATAAGATCAACTCTTTCTTACCTGCAAATGAAACATTTAAGTCACGAGGTTTCCTTTATTGTAGAACCAGGCACAATGTAAGGGCCTGTTGAGACCTCTTTTTCCCCCATTTTTGAATTAATCTAATGTCTTTGATCTTCCTGTCCCATAGAGTAATGATAATGAGATAACATACCCTCAGCAAAACAATACCACAACCTATTAGATGAGCAGGGGCCATTGTTGTTATGCTGCATAATATAGAAGCTACTAATACTGTATTACAGTGATTTGAACTATAGATTTTGCACAAATGCTCAATTTCTTCCTGAACCTTAGCCACCTTCCCCTTTTTGAGAAGTATTATTGCTTTCTGAAACTTTCAAAGAGGATAAGATGTATACATAGCCTATGTAAAATTGTATGCTACAGGGAGGTTTCTATTTCTCCTAATAGACTTAAAGTTCTTTAAAGGCCGGAACTGTGTCATTCATTTTATAACCTCCATAGCATATGACATTTATGACAATGCATATACATTTTTTATCAATAAGAATATATTTCTGTGCAAGCAATCTAATTAGTAAAATGTTGATGTTAATATTATCTTTTGAATAGTCTCTTCTCTACTAAACTTTATTTTGCATTCCCACTATTAATGAATAAAAAATACATGACAATGATACTTTTAACTCTTAAATTCAAAATCACTATGGGCATGGTTTAGAATGCAAGTTGTTTTGCCCTTATACTAACTGGGATTATAATATATTCTACCTCCTTTCACAAGGTATTGTGAAGTCCACATAAAATTGTGTAAGATTTTTGTAAGCTGTCAAGTGAATTAACAGGTAATACCATACAGCTCTCTGACCTAAGCATATTGCAGAAGCTATGGCAGCTTCATTTGCAATTTAATTCACAATTATTTGCAATATTATTTGCATTGTGTAAGACATTATACTAAAAGATGCAGAAATACAAAGATAACTGAGTTCCTGCTCAGAGCTAAGACAAAACAAACATAAAACAATTATTCCTTATAATATGCTGTAATTTAACAGTTTAGGGTGCTCTCTATCCTTATTTTATCAAGAGGCCAAAGCTTTTTCCCTTAGTTATATTATCCTGTCTTATATGTCTTGGGAATACCAAATTGGAAATATATGCATTTAAAAATTTGGAGTCACTGACCATGAATCTTCCTGAAATATCAAAAATAAGAAACATGCTCAGCTGGTGTGGCTCAGTGGTAGAGCATCAACCCATGCACCAAGAGGTCATGGGTTCGATTCCCGTCAGGGTATATGCCCATCTTTGGGCTCGATCCCCAGTAAGGGGCGTGCAGGAGGCAGCCAGTCATTGTTTCTTTCTCATCAATGTTTCTATCTCTTTCTCCTTCTCCCTCTCTAAGAATCAATAAAAACATAGCTTAAAAAAAAAAAAAGAAACCTAAGGAAAAATATCTCATTGATAGTGCACTTTTTAAGAATAGATAATTTTAACTTAACTATTGCCAATGAATGTTGCATAGGTCACCTGTAAAATTGAGGATGGAGTAAATGTTTATAAGATAGCTATCATACCTGGGCAATCCCTCCAAGAAGACTTCTCAGAAGAAAACAGGAGCTTCTTCAAAAGAAATGCCTTTATACAATTAAAGCAATAATTATTACCACGCATCACAAATATACCTTATATCATTCTTTTATTTTAAAATATAAAAAAACTAATTTGCACCACCTTTCTAATCTTTTGCATAGCACTATGAAAATTTCAAATGGCTCCCCTTCACATTCAACAGTAACTGAAGATAATTATTTATCCAGGATATACTATTATAAACTTAATTCTATGTCCATAAAATTCTTCTTTCATAATATGTATTTTCTGATAAATAGAGGAACTGACTCAAAATCAGACACGACTGGAAACTTAAAGAAATGTAAAGTGAAAAAAAAATATAAAGTGAAAGCCCTATAAAACAGGAATAAGTCCACATTTCTCTTTGATTACTTGGAGGAAAAAAAATCTAAATACAAGAGTGATTCTGCACTATTAGCTCTGATTTGTGATACAAGAATACCACTATGAGTCATCACTCTATAAGAAGCTTCTAACTTCCTGGTTTAAATAAAACAGCTGTAAGATTTAAGAGAAAAAAACAAACTGATTTCTAACCTTTCATTACATGAACCAACGATGTTACATTGCTGATTTAATAGAAAGTAGTTCAGGGTAGTACAGTGTTTCCTTCTTAAACTGCAGTTCAAGGGCTATCACATCCTAGTCTTATCTAAAATGCAAATTCTTATGCCTCAATCTTTTGTATCTGAATCTCTAGGGGGCAGATTCAAGAAAAAGAGGTTACTGTGATGATTCTGATTTATATGCATTTGAAAGCAGTAGTATACAATGTGATTATTTTCCATTTTAATGTTTTCCCACAGAATTCATAACAGTAATTCTTAATCACCAAATTTCTATCAAGCTATCAAAATTTACATAAATATTATTTCATGTTTATACTACATTACTATACATTAAGTTGTTTGCAATGTTTTTGCTGCTATAAATATAAAAGCTATTTCTTGACTACAACATTTCCCATATTAAAGGTTATTTCTTTAGGAAAGATTCACAGGGAAGTACAATTATTACATTTAAAAAAACTGCATTATCATGGTTCCAATTATAATGTAAAATTCCTTCCAAAATCTAAGTACAAATTTGTACTATATAGTGATATATGAGTATGCCAGCATATCCTACCTTACATGTACTGGCAATTATTTTCTATTTAAAGATTAAAAAGAGTAAGCAGTAGACTCTAGTTACAGTTTTATTTGTACTTTCTTGGGTTCCTACTGAGGTTGAACATCTTGATTCTTTGGCTGTCCAGCACCATTTCACCTGTTCTGATTGCATATACATGCTCATTTCACCTCTGGGGTCTTTGTGTTTTATAACTAATTTGTTCAAATTCTTTGTTTAAGAAAGACAACATCTATTTATTGTTAATATTCACTGCAAATGTTTTTCTGAGTCTGGAACTCATACTTTCTCTTAGATGGTTGACAATACATTATTTTTAGTTTTTCTGTGGTTTAATATGACCTTAAGAATATATTTGGTACATGATATGAGATTATCTAAATTCATTTTTCTCTCTCAAACTGCCAACCAGTCATATCAGTGAAATTCAGTAAACTTCATTTTTCTCCACCACTGATTACCTGGTTCTATAATATGACTATTCTTTAGCAATAGCGCATATCTTATTTTTTATAATTTAAAAAGTTTTAATACCTGGACTTGCTCATTTCCCTTCATTATTCTTAATGGTTTAGTTTTGACTTTTACTTGAAATTGCAATATAAACAAAATTCCTCTATGACTGAAAAGATTTATGTGACTATGAAACTAAATTACTACCTCAAAGACACATCAGGATTTTGAACATTACAATTATCTTTTTTTATACAACAACCCCACTTGCAAAAATAACTGCCATTTTGGAAATGTAATGAATCTTATAAAACAAAAAACTCCTGTGGTATATCTTGCATTTAATTACATTCATTGACTTACAATAAATAAAGACCTGAAGGTACTATTAATGGCACAAGAGGGGCAAAGTTAATATAATCTAACTTGGAAATGAGAAGGACAAGGAATCTTCAAATTTAGATAATAAGATTCCTACTAGCAACCAAAATTTGCCTGTTATTCAACATAATTTCTCTAATCAATTTATGGTTAAATTTTATTCTTTATATTCAGTAACTCCCAAGCAAAGTTCAAACATTCAATTTTTTCTTAATTTTTTAATAATTCTACTAATGTAAAAAATATATCAACTCTTTAAAGAAATAAAATAATGACCTAAAAGGATATTATTTTAGAATCTGCCATGAAGGGAGATTTTTTCCCCCCCTCCTTCAAGGAATATACTTTTCATTTAATAATGTAAGTGTATAAAGTATAAGTTTTGAGAAATTTACTTTGAAGCTAACAGTTCAGGAATGCATTCTTTATGCCCAATGAATTAATAAATACCACATTAAATATTTATTTTCAAAATCTGCTGACTGAACATAAACAACAAATTCAAGCTTCTTTTGTAACAGTTCTAAAGTTACATTGCTGTTTCAGACATAAGTGTAACAGTAAACTGAAAATTCAATTTTTGGTTTTAACAATGTAATGGTTATAACAAATCAGTCTTTGAAATTCAAACAATGTTACACATCAATATTCAAAATCAAATACATATATTCAGATTAACCCTATCTTTTATGGGATTAATAAAATAGAAATAAAGATTAAAAAATCTTTTTATTTTGCAAATTCTGTTTTAAATTAGTTGCTACTAATTTTAATTTAAAGGCCAAAGCTATACCCTAAAATAGTATAATCTGCCTAATTATTTTAAAAATTTGTAAAATTTTAGGTCATGAAAATATTCAACATTTTAGGAATATCATTCTTATAGAGAGATCAAATAAAAATAGTATCATTGCTATAATGTACTTATCTGTAGTATAAAATGTTATTATTCAACAGGATCATTGTATTAGAAAAATGACATGATCATTAATTCCTCATTTTCTGAAAATCAGGGAACACTTACTATGTTTTCTTGAAAATATAGTCCAGTCCTAGCCGATTTGGCTCAGTGGATAGAGCATCAGCCTGCGGACTAAAGGGTCCCAGGTTCAACTCCGACCAAGGGCACATGCCCGGGTTGCGGGCTCGATCTGCCCCCGACCCCAGTAGGGGGTGTGCAGGAGGCAGCCAATCAATGATATTCTCTCTCATCATTGATGTTTCTATCTCTCTATCTCTCTCCCTTCCTCTCTGAAATCAATAAAAATACGTATTTTTAAAATATATATATATATATATATACACACACACACACATATAATATTCCAAAGGCTATTGCTGTGTAACCTACTCATGTTCTGAATTCACTTTTTTCTTTTTTATTGAATTTAATAAAATTGGTTAATAAAATTATATAGGTTTCAGGTGTACAATTCTGCAATACATCATTGGTGTGTTCACCACTCCAAGGCAAGTGTCCTTCCATCACTATTTATTTCCCCTATACCTTCTTCTAATTCCCCCAAGCCCCCTTCACATCTGGTAATCACCATACTGTTGTGTCTCCGCTGAATGCACTTATATTTTTTATATCTATAGCAATTTACATGAACAAAAGTTGAGAGGTAACTGACCATGCATCATGATTACAGAGCATATATATTAGAAAGCAAAAAGTAAAGTATGAAATGTTTGAACACGTCCCTCTAAGGAGTTGATAAAGTAGTCTATGTTACCTGAACAGGTGCAATAACAGCACAGGGGCCACCTTCAAACTGTTCTAATGCAGATCCCTCTGATTCACTAAACACAAACCCTAAAAATGAAAGCAAGTAGCAGAGATTAAAAATGTAATTCAAGTAGCAGCTAGAAGAATTTTTAATGTACTTTGCTTTGAGAAAGATCACTTATCACACAGCAACATATTTTCAAGTCAGAAGCCGTGTTAACTTTTGGGGGGGATCAAGGAACCCTTTGAAAAAAGATATGGAACCTATGCTTCCCCACACAGTGCACATAAACACTTACACACACATGCACACACAATATTTTGTATCCAGGGACCCCTCTAAGTGGACTAGGGGGATAAAGTGTGGAAAAGGATACCAAATCTGACTTTTATATAATCTCATTTACTTGAAGACTAGTCAATCTACTGAATTCAAACAAAATTTTAGGACCCTTTCCATACAGTACATGTATTTTTTGTCCCAATTTTCTGTCTCACATTCTATAAGCTAAAAATTATTAAATGGTATCATACGTAGCAGTGAATGTACTCACATTGGCTCTGTCTTAATTTAAATATTCCCCAACCAATACTGTCTGAGAGCAGCTAGTAGAAGCTGCCACAGAGAGCACTGGCACACTGCAGCACAAGGACAGAAGTGAGAATTGAGTTACTATGTGTATAACCTTTAGGAAATCATTTCACATCTGTAGGCCTCAGTCATCTTTAAAATGATCACTTCCAATTCCAACAGGCTAGGAATATGTAAAGTTTCATGAAAGATTATATTTCAGTCATTCATCCAACAAATATTCAATAAGCATCAGATAATGCACCAAGCATCTAGATATATGAATGAATGAGTCCGTAGTCTGTAGGAGCCAACAGTTCAGGGGAAGACAGACATATAAATAAATAAACAAACACTAAAATAAAGAAATGAATGTTAAAACAGAAGTATGAAGACAGAGTTGTGGATACAGAAAAGAATGACTGCCCTGGCTGGCATGGCTCAATGGTTAGAGAGTCAGCCTGCGGACTGAAGGGTCTTGGATTCAATTCCCAGTCAAGGGATCCTACCTGGATTGCAGGTTCGATCCCCAGTTCTAGTGGGGCACATGCGGGAGGCAAACAATCTCTCTCTTCTCTCTCTCCCCCTAAATATCAATAGGAAGAATATCCTCGGGTGAGGATTAACAAAAAAAAAGGAATGACTTACTCTGCCCCAAGTCAAATTATAACAGGTGACTTTGAGGTTGATCTAGAATAGGAATTTTCCAGAGAGGCAAGGGTGGGAAAATAACTTTCAGGTAAAGAAAACCTTTATTAAAGGATACAGGGTAAGAGCAGGGCACGTTTATGGATCAAAGGGAAATTTAATGTAGCTGAAAGGCAATATAGGGGTAGGATAGAGGAGATGGTAAAGGGAGGAGGGAATACTGACAAGAGGTTAATAATGGGTTAATAACAGTACCCTGACAAGTACTAATATTATCATACTTTTTTTTCTTTTGTAAGTGACTAGAATGGGGATGAAGTTGTTTCAACAGCCCTATAGAGACAGTGCCAAACTGATAAAAGCAACACAGTGTGGAGGAGAAACTATATCCAAACAATATTTCTGTGGTAAACATTAAGATGTGATGAATACCTGCAAGTGGGACAAAGGCTTGGTACAAAAGAAATTAGAGCTGACTGAAGTATCTAGCTTGAGATACTACATGATAGCAAGTGAAGTAATAAATAGTGTAGAGCAGTGATTTTCCAACAGGTGTGCTGCAGGAATTTTTACAACATGCAATACCTGATTACTCAGTCAGGGGCACTGACCTCTTTTCCCTTAGCCAGTGGTTCTCAACCTTCCTAATGCCACGACCCTTTAACAAAGTTCCTCATGTTGTGGTGACCCCCAACCATAAAATTATTTTCGTTGCAACTTCATAACTGTAATTTTGCTACTGTTATGAATCATAATGTAAATATCTGATATGCAGGATGTATTTTCATTGTTCGCAACCCACAGGTTGAGAACCGCTGCCTTAGACTGTCAAAAAATGACAACAGCCAACACAATAGCTATCCACTGTGAATGCTCTGTCTTGAACCGTAAATATCTACACCAGGGGTCCTCAAACTTTTTAAACAGGGGGCCAGTTCACTGTCCCTCAGACTGTTGGAGGGCCAGACTATAGTTTAAAAAAAAAAAAATGAACAAATTCCTATGCACACTGCACATATCTTATTTTGAAGTAAAAAAACAAAACGGGAACAAATACAATATTTGTATTTGCATGTGGCCCGCGGGCCATAGTTTGAGGACCCCTGATCTACACTAATTAAAGACAAACATGCAAATTGTACCTTCGCTACGCCTTAAGCCATGCCAACCAGCCAATCCGAGCGACTATATGCAAATTAACCCAACCAAAATGGCGGTCGGCAGCCACGGAGCTGGAGCAAGCAGGAGGCTTGGTTGCCCCAATGATGGAGGAAGCCAAGCTTCCCGCCTGCTGCGGCCAGCTCTGAGCTCCACTCAAAGCAACAAAGTTTCAATTATAGAAGGTCAATAAATCCCAGATACCTGCTTTCAGCCAGCCGTGGCCACGGAGCTGGAGCGAGCAGGAGTGGGTTGCCCCTGGCGATGGAGGAAGCCAAGCTTCCCTCCCACCCACCCTGGCCAGCTCTCAGCTCCTCTCAAAGCTACAAAGTTTCAATTATAGAAGGTAAATAAATCCCAGAAGAAAAAAGAAGAAAAAAAAAAGGAGAGGCTGGGAGCTTCCGTCGCGGGGGGGGGCTTGGCCAGCCTGAAAATGGCCCTCAGCCCCTCACCCAGACTGGCCAGGCACCCCAGTGGGGACCCCCACCCTAAAGGGGGTGTGGCCAGCCTGAAAACAGCCATCAGCCCCTCACCCAGGCTGGCCAGGCCCCCAGGGGAGAACCCCACCCTGAAGGGGGTGTGACCAGCCTGCAAACACCCATCAGTCCCTCACCCAGGCTGCCAGGCACCCCAGCAGGACCCCCACCCTGATCCAGGACACCTTCAGGGCAAACCAACCGGCC
>NW_005871271.1:1195672-1209981 GCF_000147115.1 Myotis lucifugus | reverse complement strand
CTATGACACACACTGACCACAGGGGGCAAGTAGCTCAATGCAGGAGCTACCTGCCCCCTGGTGGTCAGTGCACTCCCATAGGGGGAGCTCTGCTCAGCCACAAGCCAGGCTGACGGCTGCCAGTACAGCAGTGGTGGTGGGAGCCTCTCCTGCCTCTTCAGCAGCGCTAAGGATGTCCGACTGCAGCTTAGGCCTGCTCCCCGCTGGCAAGTGGACATCCCCCGAGGGCTGCTGGGCTGCCAGAGGGATGTCTGACTGCCAGCTTGGGCCCGATCCCCCAGGGAGCGGGCTTAAGCCAGCAGGTGGACATCCTCCGAGGGGTCCCAGACTGCAAGAGGGCATAGGCCGGGCTGAGGGACCCCCCCCCCACCCCAGTGCACACACTAGAGGCCCGGTGCATGAAAATTCATGCACTAGAGGGGGGCGTATCTCAGCCCAGCCTGACCTCTCTCACAGTCCAGGAGCCTTCAAGGGCAAAGGTGACACCCCATCACACCTCTGCTGCTGCCACTGCTGGCAGCGCAAAGCTCAGCCGGCCCTGGTTACCTGAGCCTCGGGCAGCCCTGGGTGGCTGGGCAGCCGCCATCCAAGGCTTGCCTATGCCTTGGGCCAGCCCTGGGTGTCAGGGGGGACGGAGGGGACTGGGGGACTTTGGAGGCAGGCACGCCTGCTGCCCCAGCGGGACTGAGGGGACGGGGCCCCGCCATCTTGTGGCTGTGTGGCACCACCATCTTTGAGGGCAGGGCAGTCAATTAGCATATTCCCTCTTTATTAGAAAGGATAGGTCATATAATCTTATTGGTCACTTTGCATAATAAGGTTACATCTGATTGGTTAATTCTTGGTATGATACCAGAAATCTTTATGTACAAGTATAGACACCTGATTTTTTTAAAAATCACTTTGGAGCAAAAAAGGGTAGGTAATTATTATTTTTATCTTTGTAAATCAATCAGAAATTATACCTTTTTTATTTGGTCAGATCGGCAAAAATGTATTTTGTGGTGTGCTGCAGAATTTTAGTAATGAGTTTATGTGTGCCATGTGATGAAAAAGGTTAAAAATTGTAGCCCTAACTGGTTTGGCTCAGTGGATAGAGCATCGGCCTGCACACTGAAGGTCCAGGTTCAATTCCAGTCAAGGGCATGTACCTTGGTTGCAGGCACATCCCCAGTAGGGGGTGCGCAGGAGGCAGCTGATTGATGTTTCTCTCTCATTGATGTTTCCAACTCTCTATCCCTCTCCTTTCCTCTCTGTAAAAAAAATCAATAAAATATTTTTTTTTAAATTGTAGATGTAGAGGATCCCATCCCAACCCACTTCCTCTCTCTTTACCATTTAATCTCTTGCAAACAGTATTTATATGTGTATCATATATTTAAGAACAAAAACACCTTCAGATCCACCAAAAATTCCTTGGCATTTGCCAAAGGAGTTGAAAACATATGTCCACAACAAAAAACCTGCAAACAGATGTTTATAACACCTCTATTTATACTTGCCAAAACTTGGAGGCAGCCAAGATATCTTTCAGAAGGTGAATAAATAAATTGTGGTACATCTGGACAATAGAATATTATTCGGTGTTAAAAGGAAATGAGGGGGTGGTCAATTGGGGGGAAAAGGGGACATATGTAAAACTTTAGACAATAAAATAATAAATAAATAAAATTCTTTGTAAAATATGAAAAAAAAGGAAATGAGCTTGCAAGCTGTGAAAAGACATGAAGAAACCTTAAATGCGTATTATTACGTAAAAGAAACCAAAGTGAAAAGGCTACATACAGTGTATAATTCCAACTAAACTATGGAGACAATAAAAAGATCTGTGATTGCCAGTGGGTAGGAGAAGGGAGAGATGTGAGATGAATAGGTGAAGCACAGAGGATTTTTACGCCACTGAAAATACTATTGTTGTAGGCAATTAGACAGACTTGAGCAGAGCAAGGACCATGGGCCAGGTGCCCAGCAAAGGGCAATCAATTGTAGGGTGGGACCTTGCCCCCAGTGACTTTTCCTCCCCTAGCATATTGCTGGTCAAGCAGTTTGGACCCCCTGACCTTTCTTCCTCCCTAAAGATAACATCTATGCCTCAGTTTCAACAAAACCAACCTCAGGACCAGCTGCATTGAATAAGGACCACCTGCCCTGGTGTCAACCAATCAATCAGTGGAGACCACAACCCTGAAAGAACACACCTAGAAAACGGCTGAATATTACATTGAGATCTTCTCCTGGGATACCCCCCCCCTAAAATCTCTACCCTTAAAAACACTTAGGATGGAGGACTCAGTGTGCTCTCTCTCCAGGGAACACTCCTGCGCCTTTCCCTTTTCCTTCCCCCTCCTCCTCCTTGACTCAGGCACTTTACCATTAGCTTCCTCACTCCCAAGCTCCAAGAGCCCTTCCTTTACCTCTATAACTTGTTTCCTAAGACCACTTCTTCTAGGAATTACTATTTCTACCCAATAAATGTTCTCTTACAGTTTGGGTCTGGACTTTGAATTCTTTCCTAGCCAGAACCCAAGTACTGAGGTTGCTAAACCCAGGTTTGGTCTGACCCCACTAGTATAATACCTGGTGCTGTTCCCACCGCCTACAACACTATGATACCACAATGTTGGCATGTCATTTACATTTGTTAAGACCCATAAAATGTAGAACACCAAGAGTGAACCCTAATGTAAAGTATGGACTTTGGATGATAATTATGTATCAATATAGCTTTATCAATTGTAACAAAGGTACCCACCACTCTAGTGGAGGATACTGATAATAGAGATAGATGGCTATGCATATTATTGTGGGAGCAGGGGGTATATGGGAAATCTCTGTACCTTCCCCACAATTTTGCTGTGAACCTAAAACTGCTCTAAAAAATTAAAGTTTTAACTTAAAAACTCATTTGACCATAAAAAAAATAAGACATTTCACCAAAAATTCTAATCACCAATCACTCTATCAAAGCCCACTTAGTTGTCTATATGCACTGTCTAAATTTCCTTATCTCACAATTTACTTAATCCACAATAATCTGATTTCAGCCTGTGGCTACACAAACTCATTCTCACTGTTAGGTCTGATCAAATAATCAAACTGATACTCCCTCCCCTCAGAAACTGACCAATAAAAGCTATTTCTTCAAGTCTTTTCTTTTTTTAATCTCCCAGAAAATCATTGGAAGTGTTGACCCCTGACTTCTTTTTTTTCTTTTTTTTTTCATTGATCTCAGAGAGGGAGAGGGAGGGAGAGAAACATCAATGAGAGAGAATCATTGATTGGCTGCTTCCTATACACCCCCTCCTGGAGATTGAGCCTGCAACCCAGGTATGTGCCCTTGACCAGAATCGAACCTGGCACCCTTTCATCCGCAGGCCTACACTCTATCCATTGAGCAAAACCGGCTGGGGCACCACTGACTTCTTAAAAACCTTTTGTCCCTTGGCTTTATTGGTTCCTTTTTCTCCAAACTGTTCTATTTCTTCTCAGTCTCCTTGATCAACTCCTTTTAAATGCTAATGTTCCTCAGGTGTTGGCTTTAGAATCTATGTTCTTTTCACTCTACACATTCTCCCAGGGTAACTCATCTACTCCCAGGATTTAGTGCAGACATAGACAAACTCTAAACACTTTAACATGGTCCTGTGTGATCTGGCTTCTGGATATGTCTCCTACTTCATCCTTTTCCACGCTCTCTCTTAAGACTCCAAGCATGCTCAGCTTCTTTCAGGTCCTCAAATATCAATTTTCTTTCTGGTTTCTTACTCTTTGAACACGTTCCCTCAGCTTGAAATATATGCTAATCCTTTCTCTGATAAAACTCCGACTTGACCTTTAGGCTTCACCTTAAGATAAGATCCTCTTAGTTCAAGGCTCCAAAACATACCTTCTGTCTGTCCACTTCTATCACATCTCTAGTCTACCTTCAGGTTCAAACCATCATCATCTCTTTCTCACCTAGAATACTGTGAAGAATTCCCAATCAGATCTCTCCATTCCACCCCACCCCCACCCTCAACAAGGGTTCACCATAGTTACCAGAGGAATATTTTAGAAATGGAAATGTAATTTTGTCACAGCCTGCTTAAAATATTTCAAAGGTTTCTCACTGCAATTAGAATGAAATGCATAGAAAAAAAAATAAGAATGAAATGCAAACTCCTTTTTATGACCTAAAGACAATGTATGATCAATCAATCCAACCTTCCCTTAGTTCACTCTTACTTTCATCATCTACAGAGGCATTAGGCCCTTAGAACATCCCAAGGTCTTTACCTGGGGCCTTGATGTTTGCTATTCCCTCTGCATGAAATATTCTTTCTCCTTTTCTCTTCATATAGCTGAAACCTTGTCATTCTCAAGGACTCAATCTAGGTATTAACTCCTCAGATATATATTCTCTGACAAACCTATCTAAGTAGATCTCTCCTACCATCTCAGCACAACCAGTACTTACTACACATATTCTGTAATTACACTGTTTGTTACTTGTTTATTAAATTTCTTGCCTTATAGGTAGCTTGTCTGTTCCACTGACCACTGTTTTCCTACTATGTCATATAGTTAATGCTCAGTAAATTATTGTTGAAGTTTTGGGAGGGAAGATAATGGGAGTTTGTTTCTAGGCATGTCAAGTTAAGTCTCAAAAATATAAGACAACCATTTGGCAACATTCAGAATGGATGGGAATTATAGGTCTGGATCATGGAGTAGGGAGTTAGGATTAAAGATAGCAATTTGAAACATCAACTTGACAGTTAAAATGAATAAGAACATGAAGAACAAAGATAATGAAGTTAAGAACCAAAAGTGAACAGAGTGTGAGTCAGCAAATGAGATTGACAATGATTAAAAAGGTAAGAGAAAAATACACTGAGGTCCTAGAAGGGAAAAATCAGGAAGCAAAGACTAGTCAATCAGTACAAATGCTGCTGAGTTAAAACATAAATTACAAAACTGAATTACGCATGTCACTGGGAATACTAAAAAAATAAATTTAGAGCACTGGGGAGAGTAGCCCTATTTTAAAGGGTTATGGTGTGATTCAGAATACAAGGAGAAACAGTAAATGCAAACTACTTGTTAAACAAGTAAAGGGGGAAAGGATGACAGTGTGAAGGATAGCTGGATAAAGAATAATTACAGTGGGGCCTTGACTTACCAGTGTCCCGACTAACGAGTTTTTCGAGATACGAGCCGTCTCTGGGCCAATTTTTTGCTTTGAGTTGCGAGCTAAAATTCGGGTTACGAGCCAGCTTCAGATACCCCACTGCTAGTTGGCACAGCGAACGTCACAGTGAACGCCAGATGAGCCCAGCATCACGTGTCTCACTCGTTCACTTTATGATTTGACATACGAGTAATTTGAGTTACGAGCTCCGTCACGGAACGAATTAAACTCGTAAATCAAGGCCCCACTGTATTTTTATAGACTAAAGGGCTGAGTTTTAAAAAATGAAAAGAATGATTATGTGGGAAAGAAGAAGTTTAAGGATTCTAAGTCCTGAAAGAGCTGAGAAAGTGGTGAGGTGGTGCTAGCTGTGGATAAAGTATGGTCTACAGAGCTCTGGAAGTCAAAGACCCTTTCGGCTGATCTGCTAGAGGTTAACATCATTTTCATGGCAATACCAATACATTCCTTGCCCTTTTCATTCACAGTAATGGTGCAAAAGCAATACTGAGTTAAACTGCCGGTGCCTTAAACACACATCAAGGCAGTGACATTGAGCTATACCAGCAGTCATTGCTCTAATAAACACTACCATATGCTCTCAAACACACAGAGATAGCTAATTAAAAATGTCCTTACTGATGCAGTAAAAACTACTAATTTTATTAAATCTTGACCATGAATACAATGCCCATTTAAAAAATATTCTATGTGACAAAATGAAACTACCCATAAAGCCCTTCTGCTACATACTAAGGTTGATAGCTGTCTCAAAGAAAAGCTCATGAACAATTGTTTGAACTGCAGGCTGATCTGATTTATTGTGGAGCCCTGTTTTTACTTTGAGGTGCTGCTGACAAACTACGATTATTCAGACATGAGTATTTGGCAGACAATTTCTCACAAATGAAGTAAGCCTGATAATTCAAGGAAAATAACTGATTATTTTTGCCACTGATAACATTTCAAGGTTTCAAACAATAACTAAAATTCTAAATAACTTGTGTCTACCACTGTCAGCTTCACAGCTTCTCAATACTCATTCTCTAATGAGATCAGTAGTTATAATAATAAATGTGACCTTTGATATAATATAATGAAATGTGTTAACATTTGAAAGCTCTGTATAAACCAATGGACCAATAATTTCCAAATGACCAATGCATGCTGTTAGAAACTAATGTATGGGTAAAAGATCCATTCAAAGTACAAGACCAAACAATGGATTTCAATTTAACAGAGCACAAAGTTTACAGATATGGCTTCAGATTCTGTATTGCAACTAACCTCTAAGAAACTACCACTTATAGTAGTGTATTATCAAAGAAGAATATCCATAATTGTCTGAAAAAGCTATTACAATACCCCTACCTTAGCAACTATGTATCTGTGTGAGGCTGAATTTTCTGCATGCACTTCAACCAAAACAACATATTGCAGCAGACTAAATGGAGAAGCAAGGGGGAGAATCCAGTTTCTTCTGATGAGCTAGACATTACAGAAATCTGCAAAAATGTAGAACAATGCCACAGGTCTCACTAATTTTTCTTTTTTCATACTGAAATCCCAAATAATTTTTAGAGTGTAAAGGGGCCCTGAGTTCAAAAAAGTTGACAGCCACTGACCCAGGAGAAATAACTCTTAGCTGGCTTCTAAGTAAAATATTTAGATAAAGAGATGCTACTCATTAAGAGGGAGGGAAATAAAAGAGGCGAATTTTAATTTTGAAAAACATATAAGCTAGCAAGTATACAGAACTAAGAGAAACATTGAGGGCTCAGCTAAGGTTTGATTACTACATTTGTACTCTTGCTGGCCACAATTTTTTCTAGCAATACACAGTAGCCTGGGAGAAGTAGATGATAGGCTAAATGGAGGACTGGAAAGAGGTAAGGCAGATGGGGAAATTTTAAGAAGGACAAATGAAATGGTGCTGGTTTTCATGTTAAGACAACCAAATCTGAGGTCTAACCTAGGAAAAAGAGGTGAAGCCAGAGGCCTCCACTATTTGTCTAATTCTTCCCTTACTGGGAATAAGGAAAGAGTCCCTCGTGTTGGGCCTATGTTCAAAAGCAAAATTAGGCTCTGTCAAACTTTCAGGATATGTAAGAAATATAAATCAGTAATGGGTTTATATTCTTGCCTTCCATAAAATTACTAATAATGTAATGCATTTTTCAAGAACCATGGGTGGGGCTTATAGTTTAAACTGTATTATAGTGAGTTGCTTTTGTACTTTAGATATAAAAACCCCATGGAGAAAATTCTAGGCAGATCTGCTTTATGCCAAATTCTGTTTAATTACAGTACATATATTTGAGTATGTTAACTGATAATAAACAAAGGTTATTGGAGCTTAAAATGAAATGAAGTCAGCTAAATAAAAATTAAGTATTCTACCCTAAAACAGGACTATGCTAAGTAGGTTTCTCCTTTTACAAGGTTTCACTTGAGTTTCAATTTTAAGGACATAGTTATTTTTCTTGTCATTTGTTCTCTATCAAATTATTTCCTAGTTTTAAATGGAATTAATTTATCATAAAATGGCTGTTTTTTTCTGATTACATTAGAAATAGCCATCAAAAACTTCTGATCCTAAATATTCCATTTTGTATCACATTCCATTGTACTGCAGAAATAGAAGTCTTTGTCAGTCTTATAACTCACAACTAACTTAAATCTCAGCCATGAACTTCTGAATTTTCCAGTCTCTTATTTTCATATGACTTACTATGTAATATACACTATTCAAACCAGTTTGACAATTACTGCCTCTACCTTTCCAGTCTTCCATGTAAACAAAAGGCCACAGGAAGACATGGCCTGTCATTACAAGTTACATGATATTGGTTGAGTCACATCTGCACCAGGCCTTAGTTTCCTCATCTATAGAAATGATAACTACATTTATCCTTTGCTAGCTCTCAGGATAGTTGCGAGGATTAAATAAGATTTTTAAAAACTGTAAATCATAATACAAATAGAAGATATTATGAACTAAAAAACAGATTATATATTCAAAAGACTAAGAAACAAACTATCATATAAAATTACAAACTGAGTTTTAAAAAGTTGGATTTTAGATGAATAATAATTTAGGTATGTTGGAGAATGAAAAAATCTATAAGTTAGAGAAATAAAAGGCTTCCAACAGCAACAAAAATCTCTAAAATGATATGATCCACAGTTTTAACTTATCCTCACTTTGGGAAAAAAATTAATGATACTTGTGTATCATTTTATAACTTTGGTAAAATGTTAAATCACTTTATAATAAGCATCCAACTATATTTTGGAATTTGAATCCAAATGTATTATTTCCTAAATATATTTTATACTTATATCTTAACTAATCCCTAAGTTTTCCTAAGTTATTTGTTAAATCTCATTTTTTTTATATTATGTAACAAAAATTGTCCTTGACTGCAAGTCCAAAATTCTCATTTCAATTAACTAGACCTCCCCCGCCATCTCCCCACCACCACCCCCAAAAAAAACCACCATACCACTGAATTGTTATAAATAGCAAAACTGGGTTTCTCCCTTTCTGGCTAATCCTTATGTGAAACCATAATAAAATTTGGAGAAAGGGGGCTAAAAAGGGGGAAAATGGTTTTTCAGTTTATAATCTAGATCAGGCTGTTTTTGTAAATGCAGTGTTAGAACATGGCCACACCCATATTATCTAGGGCTGCTTTTGCAGCAATGGCAGAGATGAGTTAATAAAGACATTCGCCTTGACAGAAAATGTTTACCAAACAATGAGCTAGACAATCAATACTAAAATAAACAAATTCCAAACAATAAAGAATGTAAATTTAAAAAAAAAATTCCAATAAGTCAAAATGTTTTCATTTATAATGAGATTAATATTTGCTTCTGTTCGATCTAGATAACTTTTATTTTGGTTCAGCTGGGATGTGATCAATCTGACTACTTACCATCTCCACTACTAATATCCTGGTCCAAAACCCCTGGATTACCACAATTATCTCTCATTTGATCTTCTTGTCTCATTCAATCTACTATAGTCTATCCTCAAACACAGCAGTCTGACCAATCCTTTAAAAAATTGTCCCATATATCTTTCCTTTGCTCTATGTCTTTCAATGACCTTTCATTGCATTCTGAATAACAGCCAAAGCTTAAAATGGCCTATAAAGCCTTATATAATTTGGGACATATTCTTTCTTGCCTCATCTTTTATTACTCTCCCCTTCCCTCATTCCCTCTTCCACCAAACTAACCTCCTTCCTGTTCCTTGAACAAAAAGCCAGGAATATTCTGTATTAAGTATTTTATAATGGCCATTCTCCCTGCCCGGAACATTGGGTTTGTTTATTTTTTGTGGGGTTTTGTTTTTTTGGTTTGTTTGTTTTTTGTTTTTTGTTTTCAGTTATCTGCGTTACTAACTCAGTTACTTAAAGTGTTTGCTCAAATCTCATCTTCAAATGAGGCCTATCCAGGCTACGCCATTCCATAACTCCCTATTTCTTTACCTTCTAACTATTATATATACTTAATTTTTGCTATATTATATTTATTATTTGTCTTCTCTCCCACCCTACTGAATCTAAGCTGCAGAGGCTTGGAACACTTGTAGTTTGTGGGAAGAAGGGAGAGGAGAATAAATGATGCTTATGAATAAGGAGGTAGAAAAATATATGCTTTTCCTCAACTGAGTAGGAGAGCAGGCAGGCAAGAATAATTTTCCAAGTTAAAAAACTTGAAACCCTTAAATTATGTGACTTTTTCCTTTAAAATAAAAACTGGCAAACTCCCCAAAACTCTACTCTTTAAAAGAAGAAAAAAAAAAGGATTTGCAGGAGAGGAGAGAATTATCTACAACTGCCAAATGATTTTTAAAAAACAACAACTACGTGCCACTCTTGAGGCTTGTTGTTTAACATATTATCTAAAAATGCCAAGTTTGCCGAAACCGGTTTGGCTCAGGGGATAGAGCGTCAGCCTGCGGACTGAAGGGTCCCGGGTTCGATTCCGGTCAAGGGCATGTACCTTGGTTGCGGGCATATCCCCAGTAGGAGATGTGCAGGAGGCAGCTGAATCGATGTTTCTCTCTCATCGATGTTTCTAACTCTCTATCTCTCTCCCTTCCTCTCTGTAAAAAAATCAATAAAATATATTTTAAAAAAAATAAAAAATAAAAATAAAAATGCCAAGTCAATTAAGACAGGGGGGGGGGCGAGACTTTGTACTATGTAAACTCCTACAGCTTACTGTTTTAACACATAAAAAGAATTTAATAAGACCTGCCCTAGAACTCAAGTATGCCTATTCCAAAGCCTGCTCTATTGGGGCATCCTCCCATACAAAGTTGTGGGTCCAAATCCTGGCCAGGGCACATACCTAGCTTGTGGGTTCCATCCCCAGGTGAGGCACATATAGAAGGCAACCAAGTGATATATATATCCCACCCATCCTCTCACTCTAAAATCAGTAAAAATATATCCTCAAGTGAGGATTTAAAAAACAACAACAATTTAACATGACCAATCAATATAGTTTCATAAATGAAATATCCCTAGATAATTTTATAAATATTTACTCCAAACTACTGGCACCTATAACTTGCTTCCAACTGACTATTGAGATTACAGTTGCCAATTCAAAGCACAGTTACAGACTGAATTAAAGCCAAAGTTAATGTCACATTATGAATGCAGTAAGGCAAGTACAGCAGAGCAGTGTCTCTTGTGCCTAGTCCCATAATCCCAAATGACTGCCACAGCAATTGTTCATAATGGTTTCTGTCTCTAAGAATGAATAAATTGAATAAAACAGTTAATATAGCAAAACCAGTAACAACATCCTTCTGATTCAGAGGTGCAAACTTAAAAACACGTATTTGATTGCCTGAAA
The DNA here is from genome assembly GCF_000147115.1 of Myotis lucifugus. Lineage (NCBI taxonomy): Eukaryota > Metazoa > Chordata > Mammalia > Chiroptera > Vespertilionidae > Myotis > Myotis lucifugus. Next base: position 1,198,931 of record NW_005871271.1, on the reverse strand, counting down.
CCTTGATCAATGTAAGACCTTGAAGAATTACATATACACAATATAACTGCACTCTCTAAAAAGCCAAAAAATAAATAAATTCTTTATTTTGAAATGGTATTGATTGAATGAATCTTGTTAAGGAACTTAGGTTGATTACAAGATGGCAGAGCATTAGAATGTCATTATAAAGTTCTATTTTAAATAATGATTATCCATCAAACAAATAATAATTTCTTGTAATTGTCAAGTGCCTACCAGAGAGAGATCTTTGCCTTACTCTACAACCAAACACTTTTTAAATTAAGCTACCATTTTCTGAGTATTTACTATATGTCAGGTACTGTGCTAAGTGCGTAAGTATAGTTACATGTCTTTAATCCTCACAACAACCCTATAAGATTGACACTTCTATTATCTGCATTTTACAGAGAAGAAAACTGAGGCTTAAATAAGTTAAAGAATAGCTTAAACCAAGAACTCAAGTATGCCTATTCCAAAGCCTGCTCTTAACCATTACAAGAACTGCCTCTCTTAATTCTCCTTGAATCTACATTATAGTATTAATATAAATGAAGCTGAATATTATCTTTTTCTACACTGTAAATGTTTAATTAATGTTGGCTAATTCCAGGGGAAGTAAAAGTTTCTTAATCCTCCACAGTCTTGTGTACTTTACAGCTGTTCACAATTAGAATAAATAAATCAAAGTGGAAAGTATGTTTTCAAAATAAAATTTGCAAATGTGGGTGTCCAACCTTTCAGAAAATATTAGTTACATGACTTAAGCAAATGTGTAAAAAGAGCCAAACTAATTACACATAAATTCACTCCCAATTTCTATCAATTTGTGTGCGACTTTGGCCTGGTCATTTAACCTTCCTTCATGACTCATCTGCAAAAAATAGTGATAGACTAAATAACCTGATGATAATACATTATTATCCTAATTTTAACCAGCTGTTAAAAGATAAATATCTGGGAGGCAGAAAGGTTTACTTATACCTGAATTTATATTACAGAATACACATTATGAAGTAGGGACAGATTTACTATGCTAAAATTCCTCCAAATCCTTTGAGAACAGGTATTCTCTAAAAAAAGTTTTAATAATAGTAGTTATAAATAGCTATTATTTATTGGCCTGTTTTACATACACACCTACATTACTGATACCTTACTAACAAAAGACTATGCTCTTAACCTCACTTAACTTCGCCAGCCTTAAGTCACCTTAAGTGATGTGTCCGTTGTGTTATAGTACTAAAACTTAAGAATTAGGTATAAAGTGCCTAGTGAAGGGCCTGGCACAAGTGCATAAATTTAATAAATGTGATTGTTATTTCAGTATTACTCATATTATCAATAAAACTTCTTATATAACTCGAAATCTTGACTGGGTAATTAGACTGCCACCGGAAATGCTACGATTTATATACCTTTTTAACTGTAACTGATACTAAACCATCTCAAAACCGGAGATACTCTGGGTGAAGAAAACACTTTGTAGCAACCAACACTGTCTTTATGTAGTGAGTACCATGCCTAACCACATAATTAAAACACAAACAACAAAACTGCTTTTGGGATTAGCCATTCTACTTTACAGGGGACTCCCCTCCCTTTAAAATCAGACCAAACGCCAACAGCATACAGCCTTGTTAGGTGCCCACGATTCAGGCGACCACAGCCCTTCTCGGGACACTGACCCCGGGCGCAGGGCACACCTCGGTGTCACCGCAGCCCAGCAGCCACCCCTTCTCCTCTCCAGCCGCAGGGCAGTCCCGGGAGCGGCGGGGGCGCTTCGGGCTTTAATGTACCCATTCTCCTCCTCCACCTCTCCCTCCAGGGCAGGCGGGGCGTTTCTAGCAAGTCCAGTTCCTGAGCGGGGCGTGGGAATTGGGACAGAGTGCGGGGCGCGCGAGAAGCGTCACGGCCGGACCCAGAGCAAAGGAGGCGGCGCTGGAAGTGGGAGCCCGGCCCGGGTACCTTGTGTCCAGCGGCAGAAGATGGTGTCAGAGAGACCGGGACTGCTCTTGGTGCCCCACACCAGCTCCACCAGCTCTTTAGTCTGTTCGGACATGATGGGGTACCGGCGAACGGGTTTTGGCTTTCAGGACTCCCGCCCCGGAACATGGGGAAGGGGCGGCTCCGGAGACAGGAGTTGCGGGACGGCAGAGCCAAAGCCGCTGGAAGCTTAGACGCGAGGCCGGCAAAAGGAGAAAGACCTGCATGCAGGGACTGCGCCTGTCAAGCCCGCTCCAGCGGCAGCTAAGTTTCCCGTACCGGAAGTACCGAACCACCCACTTCCGGCTCCTCTCTCGCTCCCACCCCCACCACACCCAGGAACCCGGGAGTCACCGCCCCGGAAGCGGAAGTGGGCGTGGAAAGAGGTGCGGACCTCTGTGGAAGCCGCTGGTCATCCTGAGCTCAGTCCCTGGCCCGAGGTGTTTTTATTTTACAGGGAGGAAGGGAGAGAGAGAGACATGGACGTCGCTGTAAGAGACAAACATGAATGGGTGGCCCCCTCATGCACCCGACTGGGGAGGAGCCCGAAACCTGGGTATGTGCCCCGCGGGGAATGGAGCCCGCCACCTTTTCGTGTAAAAGGATGCTCCAGCAGACTGAGCCACACCCGCCGCGGCAGAGTGGAAGCTCTGGTATTGGCAGGCACGCCACATCCCTGGGCGCTGCCATTTTTCTGAAATCCTGGACGCTTCCTCTGCACACTGCTGTGGTCTTAGCTGGAGGCTAAGTCCAAGCCCTAGGGCAGTGATGGCGAACCTTTTGAGCTCGGCGTGTCAGCATTTTGAAAAACCCTAACTTAACTCTGGTGCCGTGTCACATACAGAATTTTTTTGATATTTGCAACCATAGTAAAACAAAGACATATTTTTGATATTTATTTTATATAAATGCCATTTAACAAAAATCAACCAAAAAAATGAGTTCGCGTGTCAGCTCTGACACAGGTGTCATAGGTTCGCCATCACTGCCCTAGGGCCTAGAGCCGTGGTCAGTAAACTGCGGCTCGCAAGCCACATGCGGCTCTTTGGCCCCTTGATAAGTTTAAAAAATTTGGCTCTCTAAAGAAATTTCAGCCGAAACCGGTTTGGCTCAGTGGATAGAGCGTCGGCCTGCGGACTGAAGGGTCCTGGGTTCGATTCCGGTCAAGGGCATGTGCCTGGGTTGCGGGCACCTCCCCAGTGGGAGATGTGCAGGAGGCAGCTGATCGATGTTTCTCTTTTCATCGATGTTTCTAGTGTCTGTCTCTCTCCCT
>NW_005871271.1:1187077-1195572 GCF_000147115.1 Myotis lucifugus | reverse complement strand
AAAAAAAAAAAAGAATTTCAATCGTTGTACTGTTGATATTGGGGCGTCTGTTGACTAATGAGTTTGCCAACCACTGGCCTAGAGCATAGCCTGTTCTTTAAAACTTGTAATATTTATGCTAAGACCATGGTTGAGTCTCAGTGAAGAAACATGCATATTTGTGTCGAGATCCCCCCATTAGTTTGAAGGCCGTCAGCCTCTGTGCCTGGAGAAATCATATAAAGTTGAACCAACTATTAAAAACATAAACAAAAACATAACCAAACGTGGCATAATGTGAATTAGAAATGTCTCTACCAGGTGTAACGCAGAATGACAAAGCTATTTGTAGGAAAACAGATTGAAAGTAGCCTGTTTGTAAATGGTAGAGCATTCTCATTTCTACTTTTTGAGACTGTAGGGTGTATGGGAACACCTGAGCTAAAGTCCAGGTTTGAATCATTGTCAGGCATTCAGTTAAACTTAGTGGGTGTGGAAACTTCTCTTTGTGCTGCTTAAAAGGAAGAGATCTTACCATTCTCTGACCTTTGAATTTTAAAAAGGACAAAATTTGTTGGATTCCTTACAGTTTGCAAGTGGGAGGGTTTTGCTAATTTATGCTTTATTTCTGACTTCAGCAACCTTTGCTTTAGTTAAAAAGAATTGTTCAAAGTGCCTGACTCATAACCATAGACTTCCTCCTAATTTTTACTTCCTTTACACTATTTTTTGCAAACCAACCTTACCTATTCTTCAAGATTTAGTAAAAATGCCACTTTTTAATAAAGCTTTCTTCAGTCCTTACCATCTCTAAAGTAAAAACTTTGGCTCCTAAAATTTCATAGTACCTACCTTATCTGCTTATGACAATTACTGTCATTCTTATATTTGCAAAGAATTATTTACTCTTCCCTAAGATATAAATTTATGGAGGCCAAGGACCTGTGTTATTCATAGTAGCTAGTATGAAGCCTTGAACAATGCTGGATTTCAGTAAGTATTAGTGAAGGAATGGAACTTTACTGTAACTTAAGAATTCACTATCTTCCAGCAAATGAGGGATCAGGGATATAGTATTGACTAGTACACTTAAATCCTATATAATAAAAGGCTAATACGCAAATTGTCCCCTCAACCGGGAGTTTGACCAGGGGCTGGGGCCGGCCCGCCAACCACTTGGAGCCCCTCCCCCTAGCTGATCGACCCCAAGTGGGGCAGGCCGCCCAGACCCCCACCCATGCACGAATTCGTGCACCGGACCTCTAGTGTCTAATTAATTTGCATGGTGGTTTACATCTTGCATAATTATTTCTCTTCCTGAAAGATAAAGGGTTTGTGTTCATAGAGCCTAAAAGAGGCATACCTCTAAAATCACAATTCAGAGGTCTGCCACACTTTTGCTTTCCATTAATGTATAGAAATATAGTACATCACAGTCATTTTCTTCCTATTAATATACAGATAGATTTTATTATCTATAGATATGGAGAAAAAGCTATTCTTTTAAAATGTAGTTTTAAAAATTGAATATTTCTTGCCAGGCTGGTGTGGCTCAATGGTTGAGTTTAAACCCATGAACCAAGAGGTCACTGGTTTGATTCCTGGTCAGGACAAATGCCCAGGTTTTGGACTTGATCCCCAGTAGGTGGCATGCAGGGAGTAGCTAATTGATGTTTCTCTCTCATCAATGTTTCTATATCTCTATCCCTCTCCCTTCCTTTCTCTCTCTAAAATAAATCAATAAAAACATGTTTTTTTAAAAATGGGAATATTTCTTGATCTGTGATTTTTCTTTACTACTTCACAGTAACAAAATTAATTTCTTATTATCAAACTCTAACTCTGTGTTTAATTCTTTTTCTGTTCAACATTTCTCTCTCACATTGCTCTCACATTGATATCTCTCTCTCTCTCGCTCTCTCTCTCTCTCTCTCTCTCTCCAATAAAAAAGGCATATCCTCAGGTGAGGATTGAATAACAAAGTTTTAAAAAAAGGAATATTTCTTGATCTGTGATTTTTCTTTACTACTTCACAGTAACAAAATTAATTTCTTATTATCAAACTCTAACTCTGTGTTTAATTCTTTTTCTGTTTTTCCCAAAACTTCCATGAAAAATAAAAGCACAATAGCTTCATTACCTGTGTCCTACACATTTCCATGAAAAGAACAATTCTCCAACTGGAAGTCCTCAACTCCTATTTTAGTGTATTTGTACCACCACTTACCAAGGAGAAATCAAGTCTTTTTAAAAAATCCACCCTACAATAAAATTAGTAAGTTCTAGACAGGTTAATAAAACTATTTCATTCTCATTTCATAATGCAATTATTTAATTTATATGGCCTATGTCTTCCAATAACACCATCAATCTATCAAAGAAAAAAAACTCTTTGCATTATCCTAACCTTATCTCAGCAGGATAAATTTTTTTACAAAGCATACTGAGTTCCTTTTAAACCAAGTATTGTCATAGTACTAGTAAAGGATGACACAGTACATCATTTCCCAAAGCATTTCCTATTAGCATTATACTTTATTTCTGACTTCAGCAATCTTTGCTGTAGTTAAAAGGAATTGTTAAAAGTGCCCAAACCATATTCAGATGGTGGAGAATGGTTTTTATCATTAAACTAGAGGCCTGGTGCATGAATTCGTGCACGAGTGGGGTCCGGCTGGCCTGCTCTGATCAGGGCCGATCGGATCCAGCCGCCCGGGGGAGGGGAGTGGGAGGTTGGCTGGCCAGCTGCAGTGCACATCATAGCAACCAGTGGTTCCAGTCGTTCCAGTCGTTGGTCATTCTAGTCCCTTGGCTTTTATATATATAGATGTTGGGTTAAATAAAGTTAAACAAGTTGTTCATTATAACTGTTCAAGAGAGAGGATTGTATTCAGTGTTAAAAGACACATTTAAATTATTTTATTCACCAAGATTCTCGCAGTTTTGTTCTGAAGAATATTGTGTAGGAATTGCTGGTATAATGGAATAGACTTATGATTGGAATTAGAAAATATGAATGTTAGTTCTTATTTTAGAACTCACTATGACCTTGGATGAGTCACTTAACTACTTAACTAGCTATAGTGGGCTTACTTCATCTACAAATGAAAGTAACTAATTTAGATAAACTCTTAAGATCCCAGTTAATTCAGATCCTGTCCAGTTTTATGATATTAAAAATTAGTAGTTTAGAAGTTAAAATACATGGAAAGAGTGGAAAGAAGAAGAATATTGAGCAAGTAAATAGAGTAAAGAGATAATTTAGCATTATTCTTCATTAACACAGAATAAAAGAGATTATTTGTCACTTATCACTTGCTTGTGCTAATATTATAAAATGAGGTCAAAGCCCAACTTGTGTATCAATCCAAGACTGGCTATATTAAACAAGTATATAATATTTTCACATTTGGATGTGTTGCATGCATCTCAAACTAAATATGTGTCAAGTCAAACATTTTTTTCCAAAAAACCTGCTCCTCTTTCAATGCTTCATAATCATTTAAAGGTACCATCATCTACAAAAAAGCACATTTTTTTTATGTTCACAGATTCTATTGAATAAATACCCTCTTTGAGGATCACTTGAGAAATTAATAAAATAAGCTTATTAATAATAACTACATATAATGATTATGGGATTTAATACAAACCATATCCTATCTAATAAAAGGGCAATATGCAAATTAACCATCACTCCATCACAAAGATGGCAGTGCCCATAGCCACAAAATGGCAGCATCCAGTCCCCTCAGCCCCACCAGAGTCCCCCAGTCCTGGGGGGGTGGCCACTGAGAGTGGGCAGTATGAGTGGCCTGATGGAATGCTTGCTTCATCACCGCAGCAATGAGGCAAGTGTCCCGCCCCAGCTGCGGAGGGCCTCTGGGCAGCGTGCGTGTGGAGCAGCTGGGGCGGGATGTGGAGAGCCTCTGGGCCATGGAGAGCCTCTGGGCAGCAGGCACGGAGCGGCCAGGCCCTGCAGAGAGCAGAAAACCATACGGAGTGGGCCAAAGCCATCAGGGTTCCTGGATTGGAGACAGCTCCCCTGAGGGCTCCCAGATGGAGAGGGTGCAGGTCGGGCTGAGCGACCCACCCCCCATGCACGAATTTCGTGCACTGGGCCTCTAGTGTAAAATAAATATGCATATTGATAAATACTATTCTTGAGTTAGCTACATTAATGGTTTGAACAAAGTACCATAGGAGCAAAAAAAAAAGGAGTCATTATTTGTACTGGAGAAATCTTCAGAAGTTTGAACTGGTCATAATTTTTACTAGAAAAGAGGGCAGGGTGTACATTTTAGTGATGAAATACTACTGTGGCAGAACCTGGCATGAGTGTTACTAGAGAGAGATGAGTCAGGAATGTCAGGTTAATGAGGATACCATAGACTGAATGGGGTCTCTGTTGAATCAATATGTTAAAGCCCTAATGCCCAATGTAACTGTATTGGAGATAAAGCCTGTAAACAGAAACTAAAGTTAAATGGGGTTATAAATATGGGGCCCTAATTGAATAAAACTGGTGTTCTAATAAGAAGAGAAAGAGGCACCAGAGATTTCTCTCTCTCTCTCTCTCTCTCTCTCTCTCTCTCTCTCTCTCTCTCGTGAAAGCAAACAAAAGGCCATATGAGCACACAGCAAGGAGATGCCTATATATAAGCCAGGAAGAAAGGCCTCACTATTAAGTTCCCTGATGGCACATTGAGGTTGTACTTGCAGCTACAGAACTGCAAGAAAATTAGCCAACCAATCCTTGGTATTTTTTTATGGCATCCTGAGCAGACTAATGATATAGAGGACCAGAATCTTAAGAACACTGAATATAGCGGGTAATATTTATTCATCACATTTTGTGCTAGTCATGGTACTAAGCTCTTTTTAAATTTTTAATTTTATTATTGAAAGTTATACAGATATCCCCTTTTCCTCCCTCACTGACCCCCTCCAGCCCGCACCTGCCCTCCCCCCAAGCATTCACCACACTGTTGTCTTTGTCCATGGGCATGGATGTATGCATATAAGTTCTTTGGTTAATCTCTTCCCACCCACCAACCCCACCCACGCCTTCCCTCCAAGATTCCACACTCTGTACCATGCTTCTATGTCTCTGATCTATTTTGCTCATCAGTTTATTTGTTCTTTAGATTCTATGTATGAGTGAGATGATATGTACCTTGTCTTTCTCTAACTGGCTTATTTCACTTAGCATAATACTCTCCAGGTCCCTCCATGGTGTCTCAAAGGGTAAGAGATCCTTCTTTTTTAGAGATGCATGGTATTCCATGTTGTAAATATACCACATCTTTTTTTATACACTCATCCACTGATGGGCACTTGGGCTGATTCCAGATCTTAGCTATTTTAAATTGTGCTTCTGTGAATATTGGGGTGCATATGTTCTTTCTGATTGGTATGTTGGTTTTCTTAGCATATAACCCAGAAGTGGGATCACTGGGTCAAATACCACCAGCGTATTTCACAGATCTAGAACAAATACTCCAAAATTTATTTGTTCTAGATCTGTGAAATATGCTGGTGGTATTTTAATAAGGATTGAATTGCATTGATTCTATAGATTTCTTTGGTTAGTATGGACATTTTAATTATGTTAATTCTACCAATCCATGAACACGGCATATTCTTCCACTTGTTTATATCTTCCTCTATTTCTTTTTTCAACATCTTGTAGTTTTCTGAGTATAAGACTTTTACCTCCTTGGCTAAGTTTATTCCTAAGTATCTTAATTTTTTTGTTGCAATTGAAAATGGGGTTGTTTGTTTAGTTTCTTTTTCTGAGAATTCATTATTGTTGTATAAAAAAGCCATCAATTTTTGGGTGTTAATTTTGTATCCTGCTACATTGCCAAATTTATTAAATCTAGTAGTTATTTTGTGGAGTCTTTAGGTTTTTCTATATACAGTATCATGTTATCTGCAAATAATGAAGGTTTTACTTCCTTCTTTCCAATTTGGATACCTTTTATTTCTTCTTGTCTGATCGCTGTGTCTAAGACTTCTAGTACTATGTTGAATTAGAGTGGTAAAAGTGGACATCCCTGTCTTATTCCTGTTCTTAGGGAAAATGGTTTTAGTTTTTGCCCATTCAGTGTGATGTTGACTGTAGATCTGTCATATATGGCCATTATTATGTGGAGGTATTATCCCTCTATTTCCACTTTGCAGAGAGTTTTTATCAAAAATGGGTGTTGGATTTTGTCGATAGCTTTTTCTGTATCTATTGATATGAGCATGTGATTTTTGTCTTTCAATTTGTTTATGTGATGTATCACGTTTATTGATTTGCAAATATTGTATCAGCCTTGCATCCCTGGAATAAATCCCACTTGGTCATGTTGTGTGATCTTTTTAATATACTGCTGGATCCGATTTGCTAATATCTTGTTGAGGATTTTAGCATCTATGCTCATTAGGGATATTGGCCTGTAGTTCTCTCTCTTTGTTGTGTCTTTATCTGGTTTTGGAATTAAAATAATGCTGGCCTCATAAAAAGAGTTTGGAAATGTTCCTTCATCTTAGATTTTTTGGAATAGTTTGAGGAGTGTTAGCTTGAAGTATTAGTTCTACTTTGAATGTTTGGTAAAACTTCCCTATATAGCTGTCCGGACCAGTGCTTTTGTTATTTTTATTACTATTTCTATTTCCTAAGTTGTTATTGGCCTATTCAGGTTTTCTGATTCTTCCTGATTCAGTTTTGGGAAATTGTATTTTTCTAGGAATTTGTCCATATCATCCACATTGTCCAGCTTGTTGGCATATAGTTTTCATAGCAATTTCTTAAAATTTTCTTACACAGTATTTCTGTGATGTCACTTATTACTTCTCAGCTTTTGTTTCTGATTGTATTTATTTAGGTCCTCTCTCTTTGTTTTTTGATGGGTCTGACTAACAGTTCATCAATCTTGACTAAGGAGCACTGAAGAAACAACATAGAGACTGCACCTGTACAACAGCCCACATGAGGTGGTAGCAACTGAGCCTCACAACCAGCCTCAAAGAAGTGTCCTCCCTTAAAAGGGACAATAATAGTCTAAATCAAATCATAACAAAATAGTCCCAATATCCACAAAAGGGACACATCTAGAGCAAATAGCTCAGAAGTACAAGGAAAACACACCTCTAGGTCCCACAGGACATTCATTATAAAAGCCCACCTCACAGACTAGAAGTCATAGCAAATAGATATAATACACAGATATAAACACAAAATGGGGAAACAAAGAAACAACCCCTTAATTAAAGAAAAGAGGGGATTGCCCAAAAAAGGCCTGGAAGAAATCAAGGCAAGCAAATTATCAGACATAGATTTCAAAACAATGGTTATAAAGATGCTCCAGGAACTGAGCACCAATTACAAGAAACTGAATGGGAAAATCCAGGAACTTAATGGAATTACAAGGAACTTAGTGCAAGCTACATTGGCATGAAAAAATATATAGGTATTATGAATAAAAACCAGACAAAAATGAAGAATACTTTATCTGACATCAAGAATATACTGGAGCCCTAGCCGGTTTGGCTCAGCAGATAGAGCGTCAGCCTTCGGTCCAAAGGGTCAGGTTCAATTCCAGTCAAGGTCATGAACCTTGGTTGCAGGCTCCTCCCCAGCCCAGGCCCTGATCTGGTCTCCTGCAGGAGGCAACCAATCGATGTGTTTCTCTCACATCAGTGTTTCTCTCTGTTTTTCCATCTCTCTTCCACTCTCTTTACAAAATCAATGGGAAATTATCCTCAAGTGAGGATTAACCAAAAAGAAAAGAGGAAAAAAGAATACACGGGAAGGAATTAAAAGCAGGCTCAATGAAGCAGAGGATTAAATAAGTGAATTAGAAGATAGGGTAGAAAAAACTACTCAATCAGAGCAGCAAAAAGAAAAAATACTTTAAAAGCATGAGGACAGTTTAAGGAACTTTGGGACAATATGAAATGAAACAACATTCACATTCTAGATACCAGAGGGAGAAGGAAGTGAGCAAGGGATAGAACCTGTTGGAAGAAATAATGATGGAAAACTTTCCTAAGCTGGTGAAGGAAAAAGCAACACAATTTCAGGAAGCGCAGAAGATACCAAACAAAAGCAACCCAAAGAGACCCACTCCAAGACACATCATAATTAAAATGGCAAACATTAAGGACAAGGAGAGAATCTTAAGAGCTGTAAGAGAGAGACAGTCAGTGAACTACAAGGGAGTTCCCTTAAGGCTGTCAGCTCATTTCTCAACAGAAACACTGTAGGCCAGACGGGAATGGCACAAAGTATTCAAAGTAATGAAAACCAAGGATCTGAAACCAAGACTACTCTATCCAGCAGGACTATCATTCAAAATAGATGGGGAAACAAAGAGCTTCCTAGACACCACCACCCCCCCAAAAAAAGGCTAAAGGAGTACATTACCACCAAACCAGCATTGCAAAAAATGTTAAAGGGACTGCTGTAATAATAAGAGGAAATAAGGTGGGGAGGGCTACAAGAGGTCAAGGGAGAAAAGGGGGGG
>NW_005871271.1:1134751-1186977 GCF_000147115.1 Myotis lucifugus | reverse complement strand
ACTCAGTGGATAGAGCATCAGCCTGCAGACTCAAGGGTCCCAGGTTCGATTCCAGTCAAGGGCATGTACCTTGGTTGTGGGCACATCCCCAGTAGGGGGTGTGCAGGGGGCAGCTGACCGATGTTTCTCTCTCATTGATGTTTCTAACTCTCTATCCCTCTCCCTTCCTCTCTGTAAAAAATCAATAAAATATATTTTTTTAAAAAATAAGAGGAAATATATATAGAGAGAAACATAGGCATAAAGAATAAAAATGGCAACAAATAATAACCTTAAATGTAAATGGATTAAATGCTCCAATCAAAAGACCCAGGGTAACTGAATGGATAAGAAAACATGACCCACATATATGCTGTCTACAAGAGACCCACCTCAAAACAAAAGACTCACACAGGATGAAAGTGAAGGGATGGAAAAAAAATTTTCCATGGAAATGAAAAGAAAAGCTCAGGTTGCAATACTTATATCTGACACAATAGACTTCAAAGCAAAGGCAAAAAAGGCCATTACATAATACCAAAGGGATGGATTCAACAAGAGGATGTAACCCTGGTAAACATTTATGCACCGTATATAGGAGCACTTAAATATATTAAAAAGCTCTTGGAGGAGTTTAAGAGAGAGGTCAACAGCAATACAGTCATTGTAGGGGACTTTAACACCCCACTGACATCATTGGATAGATCTTTCAGACAAAAAAAAAAAAACAAGGAAACAGAGACCTTAAACAAAACACTAGACCAGATGGATTTAATTGACATTTAACAAAACATTCCATTCCAAAGCTGAAGAATATACATTCTTCTCAAGTGTACATGGTACATTCTCAAAGATAGACCACATGTTAGGACACAAAATAAGTCTCTACAAATTCAAGAGGATTGAAACCATATCAAGCATCTTCTCAGATCACAATGGCATGAAACTAGAAATCAACTACAATAAAAACTCTCAAAAAAATTCAAACAGATGGAGGCTAAATAGTATGTTATTAAACAATTAATAGATTACCAATGAACTCAAGAAAGAAATTTAAAAATTTCTGGAAAAAAATGAATAAACACACAATAACCTGAAATCTATGGAACACAGCAAAAGCAGTTATGAGAGGGAAGTTCATAGCATTACAGGCCTACCTCAAGAATCAAGAAAAAACTCTAAATAAACTAACACTACAAATAAAACAACTAGAAAGAGAACAACAAGAAAAACCCAGAGTAAGTAGAAGGAAGGAAATAATAAAGATCAGAGTGGAAATAAACAACATAGAGACCAAAAACCAATATAAAAGATCAATGAATCTAAGAGCTGTTTCTTTGAAAAGATAAATAAAACTGATGAATCATTGCCCAGACTCATCAAGAAACAGAGAGGACCCAAATCAATAAAATCATAAATGAAAACAGTGAAGTAACAACCGACACCACAGAAATACAAAGGATTATAAGAAAATACTATGAACAACTATATGCCAACAAGCTAGACAGTGTGGATGAAATGGAAAAATTCCTAGAAAAATACAATTTCCCAAAACTGAATCAAGAATCAGAAAACCTGAATAGGCCAATAACAACTGATTAAATTGAAGCAGTAATTAAAAAACTCCCAGCAAACAAAAGCCCTGGTCCATATGACTTTAGAGGGGAGTTTTACTATACTTTCAAAGAAGAACTAACACCTGATAAGGGGTTAATTCCCAAAATATAAAAAATACTCATACAACTCAACAAAAGTAAGACAAACAACGCAATTAAAAAAATGGGCAGAGGTCCTAAATAGACACTTCTCTAGAGAGGACATAAAAAGGACAAGAGAGATATCAAAAAATGCTTAACATCACTAATTGTCAGAGAGATGCAAATTAAAATGACAATGAGGTGCCACCTCTCACCTGCCAGAATGGTTACCATCAATCAGTTAACAAACAACAAGTGCTGGCCAGGATGTGGAGAAAAAGAAACCCTAGTACACTGCTGGTAGGAATGCAGATTGTTATAACCCTATAAAAAAAACAGTCTGGAATTTTCTCAAAAAATTAAAATGGAGCTGCCATTTGACCCAGTGATCCCACTTTTAGGAGTATATACTAAGAAGTCTAAAAAATATACCATGTTCATGGGTTGGTAGAATTGACATCATTAAAATGTTCATACTAACCAAAGCAATCTATAGATTTAATACAATCTCTATTAAAATACCAATGGCATATTTCACAGATCTAGAACAAATCCTCCAAAAATTTATATGGAACCAAAAAGACCCTGAATAGCCATAGCAATCTTGAGAAAGAAGAAAAGTTGGAGGGATTGCATTACCAGATATCAAGTTATACTACAAAACCACTATAATCAAAGCAGCCTGGTACTGGCACAAGAACAGCCATATAGGTCAATGGAAGAAATCAGAGATGTCAGAAATCCACCCAAGCCTTTACACTCAATTAATATTTGACAAAGGAGGCAAGAGCATACAATGAAGTCAAGCCAGTCTCTTCAGTAAATGGTGTTGGGAAAATTGGACAGATAAATGCAAAAAAGTGAAACCAGACCACCAAGTTACATCATGCACAAAAATAACCTCAAAATAGATAAAAGAATTAAATGTAAGTCGTGAAACCATAAAAATCCTAGAAGAATCCATAGGCAGCAAAATCTCAGACATTTCTTATAGTAGTATGCTTGCCTATACATCTTCTGGAGGCAAGCGAAACTAAAGAAAATGTAAACAAATGGGACTACATCAAAATAAAAAGCTTCTGCACAGCCAAAGAAACCATCAACAAAATGAAAAGGAAGCCTTCTGTATGGGAGAACATATTTGCCTATGATACATCTGATAAGGGGTTAATATCCAAAATATATAAGGAACTCATACAACTTAACAAAAGGAAGACAAACCATTCCATTAAAAATGGGCAAAGGACCTAAATAGACATTTCTCCCAAGTGGATATACAGTTGGCCAAGAGACATATGAAAAAATGTTCAAAGTTATTAATCATCAGAGAGATGCAAATTAAAATGACAGTGAGGTATCATCTCACACCTGTCAGAATGGCTACCATTAACAAATCAACAAATGACAAGTGCTGGAGAGGATGTGGAGGAAAACGAACCCTAGTACATACATTGTTGGTGGAAATGAAGATTGCTGCAGCCACTATGGAAAACAGTACAGAATTTCCTCAAAAATTTAAATATGGAACTCCATTTGACCCAGTGATCCCACTTCTACGAATATATCCTAAGAAACCCGAAATACCAATCTTACAACAATAAAGATAAGCCCTGGCCAGCTTGGCTCAGTGGCTAGAGCGGTGGTTCTCAACCTTCCTAATGCCGCGACCCTTTAATACAGTTCCTCATGTTGTGGTGACCTCCAACCATAAAATTATTTTCGTTGCTACTTCATAACTGTAATTTTGCTACTTTATGAATTGTAATGTAAATATCTGATATGCAGGATGTATTTTCATTGTTACAAATTGAACATAATTAAAGCATAGTGATTAATCACAAAAACAATATGTAATTACATATGTGTTTTCCGATGGTCTTAGGTGACCCCTGTGAAAGGGTCGTTCGACCCCCAAAGGGTCGTGACCCACAGGTTGAGAACCGCTGGGCTAGAGCATCGGCCTGTAGCTTCAGCCTGCGGACCAAGGGGTAACGGGTTTGATTCCGGTCAAGGGCATATGCCTGGATTGCAGGCTCCATCCCCAGTGGGGAGTGTGCAGGAGGCAGCCGATCAATGATTCTCATCACTGATGTTTCTGTCTCTCCCTCTCCCTTCCTCTCTAAAATCAAGAAAAATATATTTTAAAAAATAAAGATAAAAATTTTAAAAAGCTCTGCCATATTCAAATAGTCCCCATAAACATACTGTTCTACTGTCTTCTTCAGTCAGAGCAAGAAATCCCATTTTCCCTTAATTACCAAGGTTCTTACAACTTTAATAATAAATCTCAGTGTATCCATATGTTTTGACTTCAATTTGGCCTTTTTGTCTTTTTCTTCCTCACCCCATTCTAGCATGAAATAGAGAAAATCTGTCACTGCAGGAATGTACCAGCTTCATGACTCCACAGTGGCTCATACTAGTAAATATTAACTTGAATAAAGAAACAAATAAATGTTGTTAGACATACTTGGATGCTATAATTAAGTTGTACCTCATCTTGGTAAAGAAATATCATACCTATAACTCGTTTCTTTTTTAAAATATATTTGTTATTGATTTCAGAGAGGAAGGGAGAGGGAGAGATAGAAACATCAATAATGAGGGGGAATCATTGATTGGCTGCCTCCTGCATGCCCCCTACTGGGGATCAAGCTGGGGCATATGGCCTTGACCGGAATCAAACCCGGGACCCTTCAGTCCACAGGCCAATGCTCTATCCACTGAGCGAAACCAGCTAGGGCAATAAGTAATTTCTTTATAGAACCTACCTTCTAAACTTTTAATGATTTTTGTACCCCTTCACTGTATTTTGCCATGCTTCAATCACAAGTTTCCAAATTCAATAGCAATCCCAAAAAAAGTGTGCTTCTTAGGAAGTCTTCATTACCTCATGGTTCTCAGATACTAAATTCACATTATGTCATGTTCTTGCAACACATCACTGGACAGGCTCCCCTTTTTGAATGGTTCAGATGTTCTCCTTCCTTAAGTCTATTACCCCATGCTTGTCAGTACTAGCTCCAAGTTTACACCCATCTAATATCACGTAGCTAAGTCACTTTTAATCTTGTCTGGTTCTCATAGTCATAGTCACCAATCAAATTTGAGGGCACAGGAAAATTTAATGAGGTACTCTCTGTTCCATCATCTAAAACATTAAAAGGAACGTAAAAAATTAATAAGAATGTAAATAATACTGGAAGGGAGTCACACTTTGGATTGAAAAAACAAGCCTGGGGAAACTTGGGTCCAAGAAAGATTAAAGGATCTCTAGCTCACGTGAAAACTTCATTGCTTTTCCCTTTCAAGCCTGCCTAGCCTCTCCGTAGGAAATGATGCTGTATGAAGTCAAATATACAAATTAACTGTTTCAAAGATGGCAAAAATCACACAACATTAAACTCTGGGAGGTAAATCACAACATTTTTACATCATTTTGTCTTCTAGTTGTGGGATTAGTTAAGCTTTGGTTTTGAGTTATAGGGCTCATTAGTGCTACCTAAATTATTCATAATAATTAGCCTGAATACCCAACCCACATAAGACAGACTGGATGGTTCAAGAGGCTCTCTTCATGTCTGGCACCAAGTCTAGCTCTTTTACACCCTTATTCTGGAAATTGTTTCATGAGAAATGTGGTGCAGGGCACGAAGTTAAATATCTGCAAACTGAGCCAGCCTGGCCTGGCCACGTGGATTTCCATTTTAGCCGTAACTGGATGCCTGAGTAGAGGGTCAAACAGCTGTGAGTTTGATGAACTCTAAACCACTCACCATGGGCAACGGACCTGCCCTCCTTAATTTGTTGTAAAGACTAAGTGAAATAATGCACATAAGCCACCACTGTCCCTGGAATTAATAGGTAACCCTTCAATCTTGGGTAAAGACTTAACACGAATAAGCACATGTATATCCTTACCATGTACATGTACACACACAAACAACCTGGTAGAATTAAGAGAGAAAAATCATTGAAACCACCTCTTCACTGTTGCTCAGGGAGTTATTGGTCAAAGAAAAGATACTCCCTATGCAATTCGGCATACCACTTGGGCTCCAAAGCTCAGGTATATCTGTTATTGTTGACAGTATTACAGATGTCTCCCATTCCCCGCCCCTCCCTTTTACTCCTCCCCACCCACCTCCAGGTCTTCATCACCCTATTTCCTGTGTCTATGGGCTATTCATATAAGTATAATCTAGTAAGTTCTTTGGTTTATCCCTCCTTGTCCCCCCACCCCCAAAGCTCACCTTTAAAAGGAGCAATGTAGGTCTCGGCATACTTTTAAACTATGTTTTTTGAGACCCTGGGTTTTCAGACATGCCTTTGGGGCTACGGTGAGATTCCATGGGTTCTGGGGTCCCCAGTCTGCACAGCTCAAGCTAGGGCAACCCGCCTTAACCTGTTTCATGAATTCAGGTTGGTGTCAGATTGCATCTGCAAAGAGGTTCCCAGTGCCTTTGTCTCTTTAAAGGAAATCCCCTGTTCTGGGACAAGGTCTCTGAGTTCTCTAGGCTGCTCTACCTCGGAGCTTGTATGATCTGAGCCTGTGGGATGTTACCATCAACCAGGCAAATATGACAACCATGAGGAGAAGTGGTGGAGTTGCTAGCAACAAAAATGCCCCAGGAACCGTTCCACAGAGAGACTCTCAAGGACATCAGGAGAAGGAGCCCCAAGTGGTCTGTGAAGTTGAGGAGATTCCAATGGTGTCCGCCACAGCCCTCTAGGCATCCCCTGAAGAGCTGGGTTGACACCCTAAAGGGAGGCCAACAAGTTAACCAGAAATCAGAAGGCAGAGATTCCTGGGTAATCCCTTCCATAGAGAGAGTGACTCCAGGAGAAACCCAATTAAGGGAAGAGCCTCAGGGGTCAGGTCAATGGGAGCCTTAACAAACTACAGGTTTGTGACCATGTCAGAAATTATCCTAGACACAGAAATGATTTCAAATCGGCACCTAGACTTGGCAAATGGTATAGAAGCTCTCTGTTACCGTGATTTATCCATTTCTGGTATTTCAACACACATGCATATGCAAGATCACACCAAGGGTACAAGTTTAGCCCCTCAGAAATTAAAAAGGTGTAAACCTGCCATCTTTGAGATGGACAGTGAAGGACAGGAAAGAGACCTGGGTTTCCATCACATATCTGCTATTAAATGGCGTAGCACCTTGGGTTACTAACTCTCAGAGTCATGATGTCCCCATCTAGAAATGACCAAGTGGCCAACCTCGAAGAGCTCTCCAAACTTGAAGAATCTATTACTTAATAAACCACTTACTTAGGCAGTTCCCTAGTGCCTCCAGCAGTCATTTTGGCAGTTTGCACAAAAGGAACCTCATATACACTGCCATCTTCCCTCTTTTCTTTACAATTCCCACCTCTAGAAAATATAAACACCCTGCCAACTCTGGTCCTTCCCCCAATTACTGCAATAGTTTGCCTTGAATTGGAAGGGAATGTCTACGATCAACCAGCACCCAAATAATTTATTTCATCATCTTATCAACATACCAACACAAATATTTGTAAGCTTGAACTCTAAACAAGAGATTAATCTGAACTGTCTTTGGGATTAAAGAAATAACGTATTGAATATTAAACTTTCAAACCACACTGTATTTTCTAGTCATTTTTAAGGTAGGTGTAAAGATTCTTCAGATTGTATACTGGATCTGAACAATGTTCATTTCACATTGGGACTGAATTTCAAAATTTGTAGATTGTTGGTTATGGCTTGGAACAAATTTTCCCATAGAAACAATATTATGTTACTATAAAAACCTACTTAATATCAAAAAATAGCTGGACTGTTGTACTAATAATATAATGGAATTTGACCACCCTTTATAATTGTTTCTATTAGAAAATGTTCCACGTCAGACTGCCAGCAGTAGCAGACCCCTTGTAAGGGAAAACTGTTCTAGTATCTTCCCCCCTAAGTGGACTCTGGGAGGAGGTGGCATGAGGAAAGAGCTCTGGTGCCCAAGTGCTGCTGGGGCAGAGTTTGGGATGGGGAGACTGGAAGGCTGTCAGTTGGTGGAGAGAACCAAGAAGAGAAGGGCCTAGTGAACCAGTAGTGGAGACTGGAAATGGGACACTGCTTGGTGGGCCATAAACTGAGGGCTTCTGGTGGCTGTGCTTCCCAAGAGAGAACAGTAAGAATTTCAGTGCAGCCAGTTCTGGTGACAGGTCCAGAACAGGAGACAGGCCCTGACAGGAAAGTGGGAATGACATTGCTTATTTCTGTGCTCTGAGTGTCTGTATTCATGAGAAGGGACCGCTGGCATTCCTGGGTGACTGGGTGGTCTCCTTGATCAGAGCCTCATGCTAAAGTATTGTTTTTACTCCCTCTATAGGAGAGCCAGTTAGTATCTTCAAAGAAAATGTTTTTGTTTTCTGGCTATAAACTTTATTCTTGGATAGTTTCTGTTAGTTGCATGCTGCTTATTAAGGAGAGCATTGGGATGGATGGATAGGTCACCATCACTGCAGAAAGAATTCAAATCAGGTGAAAGTTAATTTTGTGTAAACTACAGAAAGAACCAAGAAATAGCCTATTTGGACAGTTTTCTTTGGAAATTTAGGGAGACTAAATATTTAAAATTTTATCAGTTAATATCCAGTGTTAAAATTTACACACATGGGAATCAGTGATAAAAAAATGTGTATACACCCTCTTAAAATTAAGCTTTGAAAAAATTGAGTAGAGCAAATTCAAATTTATCTTTAGGGTAGAAATGATCTTTTAGTTAACCTATTTGTAGTACCTGAATTTTTAAAATCAATTCTACATATCAATTACATAAGTGTTTGATTTTTTAAATTAAAATTTCTGAGGCCTGGCTATATAGGCTTCTCTGAAATCCTCGTGTTCTTTTAGAATTTCCTTGCTTTCTATTGTGTTTTTCTCTTTCTTTTCCTTCCACACAAGTTCCAAGGAATGGTTTAGACAAAAGAGCCATTTGTCTTCATTGCTTTCTGTCTTTACGTTTTGTAGCTTTTATTTTAAGGTTCTTGGTAGGTGGGACATTTAGGAGGTCAAAGTGAACCAATCTCATCCTTTAGCTGTTTGACTCAGGGCTAGTATTTAACCTCGGGTTACACATCTGCCATGGGGCCTGTGTAGTAGTCCCCGCGTGTAGAGCCCCCGGGGCTTTCAGAGGTTTGATTGCTGTGCAAGGAAAGGACATAGTTTCAGGTGGGATTATGGAAAACTAGTTAGCCTCTGTCTTCTGTGTGACCACCTAAGGAGAAGACTAGGTCGAAAGGAGGTCCACACTAGAGTTTCTGTCAGTACATCAAATTAGCTACCTGGTAATTCCAGATCTGAAATGCATTCCCCTTATTCAAACAAAAGAAATTAAAATATGGGATGATTGGCTGCCCAGGACCGCAAATGTCCATGGAAAAACAGAAACCAAAGCTAACCTTGTGAGTAAGCAGCCTCAGTATACTAAAAATTAATGCATTTCAGATCTGCTTAAGAGATGGATGAAAGTTACATCATAAAGACCCGCGGTTCCTCAGAGTCCCGCGCCTTCAGGGGGCCCTGTAGGAGACCCCTGGGTCCGTGCCTTGGGGACTGACAGTTGCCGAGAGAAACCCAGCTGAGCTTAGCCCAGTTACAGTTCTCAGGCAGAGGCTGTGGAGGCTAAGACCGGGGTGGCCTCGGGGCGTTGTCCTAGGAAACACCGATTAAGGGAAGATGTGTTGGGTTTTCGGAGAATCTTCCTGCCTGCCCGGCTCCCGCTGCCAGGCCTCCAGGCGAGATCCCGGCCCGCTAGGAACGGAGGCGGCGCTTCCCAAGCCCGGCCAGTTACCTCGTCTCTGCATCCCTAGGTGGCGCTGCGCTCCTCTGCCAGACGGCTGCCTAGCCTCTGGTCCAGCAGGCCGATCTCCCCGCCCCCCAACCTCCCGCCCCCTTCACCCCCGCCAGCCCCGGGAGATCCCGGTATTCAGAGGGGGCGTCCATGGTCTCTGCCCTCTAGCGGGCAGCGGCGGCTAGCTGGCCTTGCTCTTTACCACAGCTCCTGCTCTGCGGGAGTTTGGAGCATGGTCGGGGTGTGGACGGTGCGGGCCTTTGTGGGTGTCCTGCAGCTCTGCCGCGGGGCAGCTGGAATACTCAGTGTTGGAGGAGACCCAGCGGGGCAGAGCCGTAGCAACAGTCACCTTGGACTGAGGATGTCAGCTGGTGCTCTGTCCTTGCGGAACTTTCGCTTCCTTTTCAGCCACGACCAGCCCTACTTCAGGTGGAGATGGCCAGTGGTAGCTTGGTGGTCCGAGAGCCCGCGGACCGCAAAGCTGCTTGCGTCTTGACCCGCCGGTGCAAAAGGACCCGCTGGAACCACATCAGATGCGCGTTCACATTCTGGATACCAACAACTCACCTCACTTCCCTGCCAGCGCTGCAGCTGCGCATCCCCGAGTTCCTGGTGCCTGGGGCCCGTTTTCCTCTCCCTAATGCCCAAGATGCCAACCAGAGAAGCAACGGGGTGCTAAGCTACCGCCTGAGCCCCAGCCAACACGTTCGCCTGGACATGGGGCTGCGGGTGGACCGCAGCGAGTAGCGGAATTGGTTGGAGAAAGCTCTGGATCCCGAGAAGCGCGCCACCCACCGGCTGGCGCTCATCCCTCGGGAACGCGGGGCGGACCGCGAGCTCTGGTGGACACAGACGACGATGCACCTGCATTTGAGCGCACAGTTTATGGCGCAGAGGTGCCAGAGAATGTACCGGAGGGGACTGAGTCATTCGAGTTCAGGCCTCGGACCTGGCTGAGGGCCCCAGTGGGGAAATCCGGAACTCAGTAAACAATAGCACACAAGCAAAGCTGCGACACCACTCTCAAGTGCACCCTAGAAATGGGGAGGTGCGGGGAGCTGCTTTGCTAGATCCTCCTGAAACTGTTGGAGGCATCCATCCAGGCGAGAGACCAAGTGCCTTCTGTCTAGCCAGCACCGCCAAACTGCTGGTGGGAGTGGCTGACATGAACGATCGTGCGCCCGAGGTGCACCTGCTGACTCTCCAGGCCACTTTCCAAGGACACCGCCCTGACACAGTGATTTCTCTCCTTGGGGACGAGGACTTCGGTCCCAATGGAAAGGTCATTTGTAGCATGTCCAGTAGAGGCCCTTTTAAGCTGAAGGCTTCGTTTGACAATTACTACAGTTTACTGACTGATGGCTCCCTGAACTGGGAGCAGGTCAGCGAATGGCGGGTCCTGATCACCGCCTTAGATGGTGGCTCGACCGGCTTAGCACTCACAGGCAATATATCCAGCTTTCCTCAACCTCAACAGGAACTTTTTTATGTCTAAAAACATGTTCCTGGAACCTAAGGCCCGTGTTTGTCCAGGACCCGGACCAGGGAAAGAATGGCCTTGTCTTGTATGAACTGTTGCATATTATCTCTGAAGGGCACACAGCCTCTAGCTTGGTGGCAGTAGAATCATCCAGTGGGGCTATCGCTGCCAAAACTTCCTTTGACTTTCAGCAGCTCAAGGGGTTTCACTTTCATGTGGAAGCCCATTATGGTGGAACTCCTCTCAGAAGTGCAGCTGTGGCCATGAACTTGTTTGTGGTAGATGGGAAGGACAATGTTCCTGTCATCTTGTTTCCCTTGCCCAGGAATGGCTCTGTCCCCGTGGAAATTGTGCTCTGTTCTACCAGAACTGGACACTTGGTTACAAAAGTGGTATCAGGGGATGCAGGTAGTGGCTCCTATCATATCTCTCAGGCTCCTGACTGTAGCCTTTTCCGAATCTCAGCCAATATGGTAAAGCTCCATTAGTTCTTTCCACAGATGCAGTTAAACAGAGGGGCACATCATTACAGGTGAAATTTGCAGTGAATGCAAATTAAAATGGAATTAATTTTAAGGGAGAAAATGGTGCACAAAATATTAACATTTTAGGCATCAAAACAATGCATAAACTCTCACCATTTATTTCTTTTATTACTCAGATGAGAATATGAGTAATGCCCATGAAGTTTTGGAGTCAAGAATTATTTGAGAAACACATTTTGACCAGATTAGAAAAGAATATATAAGTGATAGGAAAACCAATGGACATGAAGTTAGAAGGAAAACTATTTAAAAGGAAAAAAAAATAACTAATAATGAAGAAAAATGTCCCCCGGGACTAAAATTTTAAACTTATATAAGTGATAAAGTAACAAAGCTATAATGTTCATTACACGCAGGGATATTGGGGCACCCCATTCATCCAGTTAAGCAATCTTTTTCCATCATTGTTGATCACTTTTTAGGTAGTCCATTCTCTGCTAACAACTTTTTGGGCTGGATATTTCCTTATATATAAAAAAAATATAACGCATAAAAACATGGGTGAAGTAACTTTCATCAAGCTGAAGTATTTGTAAGTCACGCGGGCATTTATTATTTATTTATTCCTATCCTATTTTATATTAATCCAATCTTGATTCTTTAGAAAAAATGCTTGTCATTGTGTTCACTGAATGCCTTAATAATAATAACAGAATTCTAGAAATAAAATATTTATTGCTTGAATTTTATAAAACAAAAATCCTTTGAAATGGGTCTAATTTTATCAATTCATCTATGTGCCTGAGTCATACAGAATCATGTTAATGCATACTTGTTTATATTTTGTTCAAATTCTAAGCTCTTCTGGCTTATTTTAGTTTACAATGTATTTTAACATAGTTACAATACTCAAATCTGAGTTTGAGAAATTTAGAGAAACATTCATATCTGAATCTCTCCTACTGACAATACTTAACAGATATAAACAAAATTGACACAGTGTACAACAAGCAGAAAGCATGTGTCTCATGTCAATTTTTTCGTTAAAATTCTTAATGTAATGGGCAATTTTATTTTTTAGTTTGTTATCTAAGATAGTACTTCTGAGATATAAATTTCTACTTAACATTTAAAGTTAAGTGCATTGGAAAATTTTTTAGATAATAAGTATTTTTGTAGCAAAATGCACAACCGTGTACAACTGACTTTGTTAACTATTTCACATGAAAATTATAGTTTGATCATAGCAATCTTATATCAATGTATTGTTCTTCTGGAATTAAAGCAGTTTCTTTTGCCAGGATATATAGTGTGTATACAGTGTTATTTATTAATAGTGGTAGAATGTTTTGGTATTCTAGGTGGCTTTATTTGTTAAGTATATTCCATAACTAGACTTTTCCATAGACTAATTAGATGTTTCCTTATATTTATATTGACTCTGAAGCTGAAAAACTTTAGAGTGCTATAACTAAGGAAGCTTACATGGCATATGAAATATATTCAGATTTTTAAAAAGCATGTATACAGTGCAATAGTATTTGATGTATAGTAAAGAAACCTCAAACTATTAAAAAGGAAGGAAAAAGCTTTATATAACTTGAGTGGACAGAAGGGGAAAGCAATGCCTGGGAATTGTTTTTGTGGAAAAGTTTTAACAACATGTCTGATAATGTTAATGACATATTGAATTTTGTTCCCCTCAGTACTTTCAGTTAGAGGGAAACGTATAGCATTTCAGAAACTAAATACACTTAGCTGTTTGGGGATGAAGGTAGACTAAACTGCTGAAAAGTTTTTACATTGTTCAAATGCACATGACACGGATGTCAGAAATAACATTTGGCAGAACGGCAGATGAATAAGAGTCACAGTCTAGGATTTCAACTAAAATATTATGGGAAGTAAGGAATTTATGAGTAAGGATTATTCTTAAAAACCAAAACTAAATGATAAAGGTGGTTACTCATTTTTTTTCCTAATTTTAGTTTACATGATGAGAATGGTTCAGTATATAAATAAATTGCATGTCTCTTTTACATTGCATTTATGAAAAATACTTAGGATAATAATTTCTTCCTCAATACAAGCTATGTATCCATCTAAAACTGTTGTGGGCCCAGCCGGTGTGGCTCAGTGGTTGAGCGTCAACCCAGGTTGCAGGCTCAATCCCCCGTAGGGGGCATGTAGGAGTCAGCCAATCAATGATTCTCTCTCATTATTGATGTTTCTCTCTCTCTCCCTCTCCCTACCTCTCTGAAATCAATAAAAATATAAATAAATAAATTTTAAAAACCTGTTGTGGAATCTAGGAATGAATATGCAATTACAAAATCTCCTGAGATGCAGAGAAACACCTTTGTGTCACATCCCAAATTCTTGGCTCTTCCTAGAGCCATCTGGTTGCCATCAACATCTATAATAATAAAAGCATAATATGCTAATTAGACCGGACAGCCAAACCACCTTCTGGATGTCCTTCCGGACAAAGGCAGGGCTGTAAGGGCTGAGGCCAGTCGCCGCGGGTGCGAGGGCCAAGCCCCTTGCACGAATTTCGTGCATCGGGCCTCTAGTATATACTATTTTCATAGCATAGCCCTAATGGCATACCCTCAAAAATGTACTCTCTGAAATCAGTTACATTATGCTTATTTTTTAAAATCTTTGAACAAAGATTACAGCTGCTTTGTTTAGAGTCAGAGTGATGGTCATACAAAATAAAACCAACCAATTAAGACATCTTAATAATGAGTTTTTGCATCTACAGGGTGGGGCAGAAGTAGGTTTACAGTTGTGAGTATGTGAAGCATAGTTTATCTTTACATTATTATTTATTAAATCCAAACTGCCTTGATCTTCCCCTATTTGTTGTATTATTTTCCATACAAACAACTGTAAATCTACTTTTGCCCCCCTCTGTATATTCATCACTTGAGATTGTCTTGTCATTTTCCTTTCTTATAAGAGTTTGGTATCATGGTTATGCTGGCCCTATTAAACAAGTTAGAACTTTTTCTTACTCTTTTTTCCCCTCTTCTCTAGAGGACATCTTTGCTAACATTGGTGATATTTCTTTCTTAAATATTTAGTAGTGTTCACTAGTGATACTCTATGTTCCTTAAGTTTTCTTTGTGGGAAAGTTTTAAATCATGATATCAATTTTTATTAATAATAAAGTTATTCATATTTTATTCTTGTTTCATTTCCATAAATTCTGTTTTCCCAGAAATATGCTAATTTCATCTAAAATTTCAAATATTTTGGCATAAAGTTGTTTATAATGTCCTCTTGTGATATTTATTTATCTATTTACTAGAGGCTCGGTGCACAAAATTTGTACATGGGTAGGGTCCCTAGGCCTGGCCAGCAATCAGGGCCGATCAGGGCCTTCCGGCTGCCGGCTGGGGCCTTCCTTTGCACCACGCCGCCCCTGGTGGTCAACGCACATCATAGCAAGTGATCGAACTCCTGGTCTCCTGGTAGAACTCCCAAGGGGACAATTTGCATATTAGGCTTTTATATACTGGTATTGTTGACCCTATTACAGATGTCCCCTTTTTCCCCCTCTTTACCCACCTTCTTCAATTCTGATGTTAGTTATTGTCACCTCTCATTTTTCCTAATATATTTGCTCTCTATTTTATTGATTTCTGCTCTTAAGTTTATTTCCAACTTTATAGTTCCTTTGTATACAATTTGCTATTTATTTTCTAGCTTCTTGTTTAGCTTACTGATTTTCAAGTTTTGTTGTTTCTAATGTATGGATTTAAAGCTGAAAATTTTCCACTTAAGCATGATATTAGCTGCTTCACACAAACCTTATTTTTAAAAATTTTAACTGAAGTAAACGCACATAAAGATTCACATATCATAAGTGTATGAGAGAATTCAAAACCAACACAATCATGTAACCACTACAGAGGTACAGAAGAGCAATAGTAGCACCTCCAAACTCCCTTGGTCCTTCCCTATCAGTGCTCCCCTCTGAAATATAACCATTATCATGAGTTCCAACACTATAAAAATAGAATCATATAGTATGATTATGTTTTTCTGTCTGAATCCTTTCACTCAATATTATACATATGACATTCATTTAGGCTGCTGTGTATAGATATGATTCATTCATTAAATTGCTATATACTAGTATTGCTTTGTATGAATATACCACAATTTATTTATCCATTTTTCTGTTGATGGACATTACGTCACTTATTTTTTGCTATTACAAACAGTTCTGCTATGAATATTTTTCTCATGTCTCTTGGTACACATTTCTACTGCATATGTAGCTAGTAGTGGAAATTGCTTGGTTATTAGGTGTGAGTATGGTCAGCTTTAATACTGCCAACAGTTTCACAAATAGTTGTTCCAATTTACTCTCCCAGTATTTGAGAGTCCCCATTATTTTACATTTTTGTAATACTTAGCATTACCTACCTTTAAAATTTTCATTCTTACAGTGGTGTGTACTAGTATCTCATTGTTTTTTAGTTCTAGATTTGTATTATTTTTTCATGCAATGTAATAATTGAATACTGAACAGTTTACATAAGTGACTATTAAAATGCTAACACCATTCATCCCTTCCATTATATACTTTATAAAAGTCAGGTTTATTGCTTGTTTGGGAAATATTGGTTCACAGAGCTATGCAGATCTTCTAAATATAGACACATTTTATTATACAATAACAAAAAAATCACATTTGTCAACACCACTGATCTCATGAGTCTTTTAGTATTGAGAAACAACAAGCTAACAGTGGTAGACACAAGTTTTCCAAAATTATAATTCTCATTCAAAATCTTACATGTTATCATTCACAGCAAATACTGTCAGTTGTTTTTCTTGCAATGACAGACTCATTTAATTTATTTTTTTAAATATATTTTATTGATTTTTTACAGAGAGGAAGGGAGAGGGACAGGGAGTCAGAAACATCAATGAGAGAGAAACATCGATCAGCTGCCTCCTGCACACCCCCTACTGGGGATGTGCCTACAACCACAGTACATGCCCCTGACCAGTATCGAACCTGGGACCCTTCAGTCTGCAGGCTAACGCTCTATCCACTGAGCCAAATCGGTTAGGGCTCATTTAATTTATTTTAAAGATAATGTCTGCTTTCTGGTATTACAAATATCCAGGTTCATTTTGTAAATTTCCAGTCTCAGACCTGGAATCAACTAGTCTCCAAGGACCCTTCACTTCCTTTTTTTGGGAGATGATATTTAGAGATATAATCTGGACAATCGGTGGTCTTATTGCTACAGGGTTCAATTAGTGTTTCTAGGTATCCTCAGTTACTGTGCATTTTTTAAAAAGATTTAGGCATCACAAGTTCAATACTAATATTTCCAAGTTCAGCACTATAAGGTTTTTACTTATTTCATCAATCTTCCAAAACAAAGCTGGTTTTCATTTACATCAACATAATTACTCATTCGTTACTGCCATACTACTCAAACAACAGACTTAGAAAACAATACCAGCACCTCACCAACAATATGATTACAGTAAAAGTTTAATATTTTTGCCATTCTTTTCATTTGTAGGGTATATCTCACTAGGCACTCACAGTGCAAATTATTGTATTTTAAAGTATCTTGGAATAGTTTATCTCTGTGTAGTTAAGCCACACACTACATTCAGAGTTAGGTTCATTTGTTTCAAATTCCTTTCAAAGTTAGGACTTGCTTTTTAAAATTTAATTTTAATAGTTATGTGAAATGTTTACATGGTTCCAAAATAAATTTATAAAAGGAAAAATATTTAGAGAAGTCTAGCATCTACTATCCCTGCTCCTCCACTCTAGTCCTCTCCTCTTACAGGTCATCATATTTTATGATATATCCTTTCACTATTTCTGTTTTAATGTAAGTATATATATAAAATATAAGCAAATATATGTGTCTATCTTCTGCTTTTAAGCTATTTTAACATACATTACACATTTTTCTCCACTTTGATTTTTCATTTAAAAATATAAACTGGTGATTATACTACAGTGGTATATAGAAATATTCCCTATTTCTTAATTATATCTTTTGATTAACAGAAACCCCTGGTATTAATAAGATCTAATTTATCAATATTCTCTTTTCTACTTAGTACCCTTTCTATCTTTGTAAGAAACATGCAGCCTACTTTAAAGTCATGAATATATGATCTTATATTATTTTATAGAACACTAGGGGCCCAGTGCAAGAATTTGTGCACCTTGAAAGGAACTGTGGGCTGAGAGACTGCGGTGGGCATAGGGGTGGGTCTCGGTCCATCCTCCGCACCCCCACCCAGCCCCTCCTGCCATGGCCCCCAGTCCCCTGTCTGCCAGCAGCAGCTACTGCCCTGATCACCCCTCAGGAGCAGGGGGAGGTGAAGAAGCCCTCAGGGGCGATCGGGCCAGCAGCTGCTGCTCACATCTACTGATGGCACTGAGCAATTGGGACTGGCACTGGGCACTGGCACTGGGCACTGGTGCAAGCGGGGCCGGTACCAGCAGTGGGTGCAAGCAACGACTCTGGTGCCAGCAGCGGATGTAAGCTGGGCCGTCGTTGGCAGCAGTGCAAGAGGTGGCTGCCGGCCCCAATCGCCCCTCAGGAGCAGGGGGAGGTGGAGAAGCCCTGGGGTGATCAGAGCCAGCAGCCACCACTCGCACCCGCTGATGGCGCAGAGCTATTGGAGCAGGTGCGAGTGGGACTGGCCGTGGCTCTGGTGCCAGCAGCGGGTGTGAGCGGCAGCTGCCGGCCCCAATCACCCTTCAGGAGCAGGGGAAAGTAGAGAAGCCCTGAGGGGAGATCGGGGCCAGCAGCTGCTGCTCACACCCGCTGATAGCACGGAGCAATTGGGGCTGGCGCCAGGTGCCAGCAGCGGGTGCGAGTGGCAGCTCCAGTACCGGCAGCAAGTGTGAGCAGGGCTGGCGCCGGCAGCAGGTGCAAGCACCTGGTGGGACTGTGGCGTGCGGAAGCAAAGAATTTTCAGTAACCACCAGAGGCTCGCCCGATGACAGCAACCAGTGCCCCGCTTTGGTCTGGTGCCCCCGCTCACCTGCTCCATCATCCAGTTCCACACTCTGCTGCCTGCTGCTGATGCCCTCCATGTTCTGTGCGCACCCCCTGGTGGTCAGCACACATCATAGTGACTGGTTGTTTGGTTATTCGGTTGTTCGGTTGTTCCGCTGTTAGGTCTATTTGCATATTAGGGTTTTATATATATAGATTACTGTCCAGTAGAGAACTTTCTTATATATTGAAAATTTTCTATATCTGCATATATAGGACATACTGAGCACTTAAAATGTGGCTAGTTGAAACTGTACTAAATTTTTAATGTTACTATTTTAATTAATTTAAGCTTAAATTGAAATAGCCATATCTGATTATTGGTTGCCATAGTTCCTGCAGATTTCTTGTTTTAACCTACACATTTAGATTCTCAAATCCATCTGAAATTTTTATTAAGTATGGTATAATGTACGAGCTGAGATTCATTTTTTTCCATGTAGAAATCCAGTTTGATTTTCTACATACACAGCACCATTTAATAAAAAGACCATCTTTTGCTCACTGCTTTGTCCTGCTACCTTTGTCATAATCCAAGTGACTGTTTCTCAACTCTGAATTCTGCTGCAGTGGTTTATTTACTTTTTTTTTTTTTTTTAGTCCCTCATGTTACTGTCAGCGACGACTATTATTTTCTTTTTTTAATCTTTATTGTTGATGGTATTACAGATGTCCCCCTTTCTCACCCGCTCCCACCCCATTACCTCCCTCCACCCAGTTCCTGCCCCACCCCATGCCTTCACCACCCTACCGTCTGTGGCCATAGATAAGATCTTTGGTTAATCTCTTCCCGCCCTTCCTTCCCACTTCCCTCTGAGATTTGTCAGTCTGTTCCATGCTTCCATGCCTCTGATTCTGTTTTATTCACCAGTTTATTTTGTTCATTTATTTTGATTTTTAGATTCAATTGTTGATAGATATGTATTTGTTGCCATTTTATTGTTCGTATTTTTATCTCCCCTTCCTCCTCCTCCTCCTCCTCCTCCTCCTCCTCCTTCTTCTTCTTCTTCTTCTTCATCTTCTTCTTCATGAATAATGCCCTTCAACATTTCATATAACTTTGGTTTGGTGGTGATGAACTCCTTTAGCTTTTTCTTGTTTATGAAGCTGTATTAAATACAGTAGCTTTTAATATGCATTGATATACAATTGTGTAAATTCTCCCACTTTGTTCTTCAGCTTCAAGATTAATTTAGCTCTTTGTGCCCCTTTAGATTTGTATAGATGTTGTAGAATTAGTTTGTCAATTTGTAGCAAAAAAAAAAAAAACCCTCTAATTTTAATTGGCATTACGTTAAATCTGTAGAAAATACAGGGCATTTTGACATAGTTTATTTGAATTTTTATCAACTATAAAAAATATAGAGTTTATTGGCATAATGACAATATGTCCATAAACGTCTCTTACATTAACATGGTATATTCTTCCATTTATTTTATTTATTTTCATTCCATTTTTTTTTTACTGGTTTAGGTATTTGTTATGTATTTACTATACTATACTCTTTTTTAAGCTTTAAATTTATCTTTATTGTTGAAAGTATTACAGATGTTTCCTTTTTTCCTCTTTCAATGTTTGTGTGTGTGTGTGTGTGTGTGTGTGTGTGTGTGTGTGTGTCTGTGTAGAAATATTGTACAACTTTCATAGATATTTGTTATTCTGGTACTATTTAAATGTTTTCATTTTACTTTTTTGTTATTGCTGGCATATAGATATAA
Source organism: Myotis lucifugus (assembly GCF_000147115.1). Taxonomy (NCBI): domain Eukaryota; kingdom Metazoa; phylum Chordata; class Mammalia; order Chiroptera; family Vespertilionidae; genus Myotis; species Myotis lucifugus. Next base: position 1,166,724 of record NW_005871271.1, on the reverse strand, counting down.
AACTGATTTTGATGTTAACTTTGTATACAGTGTCCTTGCTAAATTTATTTTAAAATCTCACATTTTTATATTATTTTATGTTTTCTACATGTATTGTCATGTCATCTCCACATAATATTAGTGTTATTTATGTACTTGGTAGTCATATAGGGTTTTTTTGTTTTATGGTTTTGTGGCATTTTTTAGCTGAAATGATAATGGGTAGTCTTTTCTTATTCCTGTTCTCAGAAAGTTTTTAATATTTAATATGAATACATTATTTGATTTTTTTTCAGAGACCCTTTGTCAGGTTAAGACTGACTACTAAGCACTCAAGAAAAGAAAATGGAACCCTCCAGTTCCCTTTTCCATCTGATTTGAACACCACTCTTGGAGTTCGTAAAAGGAGAAAAAATAATACTGAAGCTGGCCTCGCAGTGCTTATCGTCTGCTCTATAGGATGTGGGCTAGTTTAAAACAAGCTAAAAAAAGATGGAAGCCAGAAAACAACAAAATGACATCTTTAAAGGGCTTAAAGAGAACATTTGCAAACCTAGAATTTTATACACGGAAAAAATATTCTTCAAAAAAGAAGGTAAATAAAAATATTTTCAAATGAACCCAAACTGAGTAAACCCATCTCAAATAGATCTGCAGTGAGGGAAATAGTAAGAGATTCTTTAGGTATATGAAAAATATTTTCAGGTAGAAGCATAGAAATTAGGAAGGCAAGGTGGGAGGGAGGCTGGAAGGGAAGGAGGAAGAGAAGGAAAGAAAGAGGGGAGAAAGAAGGGAAGAAAAGAAATAAAGGAAGCAGAAGAGATAATATATTTAATGAATAAAACAACAGCAATAATGCATAGAATTTAAAATATAAAAAGAACTGAAATATATGAGAACAATAACAAAAATATGGAGAGAGGTAAATAGAATTAAGAGATTTTAAGGCCATTGTGCCCTGGCCGGTTTGGCTTAGTGGATAGATCATTGGCCTGCGGACTAAAGGGTCCCAGGTTAAATTCCAGCCAAGGGCATATGCTTGGGTTGTGGGCTGGATCTCCCCCAGTAGGGGTCGTGCAGGAGGCAGCCAATACTCTCTCATCATTGATGTTTCTATCTCTCTATCTCCCTTCCTCTCTGAAATCAAAAATATATATATATTTTTTTTTTAAAAAATATATTTTTATTGTATTGTCCTGGAAGTGGTAAAGTAAAAATTTATGTTAGACTTTAATATAACACGTTAGAATGCATATTTTATCTTCTAGGGTAATCCATTTAAAATATTAAAAGAATGTGTAATTACCCTGACTGGGTGGCTCAGTTGGTTGGAACATTGTGGGAATACAAAAAAAAAAAAGGTTGTGGGTTCAATTCCCAGGCAGGGCACATACCTAGGTTGTGGGTTCAATCCTGGTTGGGGTCTGAGGCAATTGATCGATGCTTCTCTCTCACATTGATGTTTCTATGTTTCTCTCTCTCTCTCTTCCTTTCTCTCTAAAATCAATTTTAAAAAAACCGTATCCTCGGGTGAGGATTGAAAAACAAAAAAGATTGTATAACCAATACATTAATAACGAAGAGACAGTAGGATAAATATATACTTAGTTAATCTAAAAGAAGATAAGGGGAAAGGGCAAAGAAATTAGAACATATGGAATTTTAAAAGAAGTAAGATGACAGATTTAAATCCAAGTATATCACTCATTACATTAAATGTAAACAGACTAAACCCTCCAATTAACAAACATGGTCTGACTGGTTAGGTATTCAACAACCATATCTCATTTATTTGACACACCTTTATTAAAAGGTTTAAAGTAAAAGAATGGATAGAGATACCATGCAAACACAGATGAAAAAGAAACTGGAAGCTAGCTATAAAATATCACTTATAGTAGGCCTTAAGATAAGAAAACCATTGGATATAAATAGGACATTACCTAATGATAAAAGAGTCAATTCATCTGGACAAAACAATTGTAAATTTCAGTGCATTAATACCATCTTTAATTACATACAGCAAAAATGGCCGAGCTCTAAGGAGAAATTGAGAAATTCATAACCAGAATGGGAAATTTTAGAAAGAGAACAAGGAGACAAAAGAAAATCAATAAGGATATAGAAGATTTAAATATTAAGACTAATAAACAAGTGTGTAGGTATAAAATCACCCAACAATTGCAGACTACAAATATTTTTTAAATGCTTAATGGTACATTGACCAAAATTAAACATAATATGGGCCATATAGAAAGTCTCAATAATTCCATCACAAATTTTTTTTAAATATATTTTATTGATTTTTTACAGAGAGGAAGGGAGAGGGATAGAGAGTTAGAAACATTGATAAGAGAGAAACATCGATCAGCTACCTCATGCACACCCCCTACTAGGGATGTGCCTGCAACCTAGGTACATGCCCTTGATCGGAATCGAACCCAGGACCCTTCAGTCCACAGGCCGACGCTCTATCTACTGAGCCAAACCGGTTAGGGCCATCACAAATTTTTATATGTAATATTTTCTTTATCAAGCATTCAACACATTTTCTAATTTCCTTTGTAATATCTTATTTGACCCATAGGCTATTCAGAAATACGTTTTTTTTTCAATATCCAAACACAGAGGTATTAAAAAATAGAGATAATCTATAATATTTTGGTTATAGATATCTAGTTATGTCTCACTGTCTTCAAATCATATCTAGTATGATTTTAATTCTTTGATATTTGTTGAAATTTTCTTTGCAGCCCATTATAGTCATTTTCTAAAAAACTTTTTGTTTGTTGAATTATAATATACATATAGAAAAGTGCACACACTGTAAATTACAGGTGGATAAATGTTCACACATTGAACACACCTACTGGTATGTTATTAGCACACAGATCAAGACACAAAACATTGTCAGAACACCAGAAGTTCCAGTCACATCCCCCAAGTGTGACCACTATTCTAGATTCTAATAGCCTTGATTAGTTTGGCTGTTTTTACACTTTACATATATGGAATTATACAGCATATATATTTTTGTTTTGTCATCTTTTTCTCAATGTGATTATTGGTGAGATTCATCCATATTGTTGTGGATAGCTGCATATCACTCATTCTCATTGTATAATATTTCAGGCTGTGAATGGTCAATTTTGTAATGTGCATGTTCATGAAAACGCAGTATTCTGAAATTCTGTAGTAGTGGTCTGTATATGTCTGTTAAGTTGTTTGCTACTTGTTCTTCAAATATTATCTAATATTTTTTAAATTTACTTTTTCATATGACTGAGAAAGTTAAAGTGTCCCACAGTGAATGGTGAATTGTTTCTTTTTTCTTGGATTTCTGTCAAATTTTTGCTTCATGTATTTGAGGTTATTGTTAACCAAATTTAAATTTGTAATATCTTCCTACTAAGTTGAAAATTAACATTATGAAATGACTCTCTTTATGTGTACTTCACCTGGTAATGAACTATTTTAGTTTTTGTTTGCCTGCAATATTGATAGATATTTTCCCCTGGGCGTAGAATTCTAGGTTGGCATTTATTTCCTTTTGGCACATTAAAGTTATCTCCTCACTATCTTCTGGGTTCCACTCTTGTTTCAATGTGCTATTTTATGAGTAATTTTTTTATTTTATTTTCTTTCTTTAAATTTTACTAGTTTTGTCTTCTTGTGTGTCCAATGCTATTAAAAGTATGCCTTGCCCCGGCCGGTGTGGCTCAGTGGATAGAGCATCGTGAAGGGTCCCGGGTTCAATTCCCAGTCGGGACACATGCCCAGGTTGCGGGCTCGATCCCCAGGGTGGGGCATGCAGGAGGCAGCCGATCCATGATTCTCTCTCATCATGGTTGTTTCTCTCTCTCTCCCTCCCCCTTCCTCTCTGACATCAATAAAAATATATTTTTTTAAAAAGTATGCCTTGAGTTATTATTTTAGTTACATTTTTCATTTTTAAATTCTAATTATTGTTCAAATCTGCTATGACATTTTTTTTATCATTCCTTGTTCCCTTCAATTATTTTCAAGCTTGCTTTTTATTTCTTTAAATATATTAAATCTCCATCTGATAGTTCTAGTCTAAAGTCTGTGAACATGTTTCTGCTGTATGGTGCTTCTGTTGTTTTTGTTTTGTTTTGTTTTGTTTCATTTCGTTTTTCTATCATAGCTCCCTATTTCTGCATGTGCCAGATTTTATTTTCTCTTTTTTTTTTTTATAATCCTCACCTGAGGATATTTTTGCATTGATATTTAGAGAGTGAAAGGGAGGGAGGGAGGGAGGGAGAGAGAGAGAAAGTGAGAGAGAGATCAATGTGAGAGAGTCACATCCATTGGTTGCCTCCTGCACGTGCCCAACCAGGGTTGGGGATTGAACATGCAACCCAGGTATGTGTCCTTGACAGGGAATCCAACCTGTGACCTTTTAGTACGCGGGCAGTTGCTAAACACTGAAGTCACTGGTCAGGGCAGATTTATTTTTGACTTGACAAACAATATTTGTCAGGATATCCTGAGATCTTGAATGAAAGTGCCTTCCTTCAGGATAGATTTTTATTTACATCTGTCAGAATAATACTGGTTGTAAACCAGGGCACAGCACAGGCAGCAGCTGACTTTGGCCTATACATCCCAGGGTGCCCCAGAGACAGGGCAACCAGTGGAAAGCTTTAAACCACAGCAGACACCACCCATCCACCTTCAGAAGCAACACAATTAAGGGGTAGACTCAGTGGGTACCTGAGACCCACTGAAGTTTGTTCTCTATTGGGTCAACCCCTGTGCAGCAGATCCTCTGTGATGTTCATAGCTAGTCCTCACAACTGATCACCCTGGGAGTAAATCTCTCCAATTAACATGCCAATAGCAATCAAGTCTCAACTATAACAGGAAGGTACACACAGCCCACACAGGAGTTGCACCTGGAGCACCCAACTTGGGGGACTGAGGAAGCTGCATCATTGGCCCTACAAGACACCTACTATATAAGGCCACTCTACCAAGACTGGGAGAAGTAGCAGCTCTACATAATACATAGAAACAAACATAGGGAGGCTGCCAAAATGAGGAGATAAAGAAACATGTCCCAAATGCAAGAACAGAACAAAACTCCAGAAAAAAAGAACTAAACAAAATGGAGAAAAACAAAGTTAAAAACACTGGTTAGAAGGATGCTCCATAAATTTAGTGAAAGAGTAAAGGAACTCAGTGAGGACTTCATCAAAGATATACAAAACATAATAACAGAGATAGAAAAAATAAAAATAAACCAGTCAGAAATGAAGCATATAATAACTGAAATGAAGAATACATTACAGGGAGTCAGTAGAGTAGATGAAGCAGAGGATCAAATAAATTATTTCAAAGATAAGGAAGCAGAAAACACTCAATCAGAACAGTAAAAAATAAAAAAGAATTTTAAAAATGAGCATAGTTTAAGGAACCTCTGGGACAACTTCAAGTGTACCAACAGTCTCATCATGGGAAAAGAGGAAAGAAGAAATTGAAAACCTATTTGAAAAAATAATGACAGAAAAATTCCCTAACCTGGTGAAGGAAATAGATATACAAGTCCAGGAAGTACAGAGTCCCAAACAAAGTGAACTCAAAGTGGCCCACACCAAGACACATCATAATTAAAATGCAAAAGGTGAATAACAAAGAGATAATCTTAAAAGCAGCAAGAGAAAAGCAGGTAGTTACCTAAAGGGAACTCCCATAAGACTGTCACCTGATTTCTCAACAGAAACTTTGCAGGCCAAAAGGGATTGGCACAAAATATTCAAAGTGATGAAAAGCGAGGACCTACAACCAAGTTTACTCTAAATAGCAAAGCTATAATTTAGAATCAAAGGACAGATATAGAGCTTCCCAGATAAGAAAAAGCTGAAGGAGTTCATCACCACCAAACCAGTATTACAAGAAATGTTGTCCTAGCTGGGTTTCTCAGTGGTTAGAGCACTGGTCCACAGACTGAAGAGTCCCAGGTTCAATTCCAGTCAAGGACATGTACCTTGGTTGCAGGCTCAATCCCAAGCCCAGGTCGGAGCATGTGTGGGAGGCAACCAATCATTGTGTCTCTCTCATATTGATGTTTCTCTCTTGTTGGGGAGTACAAGAAACTTGGTTGGAAAGTTGTAAGGAGGACATTCTGAGAAAGGAGAAGTGTGTGGAAGGCCACCTGCCCTGTTTATCGGAGTTCCAACTTAGGGGAGACTTAGGGGAGTGTCGAAGGCGGCACCCCTGATTATTCCTTGACCTTTCCAAACAAGTCTGTGCACATGCAGACCCCTGGGTGTTTACTAGAATCCTTATGCTTAATCCCTAGATTCCCTTGCCTAGAAGACAATGTAAACACATGTGTCCTCCCAAGATTACTTACCCTACTGATTGTATCTAAAGATAAAAATTCCAATAAGAGCCTAAAGAGGCAGGCAATCAAGGCTGCCTGGCTTCTTCAGCCAGGCCGTCCCTTAGCCTTCTCTTTCACAGTGAAACTGTGTCTGAGTAACCTGTTCATCCATCATTCAGGGGCTGCTGGTCAGCCCCAGCACTTTCTCTGTATCTCTCCCCTTCCCTTCCATGTTCTCTAAAAATCAGTGGAAAAAATATCCTCAGGTGAGGATTAACAAAAATAAAATAAAATGGAAATGAAATGTTAAAGTGTCTTCTTCAAAAAGAAGAAGAAAAAAAGATTTAAAATATGAATAATAAAATGGCAATAAATACATATCTAACAATAATTATTTTAAATGAAAATGGATGAAATCCTCCAATTAAAAGACTGAGTGAATAACAAAATTGATCCTTACATATGCTCTCTACAGAAGACTCACTTCAGATCTAAAGATACACACAGCCCAGCCAGCATGGCTCAGTGGTTGAGCGTTGACTTATGAACCAGAAGGTTCAATTCCCAGTCAGGGCATATGCAGGTGGGATGCAAACTTGATCCCCAGTGTGGGGCATGCAGGAGGCAGCCGATCAATGATTCATACTTATCATTGATGTTTCTATCTCTCTCTCTTCCTTTCTGAAATATATATATATATATATATATATATATATATATATATATATATTAAAAGACACAGACTGAAAGTTAAGGGATGGAAAAAGATATTTCATGAAAATGGAAACAAAAAAATCTTGGGTAGTCATACTTATACAAGACAAAATGAAAATTAGAACAAAGGCTATATATACAACAAGAGACAAAGAAGAGACAAAGAAGGACCCAGTATTTCCCCTTCTGGATATTTATTCAAAGAAACCCAAAACACTAATCATAAAAGACATACACAATCCATATGTTTATTGCAGCATTATTTACAATAGCCAAGATATGGAAACAATCTAAGTGTCCATCAATAGATGAATGAAAAAAGAAGTGTTGCATATATACAATGGAATATGAGTCAGGCATAAAAAAGAAAGAAATCTGCAACAACATCTATTGGACTTAGAGAGTATTATTCTAGTGAAGTAAGTCATACAGAGAAATAAAAATGCCAGATGATTTCATTTATAAGTGGCATTAAAATAAAATAAGATAAACAAGCAGAACAGAAACAGACTCATAGATACAGAGAACATTTTGACAGTTGCCAGATGGGAAGGGGGTTGGAGGATGGGTGAAAAGGTGAAGGGACTTAGAAGTACAAATTGGTAGTTGCAAAAATATTCATGGGGATGTAAAGTACAGGACAAAGGCATACAGTCAATAATATTGCAATAACTATGTATGGTAACAGATGGTACTAGACTTATCAGGGTGATAACTTCATAAGTCATATAAATGTCTAATCACAGGGTTGTACACCTGATAATATAATATTATGCACCAACTGTAATTTAAAAATAAAAATAAAATATAAAAACAAAGAATATACAACAGCATCAGCTCCTTGTGTGACTGCACAGATCTCACACTGCTCGTGGAAGAGGGTCAGCCCTAAGGAAAAAAGATCCTTCAATGCAATGCGTAGAATTTTAGATTTTTATCATAATGTAAAATCTTATAGAAATAGAATTGTATAATATATTCTTAGATGGAAGATTACAAAAGTATGTTTTCTTCAAATTAGTTGGCTTTGGCCCTGTGTCAATAAAAATCTAATGTGATTTTTTTTTGCCTCAACATGACAACTTTTTTTTCCCCTCTAAAATTTACCTCTAAGAATAGCATGCAGAGAAATATTGGGAAAAATTGAAAGTTTAAGATGTAGAAGTTCCATTATCAGGGTGGATGCCACGCTGTAGATAAAAACAGATTTGTCTCCACAATAGGGCAATAGCACCACCATTGGGGAAAAGACTGTGTCCTAAAATCTATGAGCTTTGTTTGTAGGGGACAAATTTGGTTAAAAAGACTTCTTTAAACGTTTCCCTGCTGTCAAGTTTAGTGAAATTCCTACAGCATTTCCAACATCAGCTTGATTTAAGACGGCTGCTGTCAAAAAGGTTCCTAGACGAAACTGAGAGGAACATTTTAAATCATTGCAAGAAAAATGGCTCTAACTTCAGTAAGGCAGCCGTGCCCCTGGCCATGGCGCCAGCTTGTGGGACCCTGGGGGCGGGAGACAGGCAGGCGGGCCTGGGAGCTGAGAACTGGGACGCGGTGCGGGGCTAGGCCACCCGGCGGAACCTGGTGGAGACCAGGAAGGCGAGTACCCGCTGCGGCAGCAAGTCCTCTGCTCCCCCGCGGAGGGGAAGGCGGCCATCCTGGCGGCAGCGGCTTAGCGCCCCAGAACCTGCTTTCGCACCGGCCCAGGGCAGCTCCACCCGGTGAGACAGCTCCGTAGCTCACCTACCGCCGGGTTCACTGCGAATGCCCGCTCAGCTGCAGGGGGCGCCAGCCTCTCACTAACACGGAGTTCTAGTGACTCCTGTCCTGTGCCTGAGGCGGCTTAGCACCCCGGCATGGGATTGCCTACAGCGATTTCTTTCTGTGACCAGCAAGACATTGAGTCCACTGCAGACTTCAGTTTAGAAACAAAATTTTGCCTGAGCAGGTTAGGATTAAAGTAGCAAAAACAAGCGCTATGCAAACAAGCAATAAATAAGAGGAATCTGAGTAAAATAGTTGAACCCAAGTGTGGAGAAAGAGCCTTGAGATATTCAGGACGTGGGCAATGGTGCCGCCTCCACCCAGAGCGCCTGGCAGTCCAGGGAGTCCTCGCGGTCCCACCTTGGGGACCGGGCCCAGAGTGCCCCAGGAGGAAGGTCTCAGCTCAGGGAGAGGCAGGACCCCGTGGAGACGGAAGGTAATGCCTGCGACTGATTGTCAGGTTAATCCAGTGGTCGGCAAACTCATTAGTCAACAGAGCCAAATATCAACAGTACAACAATTGAAATTTCTTTTGAGAGCCAAATTTTTTAAACTTAAACTATATAGGTAGGTACATTGTTATTAACTTAATTAGGGTACTCCTAAGGCTTAGGAAGAGCCACACTCCAGGGGCCAAAGAGCAGCATGTGGCTCGCGAGCCGCAGTTTGCCGACCACTGGTTAATCTATAGACACTTACCTTAGACACACAAGTTTATTAAGTTATTAGTAATAATAGGCAACTTATTGTATAAAACAAGAGTTTACTTTAGCCATTGCCCGGCTGGTGTGGCTCAATGGTTGAGCACGGACCTATGAACCAGGAGGTCATGGTGGGATTCCTGGTCAGGACAGATGCCCTGGTCAGAGAAGATGCCCTGGGTTGCTGGCTCCCTCCCCAGTTCGGGGCATGCAGGAGGCAGCTGATCAATGATTCTTTCCATCGTTGTTGTTTCTGTCTCTCCTTTTTTCCTCTCTGAAATCAATTTTTAAAAAAAGTTTAGCTATTTCGGTGTTCAAAGGGAGGGAAAACTGGCAAGAATAAACATTGACTTTGTTTTGCTAAGTAGATTGGGGTTCCCAAGACCCCCAGGCTTGCAGATTCATTAGGAGGACTCCTGGCTTTGATTTATTGCAGGGGAAGGACAGGGCAAAATTTGCAAAGTCTCCAGGGGAGAATTCGGGGGGAATCAAGCACTGGCCCCTAAGGTCCCCTTTCCGGGCAGTCACAGGGGAGCACTTAACTCCCCAGCACTGAGTCCTGGGACACCTGAAATGCTGCCAGCAGAGACTCAGTGCCTCCAGATTTTGTTCCTGATCATGGGGGCATCCAGTACCTGGCACACAGCCAAGTTCCAGACCCCAGCAGGAAAGCCCATGCTTAATACAAACCACATTGTTTGTACAAACAGTTGAGGCACCGAGAGCCCCTCTTAACTAAAGGGAGGCCTTGGGCTGCCATTTGGCCTGGTACTTTTAAGAATGTTGGGGAAGGCGGAAGTTAAAACTGTTACTTAAGTTGTTTTATCTGTAGATTTTACTTGCACTATTTTGTGCAGAATCAAAAGGTGGTTAATTTTTCTCTCTTACAGCTGGATTTTTCAGAACACAAAATTAATTAACTTAGTTATTTATTGAGCACTATTGTAGGCTCAGGAAGTGATGAACAAACCAGAGACATGAAGCATGGAACAGACTAACAAATCTGTACTCAACTTTGAAGCCTCAGTGTTGAGCTGAGGCAAGTTATTTTTTTTAAAGGGATATTTTAAGCCAGCTAGACACCATTAAATGTGTGATGCACACACACCTCACTGAACTCACCGGAGAGAAAAAAGGCATTTTTCCTACTGACATTTATTTAATAAACTTACTGACCACCTAAAAAGAAAGGAAAGAAAGAAAAAAAAAGGGAAGAAAGAAAAAAAGAAATCCCTACTCTCGGCAACTTCAGGCCCTTCTTAGAACTTGTCTCATAAAATGCCCTGGGGGTTGGGACTATAATCACAGTGGACATTTGGGGCCAAAACTGGCCTGTCCAATAAGCATTAACTGCCCTGATCCTATGGCAAACTAAAACCCTCATTATTTTTTTCAGAGCATCATGTCAAATAAATTAGCATTCTCATCTCACTTGACTCACTTGACAGAAAGAAGCCTATATGCTGTGAGAAGAGAGAAGATGGGAGAGGAGTTCAGAAGGTGTGGAAAGAAACAGGTGGAAACGGCACTGGATGGTTTACTAAAATGTGAATATCAGCACCATTGAATGCCCCACTTACTAAAAAATCCTGATTAGAATTTTTTGAAGTTGGGAATGAGAGTTGTTCCACATCACATCAGGTATAGTAATTCTAAGCATTTTTGTTCACATATGCCTTTGAGAATATGATGATGATATTCAGCCAACGAGAAATGTACATATTACTTACACACAAAATTCTGTTCTATAAGAACCACTAGTCATAACACTCAATATGGAGCCCTATTAGTCACATACACTGTGTAATCCTGATCACTTGACTGCCATAAAATCTTTCTTGCACCTGACCTAGTTTCATTCTGTAGCTTAAGCCTCTCTCCTTTGTTTCTGTCTTATTTGCTTCAGAAAAGGTTATTGCAGACCTGCTTGTATAAGTTTTTCATATATGCTTACAAAGGGCCATGAAATTTTATCATGATTATTCCTGAGGTTGAAACTTTTCTAATCGTTCCTTACAGATTGTGGCATAGAGTGCTAGTTACTTTCCAATACCCAGTCCTCCCTTCTGTGTTAGTTACTCAGCAATAAGATTACATTTTTGAGATTCTCCTGCAGCTAGATGTGAACATGTGACTAGGCTTTAGGCCAGTAACATGTAAGCACTGTGCTATGTGGATACTCTGAAAAAATTTCCCCTATCTTATTTCACCCTGCTGTCTGGAATGAAGATACAATAGCTGGAGATCAATAGCCATCCTGAGCCATGAGTATGAGGTGTGATGGGCAACACTGTGTGTTGACCCTTCTACTAGAAGTGAATTTCATGAGAATAGGTACCTTGTTTATCTTGGTCAGAGCAACATCCCCAGCACCTAAAAATGTGTGTGGTGTGTGGTAAGGACTCAGATATTGAATGGGTAATGAATGAATACAATGAATGACTTTACTCCAGACCGTGTAAAATACTGATCATAAAGTCCTCCCAGGGGATATTTAGTCATCAGTGGCAAATACAAGGTCTTCATTTCTATCATAAAATTAAACTCTTGCTTAGTTCAAATCTCATTACTCCTATTAGCTTCTCTTTTTCTCCCAGACTTGACCACTGCTATACAAGTAGAGGGTTTTTTCTTACTGCTCTCCAATGTTCTCTTCAAGCAAATCTTTTCAAATCTGTTTTCCTAATAATTCTTCCCAATATTTTTTGGCTTAACAAGTTTAAAATTCTTTAATTTTCAAAGCCATGCACTTTTACTTGTGTGTATGTTGTTAAATGCAGGCACTATTTGGTAACTTACTCTTTTTAAAATTTATCTTTATTAATGAAAGTATTGCAGATGTCCCCTATTTTCTTCCCACTGACCCCCTTCACCCCACTCCTGCCCCACCAGGCCTTCACCACACTTTTGTCGGTGTCCGTGGGTCATACATATATGCATATAAATTCTTTGGTTAATCTCTCCCCTCGCATCCCCCTACCCCCACTTTCCCTCTCAGATTCATCAGTCTGTTTCACGCTTCCATGTCTCCAGATCTTTTGTTCATCAGTTTATTTTGTTCATTAGATTCCACATATGAGTGAGATCATGAAATACTTACCTTCCTCTGACTGGCTTACTTCACTTGGCATAATACACTGCAGGTCTCTCCATGATGTCTCAAAGAGATCCTTCTTTTTTTATAGCTGCATAACATTCCATGGTGTAAATGTACCACAGCTTTTGTATCCACTATGGGCATTTGGCTGTTTCCAGATATTAGCTACTATAAGTAATGCTGCTATGAACATAGGGGTGCATATATTCTTTCTGATTCGTGCTTTGGGATTCTTAGAATTTATTCCTAGAAGTGGGATCACTGGGTCAAATGGCAGTTCCATTTTTAATTTTTTGAGGAAACTCCATACTGTTTTCCACAGTGGCTGCACCAGTCTGCATTCCCACCAGCAGTGTACCAGGGTTCCCTTTCCTCCACATCCTCACCAGCACTTCTTGCTTGTTGATATAATGATGGTAGTCATTCTAACAGGTGCAAGGTGATACCTCATTGTATTTTAATTTGCATCTCTCTGATGATCAGTGACTTGGAGCATTTCTTCATATGTCTCTTAACCATCTGTATGTCCTCTTTGGAGAAGTGTCTATTTAGGTCCTCTGCCCATTCGTCTTCCTTTTGTTAAGTTGTATGAGTTCTTTATATTGGAAATTTGGAAATTAAGCTTTTATCAGATGTATCATTAGTGAATATGTTCTCCCATACAGTGGGCTCCCTTTTTTGTTGTTGATGGTTTCTTTTGCTGTACAGAAGCATTTTATTTTTATGTAGTCCCATTTGCAATTTTCTCCTTTGTTTCCCTTGCCCTCGGAGTTGTATTGGCAAACATGTTGCTATGAGAAATGTCTGAGATTTCACTGCCTATGGTTTCTTCTAGATTTTTATGGTTTCATGACTTACATTTAAGTTTATTTTAGCCATTTTGAGTTTATTTTTGTGTATGGTGTAAGTTGGTGGTCTAGTTTCATTTTTTTTGCATGTACCTGTCCAATTATCCCAACACCATTTATTGAAGGGACTGTCTTGATTCCATTGTATGCTCTTGTCTCCTTTGTCAAATAATAATTGAGCATAAGGACTTGGGTTGACTTCTGCAGTCTCCATTCTGTTCCACTGGTCTATATGTCTGTTCCTGTGCCAGTACCAGGCAGTTTTGATTACAGTGACTTGATATCTGGTATTGTGATCCCTCCAACCTTGTTATTCTTTCTCAAGATTGCTGCAGCTATTCAGGGTCTTTTTTGGTTCCATATAAATTTTTAGAATAAATGTTCTAGATCTATGAAATATGCTGTTGGTATTTTAATAGGGATTGAATCTATACATTGATTTGGATGGTATAGCTATTTTAATGATGTTAATTCTACCAATCCATGAACACAATATATTCTTCCACTTTTTATATCTTCTTCAATCTATTTTTCCAACGTTTTGTAGTTTTCCAAGTACAGGTCTTTTACCTCCTTGGTTCCTAAGTATCTTAAATTTTTTGTTGCAGTGGGATTTGTTTTTAGTTTCTCTTTCTGAGAGTTTATTATTGGTGTATAAAAATGCCATAGACTAAAAAAAAAAAAAATGCCATAGACTTCCGGGTGTTAATTTTGTATCCTGCTACATTGCCAAATTCATTTATTAAATCTAGTAGTGTTTTGGTGGAGGGTTTTCTATGTACAATATCATGTCATCTGCAAATAGTGACAATTTTTACTTTTAGGTCCTTTCCAATTTGGATACCTTTTATGTTTTCTTCTTTTCTGATCGCTGTGGCTAGGACTTCCAGTATTATGTTGAATAAGAGTGGTGAAAGCAGACATCCCTGTCTTGTTCCTGTTCTTAGGGGAAATGGTTTTAGTTTTCGCTTATTGAGTATGATATTGGCTGCAGGTTTGTCATATATGGCCTTTATTATGTTGAGATATGATCCCTTTATTCCTACTTTGCTGAGAGTTGTTTTTTTTTTCATCAAAAATGGTGTTGGGCCCTAGCTGGTTTTGCTCAGTGGATAGAGTGTCAGACTGAACTGAAGAGTCCCAAGTTTGATTCCAGTCAAGGACACGCACCTCCACCTTGGTTGTAGGCTCCTCCCCAGCCTGGGCCCTGGTTGGGCATGTTCAGGAGGCAACCAATCGATGTGTTTCTCGCACATCAATATTTCTCTCTGTCTTTTCCTCTCTTCCATGCTCTCTAAAAATCAATGGAAAGAGTGCATGTAGGCAGTTTAGTGGTGCAGAGGTGGGCAAGTTAGCACAGAAACTAAAAAAAAAAAAAAATCAAAGGAAACGTATCTTCAGGTGAGGATTTAAAAAATGGGTGTTGGATTTTATTGAATGCTTTTTCTACATCTATTGATATGCTCATGTGATTTTTGTCTTTCAATTTGTTTATGTGGTGTATTATATTTATTGACTTGCAAATATTGTACCAGTCTTGCATCCCTGAAATAAATCCCCCTTGGTCAAGATCTTTTTAATATATTGCTGGATCCAATTTGTTAATATTTTGTTGAGGATTTTAGCATCTATGCTCATTAGGGATATTGGCCTGTAGTTCTCTCTCTTTGTTGTGTCTTTATCTGGTTTTGGAATTAAAATAATGCTGACCTCATAAAAAGAGCTTGAAAGTGTTCCTTCCTCTTGGATTTTTTAGAATAGTTTGAGGAGGATAGGTGTTAATTCTTCTTTGAATGTTTGGTAAAACTCCCATGTGAAGCTGTCTGGACCAGAGCTTTTGTTTGCTGGGAGTTTTTAAATTACTGCTTCAATTTCATCAGTTGTTATTGGCCTCTCCTGGTTTTCTGACTCTTCCTGATTCAATTTTGTAAGATTGTATTCTTTTAGGAATTTGTCCATTTCATCCAGGTTGTCCAGCTTGTTGGCATGTAGTTGTTCATAGTATTTGCTTACAATCCTTTATATCAGGGGTCCTCAAACTTTTTAAACAGGGGGCCAGTTCACTGTCCCTCAGACCGTTGGAGGGCCGGACCTTAGTTTAAAAAAAAACTATGAACAAATTCCTATGCACACTGCACATATCTTATTTTGAAGTAAAAAAACAAAACGGGAACAAATACAATATTTGTATTTGCATGTGGCCCGCGGGCCATAGTTTGAGGACCCCTGCTTTATATTTCTGTGGTCTCAGTTGTTACTTTACCTGTTTCATTTCTGATTTTATTTATTTGGGTCCTCTCTGTTTCTTGATAAGTCTGGCTAAAGATTCATCAATCTTGTTTATCATTTCAAAGAACCAGCTCTTAGTTTCATTGATCTTTGGTATTTATTTATTTACTTATTTACTTATTTAGTCTTTATTTCATTTATTTTTGCTCTGATTGTTATTCTTTCCTTCCTTCTACTTATTCTGGGCTTTTTTTGGTGTTCTCTTTCTAGTTCTTTAAGTTGTAGGGTTACATAGTTTATTATAAACTTTTCTTGTTTTTTTGAGGTAGACCTGTAATGCTATGAACTTCCCTCTCCGGACTGTTTTCACTGTGTCTCACAGATTTTGGGTTGTTGTGTGTTCATTTTCATTTGTTTCCAGGAAGTTTTTTATTTCTTCCTTGATCTCATTGGTAACCCATTCATTGTTTAATAACATGCTACTGAGCCTCTATATGTTTGAATGTTTTTGAGTGTTTTTATTGTAGTTAACTTCTAGTTTCATGCCTTTTATGTTCTGATCTTATGAGCTTTGCTAATTTGCTGGCTAAGGGTGCTCTCTCAAGTGACCCCTTTCTCTCCCTGCCCCTGAGGAGTGAGTAGGTAAGGAATTGGCAATATTTTGTGTAAAAACCTCTGTGCAACAGATCTTTACTCTTTCCAGCAGCTATTTTAAACCATCCCACTTGTTGGTGACAATATTAATAAGCATTTGATGTAAAAGATTGGAAAATACAGAGAAGTCACTCACTTATGCTGAGAAGACCCAGAACTTTTATTAACATTTTGATGTTTATACTTCCTAAATCTTTTGTATGAGTATAAACATAATATTTTATTTTACAAAAATGAGGTTACTCTTTATGTGCTGCTGTGTAACTCTTAGTTATAAAGAGAAGTGATGACATCAAGCTCCTAGAACTGTGCTTGACCCCTTGAGAGCACCCCAGGATGTATTGCCATGTAGCTGCGTGGAGCTCTACTATAGGCCTTCTAATAACTGTTCCTGTACCTTCAAATGGTGGAGCACCATTCAGTTACCTACCTGTTCCTGTTATGATGGGCCATCTTTCAAAGTGAAACCAGACACAATCCCATTATACATAATGCTTTATTCTGGGGACTCAAATAAAAACAGATGCATTCTACCTACCTATAGAAATCAGATGGTATACTTTCTCATAACTTAATTAGGATGTCATTTTGCAGTTAAGGTATTTTAACATTAAACGTTCTCATCCCAAATTAAAATCACCATTGATTTTTCACTGGACATTAGAGCTTCTCTTACAGGTTTTTGTGGTTCTTGTGTCTTTAATTCTGAATAACTACTACTCTATGATATGAAAGAAATGCTGACCTTAGATGACAAATCAAAAGATCAAATTAGATGAAATCTTAGAAGATATAAGAGTATTGGGAGAAACTTAATTGGTTTGGGTACATTGAAACAGAGAGATGTTTATTGTGCACCATTCCAGATGCAGGACATACTAGTACAGTGATATTCAAGACAAAGCCCCTAGCTATTTTGTATGAGTAAATGCTTCTCAACTTGTTATCTGCCTTTGGCCAATTTCCACGACCCCAAAAGGGTTGATTTTGACAATTTTGTCCAGTTTTATACTTGTTTTTATGGGGGGAGAGAGGGAGTATTTGCTGACCTTTTCATGACACCATAGCTGGAAGATTGGCCTCTAAAGTGCGTTTTAAATTTTTTTAATGTAGTGGGGCATGAAATTCCCAGTTTTATGTTGTTTTCACTGCCCCTATGGTTCTATACTTGTTTTGCTTCATTAATTTAAAGTATCTGCCTGACTCTTGAAGGTATTTGAACTTATAAATTATGGTCCACAGAGATGACACCTAGATAATGTCCTAAATGTAATGGAATGTGTAAATAGTGCTAATGTTCCACAAACATCTGCATTATCAAAAGGACTGTGTGCTAGATTCTCTGAGATAGAAATGCATTCAAGAGAAGAAGGTCCTTCTCTCGCTAACTGCTTTGGCTCAGTGGATAGAGTGTCGGCCTGCGGACTGAAAGGTCCCAGGTTCAATTCCGGTCAAGGGCATGTATCTTGGTTGCGGGCACATCCCCAGTAGGAGATGTGCAGGAGGCAGCTGATCGGTGTTTCAAACTCTCTATCCCTCTCCCTTCCTCTCTGTAAAAAATCAATAAAATATATTTAAAAAAAAAAAAGAGAAGGTCCTTCTCTTCAGGGCCTCTAAAATCCTGGGGGAAATGAGGAGCATGGAGGCAAAGAGATAAGTAATAAATGCAGTGATTGGAATCTACAATCAGCAAAAGGAAGTTCTTTGGAGGCTGGGAAGGACAAGATATGATATCTTAAGTTTATGACATACAGACCCTTTACATGGTTTGGAAGGTTTCTTTTCAATTACTAAAGATTATTTAGATGCTTTTACTTAGGGACTTGGAATGAAATTGATTCTGTTGAAGAGAGAGTGAACTGGTGCACTCTAATAGAGAGAGACGAATTTAGGATGCAACATGTTATCTTGCTGTTGATGAACTATGGACTGCAAACAGAATACTGAACCAAGAACCAAAAGACTTGGGTTCTAGACCCAGCTCTGCAACTACCTAGCTGTGAGGTTTGGGGTAGATCATCTACCATTTTGAGAAATCTGTTCCAACAATTGTAGAGAGAGGAAGAGGTATGGGGAAGGGGAAATCATTTTTGGTTCAAATTCTCTGTGGTTCTAAGAGAAAAGGAAATAGCCTTCCCCCTACAGTCTCTAGAAGATATGATTGTTTGTTCCCAGGTATGGTAAGAATAAATCACCAGATTTGCCCAAAGCAATAATCCTTAGATTGATTAAGCAGGGTTTTTAAAATATATTTTATTGATTTTTTTACAGAGAGGAAGAGAGAGGGATAGAGAGTTAGAAACATCGATGAGAGAGAAACATTGATCAGCTGCCTCCTGCACACCCCCTACTGGGGATGTGCCCACAACCAAGGTACATGCCCTTGACGGGAATCGAACTTGGGACCCCTCAATCTCTCCACTGAGCCAAACCGGTTAGGGCTAAGCAGGGTTTTTGAACTTATTTTAATAAAAATACATCTTTCTCTGGGGGTGGGAGAAGCACATACTCCTACACACATACAAAAAAAATGTCACCTATAATTTCAGGGAATTGACCCACCCCCTGGAAGCCCAAATCAGAGACTCTAAAGGGAAAACAATGAAAAAGAAGCCTGACAAGCCTCTCATTTTTTTTTTTTAGAACAAAGAAAAACAAAAGTGAAGGTCTGAATTAAAAACTAACCTAGAAACATCTGTGATAGAAAATGAAAATTGTTCATTGCTGAAAAAGGCAGACTGGAAAACAAGAAAACTTCACTCTTAACAGAATTCCAGACCCAAAGGAGGAATGAAAAATTAAAGGCATTAATACTTATCGTAGCCAAAGAAGGAAGGGCTGCAGGAAAGGAATAGGAAGTCTGCAACAACAATTATGACCAAAGACAGGAAACTGAGACCAGAGGCTCATCTCATTAGTTAATTTGAATGCAAAACTACAGGAGGATATTTCGGCTGAGTGCCTCAAGGGACCCTTTAATCTTTCCACGGGAAGAGTTCTCCGGGACCATCTGAAAAGTTATTAATGCTCTGTCATGCTTCTTCTTCTTGCCTTCTCCCTTTGAAAAAAGTGGAGAAGGAATTCTGCTGGTTAAGCAAGCATTTTTTATTTGAGCTCCTGGAACATTTACATATGGTGTTCATTTTGTAATCTAGATTAAACCATTTTACAGAGAACCAGTCCAAGGGCTAAGGTATAAATGTGTCTGACAGAATGGAAGAGGCAGAGCCCCGGGAATCAGCATGGCCTATGGTTTCATGTTAGCACAGCCTAGGCTGCACAGAGCTGGAGGACAAAGGTCAGAGGTTACCAAGCACCAGGGCAGGGACTCCCACATTCTCCAAAGTCACAGGCAGGATCATTATCTGCTCCTAATACTGCTGCTGAATTTACAGGCTCCTAAGTCACTTAGCAGGGAGAATGGCATCAGATGCAGAAGGACAGAATCCACAGTGCTCATGACTTTGGGGACAAAAGATAAAATGCAACAACCTGTGTGTTCACTTGCAGGCCTGTGCATTTTGCTATTTCGAAGGTTGCTGAAGCAAGCAGCATCAAAGCGCAGTTTAAATTGTCTTGTAGTGGTAGATCCTGCACACAGAGAGCATTTTCGTGTCATCCGTGTAGTATCCTCCAATAGCATGATTTCCTGGTCAAATATGGAACCAGTCAACCTCAGGAGCTCCCTCCAAAGTTTTCGAGCCACTACATTTTGGAAATTGTAGGAAAGACCACCAGTGTTCTCATGAAGTTTCCATCCATTGATTTGTCTTGTTTTCCACCTGTCACTGATAGGCTAACTAATGGGAAGGCTAAATAAAGCTTCTCTAAACACTGCCTCATGTTCTCCCAATTCCACATCTGTATATCCATCTGCTTACCAAAGCCCCACTAGGATATCTAATCAGGCATCACCAATTTCACAGGTCCAGAACACAACTCTTGATTCTCTCCCCACACCTGCTCCTCTTATAAGGGTTCCTAAGGTATCCTTGAGTCCTCTCATGGTCTGTCTTGTCACATCCAATCCATGTTCCCTGACAAAGTTTCCCAGACACCTTCAGCGTCTAACCACCTGTCACTATCCCTATGGCCACTATTTCTCTCACCTGGAATAATGAAAGGGCGTCCTAACCAGCCACCCATGTCCACCCTTTCTCTCTACACACTTCACACAGCAGCAGTGGTCCTCTGAATGCTGAGTCAAATCCTAAGATTCCCTAATCAAAATCCTCTGAACATGTCCCCTTACCCTCAGAATTTAATCAGTCCTTGCCATAGTTTAGGAGGCTGTGTTCCTGGCTGCCTCTCTGATTACCAACCCCCTCCCTGCACTCCAGCCCACCAGCCTCCAGGTTGTTTCCAGAGCACTCCAAGCTCACTCTCACCTCAGGACCTTTGCACACACAGTTCCCACTGCTGAGAGCTCTTCCCAAATCCCTGATATCGACAAGGCTCACGCCCTTCTTCAGGTTTCTGCTCACATGTCATCTTGTCAGAGGCCTCCCAGCCATGCTGCCTAAAATACCAGTACATCTTTGTCTTTCCTTTAGCATGGTTTGCTTTTCTTCATAGCACATATCCTTACCTGACATTAATATATATATAGTTTTTAAAAATTTTATCTTTTTAGTGGGGGTTTTTTCTTATCCCTTGCCTATACCTCTAGGACCTAGAACATGTTTGGCATGAAATAGACATTCAATAAATATTTTAAAATAAGTGTTATTGTTCATTCTGCCTAGATGGGTATAAAATATTAACTATTTTCTTTTTATACTAAAATATCATCTATACAAAGTGCATATAATACATATACACAATTTAAAGAATAAGTGGATACCCTGTACTACCGGAAAGTGTACCAACAATATCTTCTGAGTTACCAAAGAGGTTTTATACCAAGTCCAAGTACTAAATTGTTTTACATTATGAGTCAATTGGGACTCTCTTTGATGCACAAAGCAGAAAGGCTAACTCAAACTGGCTTAAACAATAAGAAAATTTTTCATGTAAAGTCTTATAAAAATATAATCCAGAGGTAGTGGGAGCTTTAGGCAATGGTTGATCCAGTGGTTAGAGAATGTCACCAAAGTGTTGTTTTGATTCTTCTTCCATTCTGCCTCCCTTGATATCAGCCTCATCCTAAGCTGACTCACCAGTGGTGGCAAGATGACTGCTGACAGACCCAGGCTATACGCTTTGTCTTCACATCCAGAGAAAGATCAGCATGAGCTAGAGAGGATGACATCACTCTGATTGGACCTGCTTGGGGGCATTGCTCACCTCTGGGCAAATCACATGCCTAGATAGGGGAATGCAATGTGCTAATTGGCTTACCTGAGCTCAAGTGTTTCAATCTTTGAGTCCCAAATAGAAATACATGGGTCCTCAAAAGAAATCGGGGACCATTGGAAAGGCAGTAAAGCAGGTTGAGATGGCATTCAAAACTGTCACCAGAGCTTCTGACACCTGCAGTAGATTAAAACATGGTCATTTAACCTCAAGGGCAACATCACCAAGTTACTCCTCAGAATAACAGGAATGTTATGATGACCCCAAGGAATAAAACATCTAAGTTGTACCCAGTGGACCATGTTTAAGAAGAAAAAATGGATGTCTGATGGATTTTGAAGAGATTCTATCAAAACATGACACTCAGAGATAAGTTTCAGTTCTTCCAAATGATGTCAATTAACTGAGCTGTTGTTAGCTATAATTATCAAAATTATAACGAGATGAGAAGCCATTCCTTCCACAGTTTCAGGGAATTTCTACCAATTCCAGATCTATTATTAAAAAGAAAATTATAACAATCTAATGAGCAAAATGAGTGTTTTCTCTTAAAAAGAAAAAAGTAAGTAGTCCCTTCCAATCTCAACAGTTAAAAGGGAGAACTCACATCTCAGTTTACTGTATTTCCCACTTCTACTAGGAAGTATGTTGGCACTAGATACATACCCATTATTTATTGGGAACCTGAATATTTTTTTAAAATATGATTTTACTAGAGGCCTGGTGCATGAAATTCATGCACAGGATGGGGAGTCCCTCAGCCCAGCCTGCACCCTCTCCAATCCAGGACCCCTCAGGAGACCAGGCCTAAACCGGCAGTTGGACATCCCTCTTGCAATCCGGGACTGCTGGTTTCTAACCACTCACCTGCCTGCCTGTCTGCCTGATCTCCCCTAACTGCTCCCCTGCCAGCCTGATCGCCCCTAACCGTCTCTGCCTCAGCCCCTGCCACCATGGCTTTGTCCAGAAGGATGACCGGAAGATGTCCGGTCCACCTGGTCTAATTAGGATATTATCCTTTTATTAAAATAGATTAGTCAGCTCAAACAGCCATAACAAAATATCATAAATTTGTGTGGCTTAAACAACACAAATATATTTTTCTCACAGTTCTAGCAGCTGGAATTTGGGGTCAGGGTACCAGCATAGCATTGTCCCATACACCAGAAAGTGGTGGATCAATTGCCAGTCAGGGCACATGCCCAGGTTGCAGATTCAATACCCAGTCCAGTAAGTGCAGGAAACAATGGAACAATGTTTCTCTCTCTCTCTCTCCCTTCTTCTCTCTGAGATCAATTAAAATGAATGATAAATAAATAATGTTCTCCAAGTATGGTTTTAACAGGAAAGACATTAGTGATCTATGAAGTGAAAAACTCGTTATAACACATATATACAGCATGACCCCATTTAAAAAAAATATTTATTGCCCTAACCAGTTTGGCTCATTGGATAGAGCATCAGCCTGTGGACTCAAGGGTCCCAGGTTCGATTCTGGTCAGGGGCATGTACCTTGGTTGCGGGCACATCCCCAGTAGGGAGTGTGCAGGAGGCAGCTGATCGATGTTTCTCTCTCATCGATGTTTCTAACTCTCTATCCCTCTCCCTTCCTTTCTGTAAAAAAATCAATAAAATATATTTAAAAATAAAAATAAAAATAAATATTTATTGATTTCAGAGGAAGGGAGAAGGATAGATAGATAGAAACACCAATGATGAGAATCATTGATCAGCTGCCTCCTGCACACCTCTACTGAGGATCAAGCCCAAAATTTGACCAGGAATTATATCATGACCTCCTGGTTCATAGATCAATGCTCAACCACTGAGCCCCACCAGCCAGGCCCCATTTTTATCAATACCAGGCACATGAGGTGCATTGGCAAGATCTCACTCCTAGACGGATGTCTGAAATTGCCCACACTCCTTCGCAGCTAGGTTTCTGGATATGCATTCGTTTCTGCCGATTGGATGTGCTTGCACAATATTTTGAAGGCAGAAGTGGGGCAGAGGCATCTTCCTGCAGTTTGGGCTGTTTGCTGCTGGTGATCATGTTTGCAGAGATGTGGAGGTTTTCTGCAGTGGAATCCAGGCTGTGCACAGGCAGTGGTGGCAGAGGCAGTGCCCAGTGACCTGTTTTGTGGGAGCTGGAGGGCACTTGCGGGGGCAGCAGTTTCCTGATCCCCGGGTCACAGCTGTGCCAGAGTGTCCTAGAATTCAGTTGTGGCTGAGGGGGCAGCTCCTCCCACTGGGCAGGGAGTCTTTTCTGGGGTCCCAGCCTAATACTCACTCCTCCAGCTTCCCGATGATTTCCCAAGCACCAATTCCCTGTGCTAAATTCTTTCCTGCCTAAAATAGCAACGATCTGAAAACATTTTGGATCCTCTCCTTTCAATGAAAACAATGCTGCACAGGGTCAGGTCTGAGACGTGGGTGAGGTGTTGTGGGAGGCTCCCTTCTTTGAGTCTCAGCTTCCTCTTCTGTAGAACCAAGAGCAAAGATTATCTGTGTATAGTTACTGAAGACCGTGGCAGCTGTGTTTCCCGAAGATAGCCACATTTCCTACCCCTCCTGTGGCCTTGCCACTTTCCGCCACATCCTCTCTCTTGAAGTGGGGCTGACCTCTGAATTCTAAGGCCAAAGCCGATAAGGTGCAGGGATGCAGCCCCGCCCACCCTGCCAGGGTTTCCAGCTCTGGGCCCACCCACGCCACCAGGGCTCTGTCAGGCATGGGGCCTTGCCCTCCTGGCTCGCTTCCCCTCCTGTCTGTGGCCCAGCACCTCGCTGCACATCATGGCCCACCTGCTGGTGCTGCTGGGCCCGGCGGCGGGGTAAGAGCTCACGTCGGGCCTCACACCTCCTGGCTCCTGTGTGCCACTGCCCCCTGTGCCCCGCGGCCCCTATTCCTGCCGCTGTTCCGACCAGGGCCAGACACCCAGGTGCTGTGCGCAGCCCACGGGGTCTGCTGTGGCCACCAGGAAGCCTCCCCACCCCATCCCCGACTGCAGCGCCCTGATCCTGGGTCCATTTCCACCAAAGGAGAGCTTTGCCCGCGCAGCTGCCCGAGACTGAGACCGAGCAACTCCAAGGTCCCAGGACCCAAAATTTCTGCCAGCCAAGGCAGTTGGCCGGCTGGCCCTGTCCTGATTAGGATGTTGGGGCGATCGGCCCAGATCAGGCCGGTTCGCTGGCCGCAGTGGGTGTAATAGTGACTGGTCGTTATGGTCGTGACAGCATTGGTCTCTGGCTTTATATATATTTAGATTGATTTTAGAGAGAGGAAGGGAGTTGGAAAGAGAGAAACATCAACTGGCTGCCTCCGCCTGTCCCATACTGGGGACCGAGCCCACAACCCAGGCATGTGCCCTGATCAGGAATTGAACTGGCAACCTCTCAGTACATGGGACAATGCTCAACCAACTGAGCCACACTGGCCAGGGCAGGGAACCTGAATATCTTTTTATCTTGAATGTTCCTGACAGTATTTTGAGCAAGGAGGCAGTAGGTAGCATGACCCACAGTTCTACACATGGAGAAATAAAGACACAAACTTACAGGGAGCACTGAGTCCACTCAGCAGAATTTCCAATATTGGCCCTTCTCTAAATTATGTTGGGCTGTTGATTTTGTTTTAAGATACTAATCAAGAATCAAGATCTGACACCAAGAGACAGGCACCTGAGAACTCCATATTGGATATTTTATTCAATTTTTAAACTCACTTTTACAACCCAGTCCATAATTTTAAAACATCATTTTCTTCTTCAATCAGGGCAGCCTTAAAATAAAAGTAGGAGGCAGTCTCCAGAGTGATGAAATCTGAGGGCCACTTAGGAAAGGCCTTTATTCTAAATTCTTTCTCTACCACCATCATGAAATTCCACCAACAGAGATTCCTGAGGGAGGAACAAGGTATTTTTCCATCTCCAGGGTCCCCTAAAAAATTGTGTATACTCCTGAGAGACATAATAAGGCCCTAGGCAGGCAAGGACCAATGAAAACAATATGGGCAGCTGTGAAAAGGGAAGGGTGGATGGGATAGGGGAACTGAAACAGAAGGAGGAAAGTTAGAGCAGTTTATTACTTTTACTAATTACTTTTACTAATCCAGCCTTACTTACAATTGTCCTTCTTCCTCACCTGGAACAGTCCATTTAAGCTCTTATCATTTCAGAGCATTCCTTTCAGTCTCCAATCCTTGCCTCCCTCTCCCAGGCCTTGTTCCTGATGCCGGACACCTCAGCGTAGCGTATTAGTCAGCTCAGACTGCCATTAGACAGAACCACAGACTGGGGGGCTTACCAACAATTGGTTCTGGAGGTTGAAGTCTGAGGTCAAGGTGTCAGCAGGATTGGTTCCTTCCAAGGCCTCTCACCTTGTAGATGGCCACCTTCTCCCTGTGTCTTCACATGGTCTTCCTCTGTCTTTGTGTACAGATTTCCTCTTCTAATAAGGATAGCAGTCCACCCTAATGACCTAATTTAATAAAATTTTTTTTGTTGTTAATCTTCACCTGAGGATATTTTTTCCATTGATTTTTTTTCCATTGATTTTTAGAGAGAATAGAAGGGAGGGGGTGAGACAGAGAGAGAGAAACATCGATGTGAGAAAGACACGTCAATCGGTTACCTCCCACACACCCCCTGACCAGGGCCGGGATGGAGCCTGCAACTGAGGTACAGGCCTTGACGGGAATTGAACCTGCAACCCTTCAGCCCACGGGCCAACACTCTAACCACTGAGAAAACTGGCTAGGGCACCCTCATTCTAATTGAATCCCCCTTTTAAAGACCCTACCTCTAAATACAGTCACATTCTGAAGTACTGTGGTTAGGGCTTCAACATATGAATTTGGGACACACACACACACACACACACAACTTAGCCCACAATGACAACTGATTTAAATGAATCCCTCAAAGGCCTTGGCTTCTTTTCTCTACACTGCCCCTAAAGCTGCTTCAAATTAACCACATCAGGTTTTTACGAGGCAGGGTTTTCTAGTCTGAAGCTCTCCTGGAAAAAGGTAGGCAGGACACAGTGCAACCCCTCAGACAACTAACTCATGGGTCTGTTTGTTTTGTCAGAATTAGAACTGGGTTCTGTGTGGGGTGCCCTGAATTGCCCACAAGGCGATTAGTCTGGATTGGGCCTCTGGTGATGGGTACACACACTATGATATCCCAAGAAGCTGTAGACCCAGGCAAAGAGCTGCGCCAACCAGTGCAGCTGACTGCAAAGTAAAGCATTTAAGAATTAGAGGGAAAAGGCTGCACCCCCCTGGAAATAATAACAAAAGCCCCTGTTTCTTCTGCTGGTTGACTCCTGGCAAAGCTGGCAGCGCTCGCCAGGATCTCTGAGTGAGGCAATCACTCAGGCTCCATTTCAGGTTTCATCACTAGGGTTGCATACATTTCTGAAAGAATAGCCTTTAGTCAGGATTTGCCTCCAGTTATTTGGGGCTCTTCTCCCCCACACTGTGGTTATTCTTGGCCTACAGTCTGAGGCCCATTGTGGGGGGCAACTCCGGGTATCTCGGTCTTTCCTTTCTCACTATGTGACTTCACCCTGATTCTGGAAAAAATGCCTCTCCTCCCCCCACAACCCACTCCTCATCCCACTCACCACCCCTGCCACTGGGCTATTTTCAGAGTCCAGAAAGCACAAGGAAAATTCTATACACAATCAAACCCGCCCAGTGGCTACAGCAAATGGCAGGGTCCTCTCTACTATTTAAGGTCCAGAGAGCTCAGGACTGGACGGCAATGCTACCTGCCTTCCTTGGACCAGGGCCTCACAAAACACTTTTCAGTCGTCCCCTAACACGGCCTTAACTAACCTAAGTGACTAAGGAAAAAACCTTGCCCTGCTCTAGTCCTTCCCCCAAAAGAAAGGAATAAAATTCCTCTTCTGGAAAATTTAAAAAATAGGCTAGAGGCTCATATCTACTTGGGCTGGAGGAATGTCTCCTGAGGCCGTGCTATTTTCTAATCGGGAACCTGCTGAGTGGCTTGAACAGCACTGGTCATCTCAACAGGGACCCCTGGAATGGACTGTGATCACCCTGGACACGGAGGCCTTTCCCCCCCTCAGCACCCGCGTGGATAGGATTTAGCTCTGGCAAGAATATGGACAGTGCGTTTGTTACAGGGCGTTTCCTGAGGGGGTGCTGCTCGGAGACACTAACACTCTGCTCCATTGCCCGAGCTCTGTGGGCCCTTTTATGGGCAACACCGTCAATGCAGACTCTCCTGTAGTGTCCTTTGTTCCTGGTTCCATCAAACATGCTGAAGAACGGTCTACATTCAACCCTGCTGCCCTATGAAAATCAGTGTATTGCTCCCCTGTCTTTCCCCTCCGACATTCTGCCTCCACTTCTTGACCCCCTAGTCCAGTGGTTCTCAACCTTGGCTGCACATTAGAATCACCTGGGAATCTTTTTAAAATCCTGATTTCTGGGCCTTATCCTCTGTAAATTCTGTTTCTTTGTTGCTAATGTTGTGGCCCACCCCATAACAAAGAAACAGAATTTCCAGAGGATGAAGCTCAGAAATCAGGATTTTAAAAAGATTCCCAGGTGATTCTAATGTGCAGCCAAGGTTGAGAACCGCTGCCCTAGTCTCTTCCTTGCCCCTTCCATTTGGTTTCTATCTACTCCAAATAGGCTTAATTGTTAAAATGGTGAGTGTGTTCCATGTGCCAGGTGCTGAAGGGAATGAAAAAGTGGCTCTGGGTGTAGAGATCAAAGATTGGATCCACTGGGGGCGCTAAGGAAGACAGGCATAGAAACACCCACAGCACCAGACAGAATAATCAAGGAAAAGAGAGGGAGAGGGGGATAGGGGGAGAGGGAGGGGAGGGAGAGAGAGAGAGAGAGAGAGAGAGAGAGAGAGAGAGAGAGAGAGAGAGATGTTTGGAGGACACTCAGGAAATCTCCATGAAGGAAGCAGCATTTAACCTGAGATTCAAGCATCAGCTACATCTTTTAACAGGTCAGTATGTCAGCAGCCAGGCAAGGGGTGGGGGCAGGGACAGCATGGGAAGTATTTATTCTGGCCACAGAAGAAGTGAGTGAGGGATCCAAGCAAAGAGGGTATTTGGGGACCAGTCAGAGGAATGCAGGGCTGAATTTGGGGCTGGGCCGAATTTGGGGAGCTGTTGACTGTCTGAGCTGGACTCTACTGTGAGGAGTACTTATCAGGTGGCAGTAACATCTCACAAACCAGGGCTTAATTCCAACTTGTCTGCTTACTAGTAACAAGGGAATTCAGTCATTATTAGAACTGCAATAGATCCCCAAGTTTTTTTTATGCCAAGCCTCTTGGTTCTTTTCCACTCGTGGAAAAAAAAAAGAGAGAGAGAGAAAATTCAGTGGCTTTATAATGTGTAATTGACATCAGAATGTTAATACGAGCAGGGTCAGGAGTTGTCATTCTGAGTCTCCCACAAAAAACCTCTGAGCCTGTGCCTAGTAAACAAACGCTGTGGGGAGGACGGTCTTCCCATCTCTGAAATTCAGGGCTGCTCCGGCAGGACCTGGGGAGGGGTCCGGCCCTCCTGCCTCTGCCCCTCAGCACGGTTCCCTCCTGTTTGACTTTGAAGAGAACTGGGTCATCACTTCACAATCTTGAACCAGCTGCCAAGAAGGCTCTTTCCCCCGAGGGCAGTATTGGCTGCCGCTGGAAGGCAAGCCCTGGTGAAATGGAAGGCCTGCGAGATAGCAAACAAGGCCTGTGGGGGATAGCGATCAGAGCCCAGAGGGGTGGGCAGCCGCAGGCTGGTGCTGAAATGTCACACTGCCTTGGCACACGTGGGTCCTCCTGTTTCAGTTACTAGATACTTTTCACTTATTTAAAGATATCCAGCCATTGCCACGGTAGGGGTATCTCTTTGCTGGGCAAGTGCATGAAGGCTGTGTATTTTTAAAATATATGTAGTCTCCCCCACCCCATATCCAATGTATATGGCTTTTTTCAACTAATGGGCTGAAAATTATTTTGGCAAAAATCATAATGTGTTATTCTATTACTGATTTTGCTTTAATAATACACTGCTGGGGTGGGGTGAGTGAAATGACTGAAGGGGATCAAAAGTACGAACTTCCAGTTATAAGATAAATAAGTCCTGGGGATGTAATGTGCAGCATGGTGACCATAGTTAACAACCTTGTATTGCATATCGAAAGCTGCTAAGAGAGTAGATCTTCAAGGTTCTCAGCCCAAGAAAAAACCGTGTAACTATGTGTGGTGATGGATGTTAACTAGACTTATTGTGGTGATCATTTCACAATATACATAAATATCAAATCATTATGTTATACATCTGAAACTAAGAGAACACTTTATGTCAATTATATCTCAATTAAAAAAAAATAAACTCCTTTTAGAGCAACTCTACCTATTAGGCAGTGGCCCTGAACTTATGAAGGTCTGTTATTGCAGAAATAGGGATCAGCAACCAGGTTCTTCCCCAGGTTCTTTTAGAGCCTCAGTTTCCCCTTCTGAAAGTAGAACAGATACTGTCATCTAGTTAATGAGTCAGTATCTGAAAAATATTTTAAGACAAAGGCATGAAAAATACTGTAAGTCCAGAGCCACAGACATAGCCCATTTTAAGCAAAAGGATTATTCCTGTGTGTAATCTGAATGTTCTTAATGCATCCAACGAATTCCCTGTTTAAAGGTACCTTTTAGTGAATGCATTTATGAAATACACAATTATTTTGCCCTCTTAGACACATTTGAAATGTGTAATTTCTTAACATAATTTTTTAATACAATGAAAGTTATAATGGCTTGTTCTTTAGCATATCATCCATGTGTTAAATTAAATGACTCCTTGCTCATATATCATATTTAGCTCTACAGCTAGATCTTAATTGCTTAAACTATTCAATTTAGGAATCCAACCAGGCCTGTTCCTCTTCAGAGCTCATAAGCAGGAGAGGAAGGGGAAGGGAAAAACAAAGAAAATTAAATGAGTTAATTTTGCTATTTTTAGCAAAGTTGGGAAATGGGCTGCTGAAAGATAAAGTTCAAACCTGTAATGGAGCTATTTGTATATCAATTATCCCTGCTATCTTCAAATAGTTCCTGGAACATGGGAATATTTAATTACCCTGTTGAGGAAATTATTCTCCCATCAGAAACATGGTTCACAAGGGTGGGCCATGTGTTCTCCGGGGGAGCCAGAGTAAAGCAGACTATGTTTCCCGGCCAGCTCTGCCCCTCACCTGCATCACCTCGACTCCCTTTGTGTCATCCCTGGCAGCCTGGCTAAGGGCTTCCAAAAAGCCTAAGGAAGATGTGAATATGTGCAAAATGAAGATTCTGTTGAGTGTAAATCCTGTAGTATCATGATCTTATAGCTTCTGTGGTTTTGCTTGAATGTAGGGCTTTTGTCTGTCTTGGAGGAGATGATGCTTTACATATGCTAGCTTTACCATGGAATGATTCTCTTCTAGACTAATTTGATATATGGAAGCACAAAATCTTTTCATAAGTACTTTGTATTGGGCATTTAGTAATTCTTTATGAAACACTTCAGGAAAATGTTTTGATGTTCTCAACCTTTAGCTAGGAAATGCAGCTTCTATTTTTTGTTATCCCCATAGCCCCTCTATTCTGTTTCCTCAGTTGACTCTACTCAGATAACCTATATATATAAAGAGCCAGGGGCCATCGCAACCGAACGGACGACTGAACAGGCTGTGTGGGGTGACCAGGCCGGCAGGGGGCGCAGTGAGGGACGACCAAATGACTGAGCAGCAGGCTGCGTGGGGTGACCAGGCTGGCAGGGGGGTAATGAGGGATGACCAAACAACTGAACAGCAGGCTGTGTGGGGTGACCAGGCTGGCAGAGGGGGGCAGTGAGGGGCAACCAGGAGGCAGGGGGCACAGTTGGTGGCAACCAGGCCACAGGGGGTGCAGAGAGGGGCAACCAGGCCAGGGGGGGGGCAGTTGGGGGTGACCAGGCCAGCAGGGGGGCAGTTGGGGGTTACCAGGCTGGCAGAGGGGGCAGTGAGGGATGATCAAATGACTGAACAGCAGGTTGTGTGGGGCGACCAGGTCGGCAGTGGGGGCAGTTGGGGACGACCAGGCTGCGGGGGGCGGGGGGGGGTAGGAAGGGGTGACCAGGCTGACAGGGGGCAGTTAGGGATGACTAGGCCAGCAGGGGGGCCAGTTTGGGGCCACCAGGTTGGCAGGGGGAAGTTGGGGGCGACTAGGCTGCAGGGGTGGCAGTAAGGGGTGACCAGGCTGGCGGGGGACAGTTAGGGGCAACCAGGCGGCAGAGGGGGCTGCTGGGGCGACCTTACAGAAGGGGGGGGCAGTAAGGGCAACATGCTG